>NW_028321910.1:0-600105 GCF_036245765.1 Copidosoma floridanum | reverse complement strand
TCTAAGAGATGTGCTCCTCAAACATTCACCCAAGAAGAATTGAATGATTTAAAACGAGATCTTGGTTCACCCAAATATGGAGCTGAATACCTGGCAGCAGCACTGAAGAAGAAGATTTTGCTATCAAAAGGAACTAGTGCTTACGTTTATCGTGATAGAAATGAAGAGTTTCGAAAATTCTTCACCAAAGATGAGGAAAACTTACTGGTATTCTGCTCTGACGTGAAAGAATTAGTTGATGAGTTAAAACCAAATATTTACAAGGACGAAGGGTGGAGACTTTTTATTGATTCATCAAAACGTAGTCTCAAAGCAGTTCTGCTTCACAACGGAAATTCGTACGCTCCTATTCCAATAGCTCATTCCACGAAACTAGACGAGACCTATGATAATTTATAGATAGTATTAGAGAAAACAGACTACGCGAAATGTCAATAAAAAGATTGCGGTGATCTTAAAGTTTCAACTTTAATACTAGGTCAACAATCCGGATTCACAAAAAATTCCTACTTCTTATGTTAATGGGATAGCAGAGATAGGAAAAATTATTATATTCAAAAAGACTGGACAAAGAGGACTGAATTTCATCCAGGATCGAGGAACATCGTACGCGAACCATTGATTGAACCTTTCAAATTTTTGCTACCATCTCTTCATATCAAGCTGGGTCTGATGAAGCAATTCGTCAAAGCTCTGAACAAAGATTGTGATTGCTTTCAATATTTAGGTAGGTAGTTTCCCGCGATAATTGATGCAAAATTGAAGGAGGGCATTTTCGATGGTCCTTAAATTTGTGCTCTATTTCATGATAACAATTTTATAACAAAAGTAAATGATATAGAAAAAGCAGCATGGCAAAGATTCAAGAGCATATCTCAGAACTTTTTAGAAAATGAGAAGAGTGAGAATTACCAGAATATAGTTGAAGAGTTGTTAGACAATTCCAAACAATTTGGTTGTTTGATGAATCTCAAATTACATTTTTTACATTCTCACCTTGACTATTTCCCAGAAAACTTTGGAGATTACAGCGAAAAGCAAGGAGAAAAATGCCATTAAGATATAAGTGAAATGGAAAATCCATATCAAAGAAGATGGGTTATCAACATGATGGCTGATTTCTGTCGGACATTGAAGAGAGAAACAACTCAAGTGAGGAATAAGAGAAACCCGCTTCATAGGTCGTTCGAAGAGAAAAAAGTTCTCTACAAGTGAAAGAAAGTGTGAGAGCAATATAAACGAAAACAAGATTCACATGTGTAGACCTATTTTGCTTTATTTTATATCCACGATATTCATACTCGACATTTGTTACTCCTTATATTGGCCATTTTTTCACATCATTTTTCGACGAATAAGAAGAACATATTTCGAAAAAATTGGAAAAAAAAACTTATTCGAGTTTTTCAACGCTCACGAACTCAATTTCCTTCTGTTTATACGATTTCCTCGAAATTTTGAAAGTTTTGGAGCTACACGAATCTCTAACCTCAACTCGGTAAGAAATGAAATATAAGAATTGGACAAAATCTGCATGAAATTTTTTTTTATACTCACCTCGAGCATAGAAATTCGATTTATTACGATTTACTGTGATTTTCTGCTACTTTTTGCGGTTTTTCTGCTGTTTTTTGCAAATTTATTGAAATATTGAGGGTGTACGGGCCAAGCAAACGTCGAATTCAGATTCAGCACGTCGAAATATATAAGAATAAACCTCAACACATGATTACAAAAATGTTTTCAAATGTTTTAAGAGTTAAAAATATGATTTCTTACGATTTTCGGCTATTTTCTGCAGTTTTTTGCGATTTACTCGAAATTTTATGGGTGTACGGATCAAACGAACCAAACGAGTTATCAGGTAATAGCCGCTTGTATTGTTGTTAAGCAATAGGTTATTTAATAAAGTGGCTAATAAAGGCCTTAGATCATCGGGTGATAACCGCTTATAATATAAATTAATAGTTTATTACTTGATTGAGTGCCAAATAAGCGCTCTTAGTCATGAGAAGATAAGCACTTGTATTGTTATTCAACAACTTGTTATTTAAAAGTAAGGGTAGAAAGCGAGCTGAATCATAGAGTCATAGGTGCTCGTGTTATTATTTAATAATTTATTATCTAATAGAGAGAATTATAAGCCCTCCAAGCTTTTGAGTGATAGGCGCATGTGTTACTGATTAACAATTTTTTACTTTAAACGTGTGCCAGTAAGCACCCCAGGTCATTGGGTTAAGGACGCTTACGTTGATGATGAATAATTTATCATTTAATAGAGTTGCTAAAAAGCGCCCCGGATCATTGAGTGATAACAGCTTATGATTTAAATTAATAATTAATAATTTAAAAGAGTGGCTAAAAAGCATCCCCAGTTATCAAATTACAGGCACTTGTGATATAAATAAATAAATTATTACTTAATAGAGTGGCTAACAAGGGCTTGGGGTCGTCAGGTAATGGGCGCTTATGTTGTTATTGAACGATTTGTTATTTAATAGTGTGGCAAGTAAGCTCCCTAGATGATCAGGCGCTTGTATTTTTAAGTAAGAATTTATTATTTAATAGAGTGTCGAATAAGCGCTCCCAATCATCTAGTGATACACGTTTGTGATATAAATAAATAACTTATTAGTTCATAGAGTTGCTAGAAAGAGCCACGGGTTGTCGGGTGAAAGGTGCTTGTGTTATTAATTATTACCTTATTATTTAATGGAGTGCTTAATAAGTGCCCCGGATCATCGAGTAGTAGGCGCTTGTGAGATAAATTGATGAGTTATTACTCAATAGAGTGGCTAATGAGCAGTTGGTTTCATCGGAAGATATGCGCTTGTGATATAAATATCTAATTTAATAGAGTGGCTGATAATCGCTTCGAGTCTTCGATTGATTGGTGCTTGTGTTGTTTTTAAACAATTTGTTATTTAATAGTTAGGCTAGTAACCGCCCCAGGTTATGGGATGAGAGGTGCTTGTGTTATTGATTAATCATTTATAATTTGATAGAGTGGCTAATAAGTGCCCCGTGTCATCGAATGATAGGCGCTTGTGATATAAATTAATATGTTATTACTCAATAGAGTGGCTAACAAGCGATCTGGGTCATTGGTTGATAGGCACTTGTGTTTTTATTAAACAATTCATCTTATAGTTAGAACAGTAAGCTCGCCATGTTATCGGGTGGTAGACGCTTGTAAGATAAATTAATGAGTTATTACTTAATAGAGTGGCTAATAAGCACTTGGGTTCATTCGAAGATATTCGCTAGTGATATAAAAATCCAATTCATTTCTCATTGAAGTGGCCAGTAAGCACCCCAAGTTATTGGGTGTGAGGCACTTGTCATGTAAATTAATATGTTATTACTTATTAGTGTGGTTTATAAGCGCCCTAGGTCTTCGGGTAATAAGTGCCACAGGTCATAGAGTAATAGGCACTTGTAATATAAATATCGAATTTATTACTTATTAGAGTGGCTAGTAAGTGCCTTTGGTTATCGGGTGATAGGAGCTTGTGTTTTTATTATTAAACAATTTGCTGCTCATTTATGAGATCAGTAAGCGCCCAAATTATAGGTGCTTGTTTTATTTATTAATAATTTTATATTAAATATGGTAACTAATAAGCGATCCGGGTCATTAGGTGATAGGCGCTTGTGTTATAAATTGATAATTTATTATTTAATAGTTAGATCCGTAGGCGGCACAGGTTATGGGGTGTTGGGTGCTTTTGTTACTGATTAACAATTTGCGATTTTATAGAGCAGGTCTTTAGCGCAGCTGGTCATCAGGTGATAGGTGCTTGTCATCCTCATTAATCATTTTATACTTAATAAAGTGTCCAATAAGCGCTCAGGGCATCGTGTGATAGGCGCTTGTGTAACTTAAAAACAGTTTATTATTTAATAGTTGTGCCAGTAAGCACCTCGGGTCATTGGGTGACAGGTGCTTGTGATTTAAATATCCAATTTATTACTTAATAGAGTGGCTCATAAGCGCTCTGGGTCATCGGGTGATAGGAGCTTGTTTGACTAATTAACAATTTATTATATAATAGCTGTGCCAGTAAGCGTCCCGGGTCATTTGGTGATAGGCACTTGTGTTGTTGATTCATAATTTATTACTTAACAGAGTGCCTAATAAGCACCTTGTGTTATCAGGTGATAAGCCCCAGTGATATAAGTTTCTAATTTAGTACTTAATAGAGTAGCTAATAAGCGCCTTCGGGTAATGGGTGATGAGGGCTTGTGTTATTAATTAATAATTTATTTTTTAATCAGAGTGGCTAATAAGTGCCCTGTGTCATCGGTTGGTAGGTGCTTCTCATCCTAATTAATTATTTTATAGTAATGGGGTGGCCAATAAGCACCCCAAGGCATCGTGTGATAGGTTCTTGTGTTACTGATTAACAATTTTGTAATCAACAGTTGGGCCAGTAAGCGCTCCGGATCATTGGGTGATTGGCACTTGTAATATAAATTAATAACTTTCTGCCTAATAGAGTTTCTAATGAGCGCGTTTAATCATCGGGTGAGAGGCACTTGTGATATAAATTAATAATTTATTACTCAATAGAGTGGCTAATAAGCGCTTTAACTCATTTGGTGATGAAGACTCGTGTCATTGATTGATAAATTATAACCTAATAGAGTAGTTTATAAGTGCCTTAGGTCATTAGGTGATAGGTGCTCTAGATATAAGTTCATAATTCATTACTTGATAGAGTAGCTCATAAGCGCTATAGGTCATCGGATGACGAGCGCTTGTGTTTTGATTAATAATTTATTATTTAATAAAGTGGCGAATAAGTGCCCCGGGTCATCGGGCTATAGGCACTTGTCATCTTAAACAATTTATCTATTACTTAATAAAGTGGATAATAAGCACCCAAGGGTATCGTGTGATAGACTCCTTTGTTACTGATTAACAATGTATTATATAATAGTTGTGCCAGTATGCGCCCCGGGTCATTGGGTGATAGGCGTTGGTGTTATTGATTAGTTATTTATTATTTGATAGAGTGGCTAGTAAGCGCCCTTGGTTATCGGGTGATGAGCGCTTGTGTTGTTAATTTAAAATTTATTATTTATCAGAGTGGCTAATAAGTGCCCCGGGTCATCACATGATTAGCGCTTGTGTCGTTGATTAATAATTCATTATTTATCAGAGTAGGTTATAAGCGTTCGGTGTCATTACATGATATTTGATTGTGATATGGATTAATAATTTATAATTTAATATAGTGGCTTATAAGCGCTCTAAGTTGTCGGATGATAGGCGCTTGTATTATTTTTAAACATTTCCTGTTTATAATTGTGAGAATATTAAACACCCAGGGTTATCGGGTGATAGGCACTTGAGATGATATTTGATAATTTAATATTTTATAGAGTGGCTAATAAGCGCCCCTGGTCATCAGGTGATGAGCGCTTGTGTTGTTGATTAATAATTTAACATTCATCAGAGTGGCTAATAAGTGTTCGGGGTAATCAGGTGATATTTGTTTGTGATATGAATTAATAATTGATAATTTGATAGAGTGGATTAGAAGCGCTCTGAGACATCAGGTAATAGGCGCTTGTAATGTTTTTAAACAATTTTTTATTTAATAGTGAGGCCATTAAGCGCCTTGGGTTATCGGGTGATAGGCGCTTGTGTTATTTATCAATAATTTATTGTTTAATAAAGTGGCTGATAAATCCCTTATGTTATCGGGTGATAGGCGCTTGTAATATATATTTATATGTTATTACTCAATAAAGTGGCTAAAAAGTGCCTTGGGTCATCGGGTTATGGGAGCTTCGTATATTAATTAATAATTTTTTACCTTATACAGTGGCTACTAAGCGATCCGGGTCATTGGGTGACAGGTGCTTTTTTGTCACAAACAATTTGTTATTCAATAGTGAGGCCAGTAAGCGCACCGGGTTTTTGGATGATAGGCCCTTGTGTTATTGATTATTAATTTATTATTTATTAGAGTGGCTAATAAGCGCCCCGGGTTATCAGGTGATAGGTGCTTGTGATATAAATTTATATGTTATTATTTAACAGAGTGGCTTATAAGTCCCCCGTTTCATCAGGTGGTAGGCACCTGTGATTTAAATTAATAATTTTTTACGTAACATAGTTTCTAATAAGTGCTTCGGGTTATTGGGTGATAGGCGCTTGTGTTGTTATTAAACTATTTGTTATTGAATAAAGAGGCCAGTAAGCGCTTTAGGTCATTGGGTGATAGGTGCTTGTGTTATTACTAAATAATTTTTTTTTAATAGTGTGGCCAGTAGGCGCATCGGTTCATCGGGTGATAGGCATTTGTGTTACGGGATCTTATTTGAACTTCCCTCTTTACATTCGGTACTATTTATTTTGGATGTACTGATTTTTTACGTCAGAGAGTTTGGGTCCTAGAGAATTCTCAAGTCTGGCAGGAACTATATCGCAACGCTGCTGCAGTATCAGATTGTACGTATTTGGTTCACTCCCACTTGGTCAGTGTATCGATGCACTTTTTTGCATTCGCCCTTTCTGTTTTTATTCGATTTGCTTTTTTTTTTGTTTTTACTTGGATGGTAATGCGAACTTAACGTAGTTAAGATTGTACGAACTTAAGATTCGTTATAATAAAAGCAGAGTGACTGTGTCGAACTTCTTTTGCACGTCCACACATGCCTTAACTTACATCACTGACAGTAATAAAGGGGTAGAAGCAAAATGACTCTTTACATAACTTGTCTAACGCGTATCTTATTTATAAATGTCTTATCTTTAATCTTAGATAACTACTTGTAGATAAGATAAATGTTCGATAAGTGTCCGGAAAGTTCATGTTCCTTCTTTTAGTGAGTTTAAAAGTAATTATAAGAAATCAATTGGTCATGTTATGGCTGGTATTGCCTTTAAGAAAGTGGTCCATTTTTTGATGGTCAATTTCGGGGTAGAAGATAATTTTCATTCTAGCCAAAATTTCTATTCGTTGGTCTAGGTTGCGGCTGGTATATAGATTTGACCACATAGTACTTCTTAAATACCAACAAAACTCTTCACCAGAATAAGATATGAAGAAAATATAAGGGATATCCTCGAATCATAAGGTTTCTTTATTCTGGTGAGAGTTGGGGCTGGCATTTTTAACCATCTTCGCATTGGGCTTGAGCTCTCTGATCGAGTCCTTTTATAAAGTGATCGACTTCGAGTTTAGACTGTCACTTTGTCTGCCAGGGGAAGGGGTTGGTTACATTGTTATCACATTTTGGTTAACATCTTAGGTAATGACAGTCTAAATTCTAACCCGATCGCATTATCGAAGGACGCAATTGAACCCCAAGTCTACTAGTTTTGTCCCTCTAATAGGTTTACACACTGTTATTAATACATGTTATACGTGTCATTAATGTACGACCTTTATTTTATTTATATCCTGAATTATGATACATCATAAATGTAACTTATGACGTGCTTTGCTTTGCTTTCTTTTGAACCTATATTTTTTACGTTTTCATAATAAAGTTACACTATAAAATCTGTGGGTATCAGCGTCAACTGGTTTAATTTTATCATCAAATTAATTTTTTAGATCGTATTAAATAAAAGTTCATTGAAAAAAAATCAACATTGAAAAAATTTTCGGATTCAAGACCTGGAAATATTATTTTTTTGTAACTCTTTTCAACATATTTACCTTATTTTCAAATCCAATGATTTTTTTTTTCAGTTAAAAAATATTTTTTCTCACGGTACACTTCTAAAATATTTGTTTGTTTCATATTTTAGTGCATTAGTTTGAATTAACTGTAACAAAAACTTAGTTCATGTTATTATTCTTTACACGTTGATTTTGTATCGGACATATTATTTTATCATTTACAAAATGTTAATTCAGTAATTTTCTTAATTTGTATATGAGTCATTTTGATATGACATGTTTTTTAAGTAGAAAACCATACTTATTACTTTGTTAATGTTAGTTAAAATAAAAATTGTAACATATTTTCATTAGAAACTAATATATTTTAAATTAAAATTGTTTTTACTGCAAAAATTCTCCCTTCAAATATGTAATAACTGCTTTCCGAATTATTTTCTGTACTGAAATCCAGATAAAGGAGGTTCTGGCAACAAATAAAAAATGGTAGGTTATACTGAAAAAGATTACGTTCTGTTCAAGAACATACTAGGTGTAAGTGGCCCAACTACTGCGCAGGCAACAATTACTGTTGACGCGACGGTAATAGAAAATAAGAAAAACAGACTAGAAAATTCGGGTGCTTGGATATTGTTAGACGTACGGACATTAATAACGTTAAATCCAGAATCATACTTTACATCATGAAATTTATAATTGTTTAACTGAGTGACTCTAAGCGAATCTAACCTAAAAAACTTTGTAGTCGTACGTAGTAGTTGGTGCGCAGCAATTGGGTCTGGGGTTTCAGCATGAAAATCTTATGGGAGGTACCCGCGCAGTAATTAGGGGGGCGCAGCGGCTGGTGCTGATTTTATAACCGTGTGCAGAAATACCAGCAAGTGATATAAGCACTAAAACAATGGTTTGAAAAAAAATAAGTAACACAACAGAAAAACGTTTGTCGTTTTAATCGCATTAGATGCTGTGGATAAAGATTAAGTAAAACTGCTTTAATTTATATCGAAAAACATTGAGAAATGAGAAATTTAGCACAGTCAAAAATTTTAGTGTGCAGTAATTGGGTCATTTACCCCTATGTGCGTATGGATTTTGTCAATATTTTTTCCCAGACGTATTTTCAAGAAAAAAAATTATTTGATTCCACGATTTAACGTAGGCTTTCACAGGGGTTACTAATTAAATTTTATTAAATGTAACGTTTTTTCGTGGGATTTTCTTTCATTCACTTTTTTTTAAATAACAGTTAATTTTTAGTTGAATTATTTTTACCAAGTATACTTTTTTTCGAAAGTTAAGATTCATTTAAATCTTAGTTTGAAAACAGTTTTAATAATTTTTTCCTTGGAAACACGTGTGGACAAAAATATTGAAAAATTCATACGCACGTACAATGTTCTTAAAAAAAATGTGATTATTTTCCAATGCTAGGAAGTTACATCATTGGGAAATAAAAACTACCTTTAAAATGTATTACTTTCAATCGTATAAAGGATTATTAGTGACAAATTTATCAAGAAGTAACTATTAAACTAACGTAATTAATATAACGTAACACTTCATGTTATAAAAATTGAATAAAGGACACTTCTTTTCACTTTTGATTGGTAAAAAAGAATTGAATGAAAATAGTATCAAATTTTTTTGAACACACTAAATCATCTGCTCTTTTTATAAAAAAATATTTTAATTTCTAAGGTATAATCATTGTAAACGCACATTCATCATTCTACAAAAATCTGCATTTTTCAAGAGCCAGAATAAAACAACACTCAAAACAGGTTCTTACATAATTTTCGAAATATTTCTTTGTACTATTTGTGATCAAAATAATATACAATTTTTTTAGTATCGCTGGATGTGCGCAAGAAAAATTTTCATGATAATGACTTATATTTGACTACAAATTTTTAGGAAAAATAGAATCATTACAGGCTCTTCATAAAATCTTGTTGTATTCGACATAATGGCGCTGTCTACAAAAATTGACTTTTTCCATACATTTACATCATATGTTATATACTATTAACATTTGTATAAGTCACTATTCGAGCTGATAATAACACTCAACAAAGATTCACTGCGTTTTGTATCGTTTCAAGATAGCGTTACGGGCTCTTACCTAAGAAAAGAGCTTCACGGGCTCTTGTAAATAGGATCGATATTGTGGCGTACTAAATGAAAATTAAATAAACTTTGACCTTTCACTTATATTTTGCACAAAACAGCTATATTTTAATCCATCACCTTCACAGTCAACAACCCAATATTTGGTAAAGATAGTAAGATACCTGACATTCTTTGCTATACGGGCTTTTAGTTTTTATTTTGGGGAGATTAAATTTACAAATTTGCAATCCTATACACTAGCTTATAGTAGTAGAAAAATCGGAAACAATTTATGTATTATATTCTTAGCCTCTGTATAATACAAAACGTATGCACTAGAATGCTTAAATTTAGTTTGTGAGAGCATTTTCCGAGGAAATAATACATTTTTTTAGATTTTGGACTCGCATCTTAAACAGCATCCGAGTCTTGGATCCAATGTTTTTGAGTTACAAAAAATACATAAATATGTTGCTGTTTGCGTAGATAACCGTAAGATTCTGTACGTTAGAAACATTAAAAAATCTGTATTTTGGTTATAGACGTTGTCAAAACTGTTAATTTTCAAGAGAGACGCGAGCCCGTAACCCTAGTTTAGGCCTTTTTTTGGTATGCAAAACTAAATTCATACTTTTGTTTTCCTATGTTCTGTTGTACTTTTAGTAAAAAAATTTTTCTTGATTCCTTGAATTGTACTTCAGCAAAAATAATTACACATTATTTAAAAATATTTCCAGTATCAATATTTCTTTACACAACCTTGTAATCGAGTAAGGCATGAAATAGACCATTTTTGGTAGAATGACTCATATGTATAAGATTTTTGTAAAGATTTATTTTAACCTTCAAATGTGTAGTACTTTTTAGCCCGATTCAGCAAAAATGAAGTGTAAAAAAATTTGAGAAAAAGAGCTTTAAAATTTCCAAGAGAATTACTTCAAATCATTTTCAAATCAAAGTAACAGCATGTCAATAATTTGTGCTGCTACAATACATTTTTTTAAAAAGTACATTGGTATTTAGAATTTTGAGTAAAAAATAAATAGCTAACTCGAACGTAAATAAATAACTGTAATGTGGAGCCAGTTCTATGCTTAAAGAAAAAATTTTGTTAAACGGCGTATTTACCTATTTTTATTATTTAAATACGTAGCAGCACGTCATAGCAATTAATCTTACTACTATATCAAGTAAAGTCACTAAAACCGTTGTAATCGCTAACCGCGAAAACTACTGAACCGATTTTTCTGAAATTTTGCATGCTGATTCTTGATAATTCTGAGATAGTTTTCACATAGTGTTTTTTTGAAAAAGTTAATAACAATAGCGATAAATATACTCTAAGTTTTGCTAAAATAAGGTAGCTAGTCCCCCACAAAGTCTCCCATCAGGTGAAAACGAAAGAGAACCGGGACCCCAACAAAAGAACCCGACGACATCGCTGACATACCTTATGATTCCTCTGACTCTGACTCCTCCGAGGACGAAGAGAATTCCAAACCCGGCCCAAGCCCTGCTCCAATAGTAGTTCACGACAAAAAATGCTTCTCCAAAATCCACAAAGCCCTTGCAGATAACAACATTAGCCTACGCAGAGCCGTCAACACCACGGACGGCATTAGACTGTACATGAACGATGACGACTTTCGCACAACCACTATAATGTTAGACAAAGCTGAAATAGAGTACACCACTCACCAGCTCAAACAAGACCGCAATCTAATCGTTGTAATTCGTGGTGTCAATGAAGCTGCCTCCGAATCTGACATCCTAGACAAACACTCAACGCTACAAGCAGCAGTACCTCCTTCGAACAAGTAGATCATCGGCACCATCTTACACACTCGGCGCCGGAGTCGTGCCCTTTCAAAGCAACGCACAGAGAAGCCAGCCTCCCGTCGCGCGTCGTTGTTTCTTTTCGTTAAGTATAATTGCTCGTTTTCTTTCGGCGATAAGTCCTCAGCAGTCCAGGCGCGTTGCATCGCAGCATTCTTCTACCGAACGACTCGCAAATCGTCGCCTCGGTGAAGACATTGCTAATTCCATTACATTAGAGTTGTTGTTTCTTTTCAATTGTATCTTTTTACCAGTCTTTCCTAGAATCTTTAATTGTATAAAAAACAAAATGTAGAATTTGTTTGGTTAATAAACGTTTGTATTAAATGGAAATTCATTTAGCATTTTGACGAGTCTTTTTACTTGTTGTCGTTAAGAGCGAAGTTGCATCCTTTTTTAGCGTCAATAAATCCTCGACACAGGGTTCTTAATAATTTCACGTAGCGATTTTTTTTCTTAATTTCATCGGCAAAGTCGAATTTTTCATCTGGTTGTTTCAATTCGAGGCTTTCGAATTTTCTCGAGTCACGAGAAAAGCCCAGCTAACACAAACACCCAGCAAACTAAATCTCCCGCATGACCTCAAAAACCTTATTAAGGTAATAGAATATACGCAAACTATGGTAGCGCACCAGACCCGGCCAAAAAAAATCACGTTATTTATTACGTGATGTTGTCGAATTGTAACAAATCACGTTATAAATCACGCAAATAATCTCGTGACATGCAAAAATCACGCTATTCATAACGTAACAATTAACGTGACATTATAGATTTTTAGCCGGGAAGACCCCGATCTGAAAACCCTACTTAATTAACTCCAGAATAAAATTTTCTCCCAAGTCTCTGACCTACGCAACCAAAGTTTCAACAACTTTATTGCAGAGGCAGAACAACATTCCAACAGTGCCTGGAAAGTTATCAAAAAACTCTGCAACAAACGACCTAACCTTCCTCCCATCAAACAAAGAACCTCTGAATACTCTCTTGACTTTGATAAATCTAAAATATTCGCCTCCTCCCTGGAGGAAGAAAACTTTAACATAACTCGCGAAGTCCAATAACATTCACTTCCAGACAGCGAATTCTCTCCCACTTCACTAGTAGAGATTAGCCTCATCATACGCTCCCTAAAGAACCACTAAGCTCCAGGTAAGGACGGCATCACAAACAACATACTCAAATCACTTCCCTGAAAACACACAGTCGCAATATGCAACATTGCTAACGCTGCAATGAGACTCCACTACTTCCCTACAGCTTTGAAGGAAGCCATGGTTATCTGCCTACCAAAGCCAGAGAAACCTCTTAGCTCTCGCACCAGCTATAGACCCATCAGCTTATTGCCAGCGATAAGCAAGATAGTTGAAAGCGTTATCCTCACTCGGCTTAACAAACACATAGAAGACAATAACATCCTACCCAACGTCCAGCGCCGTTTCAGGGCCAGGCATCCAGCTGTACATCAACTCATGAGAGTCGCCAAACATCTGTACAATAGTTACAACAACAGGTTACACTCAGCTATGGCTTTCCTTGGTGTACAACAGGCCTTTGACAGAGTCTGGCATGAAATTTTGCTATTCAAACTCATCCAGCTAAAGTTCCCACAATATCTCGTAGGTATAATAAAATCATTCCTTTCCAACAGATCACTCTGAGTTAGGGTAGGTGACTCTCTCTCAAGCAACCACCTAATCACAGCAGGAGTCCCTCAGGACTCTAAGCTCTCCCCAACTCTATTTAACGTCTTCTGTTACGACCTACCGCAACGTGATGGCATTCACACCTTCACCTATACCGACGATGTAGCTATCTGCCGCACCACCAAATCCGTAGGAAATACCACAATCCTCAACAAAAAACTACACGCCCTTCACGAATGGTACCGTTTCTGGAGACAGATAATTAACGGATTAAGAACCATCGCGGTACTTATCTCATGGAAAACTCCAAAAAATCATACTTGCGTAACACTTAATGGTGTCGCTATAAAATGGAGCTACTCTGCCAAATACCTCAGAGTCACCTTGGACCGTAAACTGACCTGGGTTCGCCATACAAACAACTCTTGCTGTAAAGCTTATGGCACTTTTGTACAATTAAAACCATTTTTTAATAACAAATCGGTATCACCAAAAACTAAACTTCACGCCTTCAACGCCATTATTAAATGCATCCTCACTTTTGCCATCCCAGTTTGGGGAGCAGCAGGTGAATCTCGCTTTAAGGTTATCCAGGGCCCTTTCATGAAAATACTAAGGGCAATCTTGGATATTTCATGGTTCAGTAGGAACTCCCAAATTATCAGGGAGTTTAACGTCATCCCGCCAATACAGGCAGCACCCATCCTCGCCGCTAGACTCCAAACGTCCATCTCGAAGCACCCAAATCCTACTATCTCTACGATTGCAAACTACTCCTCCTGGCATCTAGATATAATCAGACACTCCTGTTCCCTTCTAGAGCCGTAATCATCTTAGCCGCTCACATAACGGCCACTCACCTTCCATACATCACACACATACCAACACAAGTACACCACAACCTACACCAAACAGAGTGTGCTCACATATAAATATACTACAGCTACACACAACTACCAAATCTTGCACATCGCCTACGGGCTTGATTTCTTGTTCCGCTACTAAGTGCGAGTGCCCCTCCTTTCATCCCTTTGACTGTGAGGAGGCCATCGATCTTCGACGCATACTTTTTTTTTTTCTCTCCCTCTCTCGCTCGTTCTTTAAGTTTCTAGGTGCATAAGCCTTCATGGTTTCAGCCCTTACGAGGAGGTTTGGTTTTTAGTGGGTAGGCGCCAGGCATACCTGGTGAATCCAACACTATTTCAGTCTATCTGGTTCGTCTAGGAAGATTTTCCCTCTTCGTTCCATCAAAAAAAAAAAAAAAAAAAAAAAAAAAAAAAAATGTTGATTATCGTAGTCGTTCCTCGGCAGTACATCAAGAACAAACTCATCAGTTATGCAGTTGGGTATCTCTGCAATACAAATGACACTCTTCTTTGATGGGCAAGCGAAATATATCGGTTGCACCCTGGATCGCCAAGATAACCGAGTGCCATGGAAAAATAGGCGTTCGGAACATCAACGTCTCCGGGGGAATACCAGGAGACGTATCTAGCCAGAGCACAACACAACCTACTCCAACACTTCAAAGTTTTGTTGCCGTTTAACCATCTAGCCTGGTGCCGTCAGAGAATTTTCCACTTCAAATGCATGCCAGGAAAGACAGCCCTGAAGATTATGGGCAGCTACAATAGCCTCCTTCTTAGTAGTCGTCCCAACGACATACCTACAGAGAAGATATTCTGCAGGCCCACATTTCCGACTAACGATGAGCGGTTGGTTATCCGGGGAACGACCTAAAGACGAGATATTCTTTGGTTAGCGGCGTAGCTCCCTCTAGTACGGCCTTAAAAAAGGTTTGCAACCATTCACAGTTAAATTGTAAAGAATTATAGTACTAATGTAATGTCGGTAAACTAAAAATGACCAATAATTTTTCCCCTACTCATTCCCTAGGAATGCTTTTAACTGGGAACAGTTGAACTGAAATATTAAATACAAATATATTTTTAGATTAACATAAAGTTAAACATTAGGATAGCTTAGAATTAATACATAGAAATAAGCGAAAACATTGGTAAAAGCCGGAACCGTCACAAACAACCAGTACACACTACACCACTAGCAAACAACTACATTACATATTAACTATAACAAACCTGGTATACAACATGAGTAACCTTCAAGGGATTACCCGATTTTTACCATTCAAGTTCGCAAGCTCATGATTTACAGAGTAATCCTTTTTGCATCGCATTAATAATTTCATAAGCATACTGCAATAGTCTCATTTGTAATCTAGTTGATTGCTAACACTTTTTCCCGATTATAAAGGAAAACGGAAAGTAACCCTTCCCCTTTTCTTGACTCGGAGAGAGAGTCTGTATACCTTTCTCCAATAGGGGTAACAGAGTTTCTGATTCCCTAGGGTAGCACGAGACGACTTCCTCTCCAATTACTAGCAGCAGAAAAACATGTTGACTAAAATCCTACCAAAATTCTGTATTATTTTTGTAAAACATGTTGACTAAAATTCTACCAAAATTCTGTATTATTTTTGTAACATTATAAACATTCAAACTACCGGTAAAACAAATTATGTTAAATCGCGATAGGCAAAGCACTATTGTTCTAACAACTGTTATTTTTATTATCATTATTACAATTATTATTATTATTATTATTATTATTATTATTATTATTATTATTATTATAACTAACAACACTTATATTATAATTATAAGTTATGACGGCAGTAGCCACCGTTTTGGCGTTAAGTAGTAGTATAAGGTAATAAATCACCAATCGTTTGTTCACCCGAGCATCAATAGAATTGTTAATCGATTTTCACCGCTCTTATTGCAACGAGTTTAGTTGAACAAACGACCGGTGTTTAGCATCAGTAAATATTAATAATATTCTGTTATAATGTTTAGGTTAAATTATATTGAAATCCTGTCAACTTTGTATGTAAAAGGGAATGGAAGGGCATGAGTAAGTGAATCTCCTTCCCTTCTCTTAGCGCAAAGTAGAGAGTAAACCGGATGTGGGAAGTGCCAATTTCTGAGTGGCTATATTAGAGCAGTTCTAGCCAATGGGATTTTTGGCTATTGTCACTTTTGCAAGATTTTCCCCGGCAAGCTCTCCTGCGTTGTTATCGAACCAGGGCGTCACTGAGATCCGCTACTCCTTATAAAAAGGCCCAGAGGCTCTCTTAACTATCTCCCTCGAACGCTAGACTGAGTAGTAAGAGTCCGCCTCTGCTATCACTCAGTCCTCCACGAGCGCGCAGCAAAAATCTCTTTACTTACCTCGGCTCGTACTGGTTCGCCGTGTACTCCAGTTATATTTAAATAAAAGTAAGTGTGAAAGTTATAATTTTCTAGTATTCTTTCTTTTCCGTTTGTTTTGGCCGGGTCTATAACTAAAGTTGTTTACGCGTGCACCAATATTCGCCATGATATTGGTACCCAAGGATCCTTGAAAATTATTTAAAGTTGTTTACGCGTGCATCAATATCCGCTACGGTATTGGTAACCGTGGACTCTTGAAAATTGATAAGTTATTTTTCGTGCACGCCACTATCCACCACGGTAGTGATACTATCGGAGCAAGAACTAACAGTATCAAAGTGAAAATTAGTACTTGTGACAGTATTTGTACATCCGAGCCTGGTCACGAGAAACAAAACTTTTTCCCGTAACGGTGCCGGCATCGTCTAGATCGTGGATGAGATACCCTTCGTTACACCGCTCTGGATAAAATCGACTAATTTTAGGCGCATCACGCGCAAGTTAAGTGCATCGGGATATTCCTTGCATAATAATCACTTCAAGTTGTGTTAAAACGGTCGTAGCTCCTTTGCGAATATTGTATTGTTAGTTAGAACTGTCTCTTTATCTCCGTGTCCCATTAACGTGCCCAGCGTGTGTCCCGAGTTATTAAGCGAAAGCTTGGACTCGAAAAATACGTCGCACCGACATTACACTAATTGTGCTTAACAAAACGTGTTTTGTAGAATTTGAAAATATTTAGTAGTTTTTTGTTTATTAATTTTTCAATTTGAAAATTCGACCGCATATTTCTCTACTAGAACAAATTTTTGGAAGACATGGCTTGGTAAAAAGTTAATAATTGATGTATGTTTCAGTAACTTATAAAAATAATTTTTACTTTTTAATAAGAAACCGATTTAAAAAAAAATAATAATTTTACAACTTTAAAAAATGCAAATACCTCTCATAATTTTTAATGTTTTTTTTTTCAAATGGATCTTTAATTGTCATAAAAAACACAATCTTTAAAAAAAAAAAGCTGGCCTAGCTCAAATAATAGCCAAAATATGAGAAAATCAGATTTTTGACCATTATGACCGAATTTGTAAATACTTTTTTCTAAAAATTTTACAAATGATACTTCAGGCAATAAGTAATTAGATACTTAATTTTCGAGCTCCTGGTATTCTTTGTTTTATAATCAAAAATTTATAAAACTGGTAATTTTTGGCACTACGCTCGTTACGTGAGCGGCCTGTCCGCAGGTACTTATTTTGAATTATCGCGGTAACATTCCACTGCTATGCCAAGGCGGGTTTAACGTGGACCAATGTTTGAAAATTCACTATAAAGCTTGTCTCTAACCCATTACTCTATAGATTTAATTTTTTTGAGGACTGTACGCTAGACTTTGTAATAAACTTCCGTCTTTTAAAACGTGCAAAAAGTTCTTAAAACATCTAAGTCGATGGCTCGATGTGTTTACGTTACTAATAGCTAATATTTTGTGCGTTATTCACTTATAACAGACGTTAAAGTCATAATTTTAGCATTACTGTTACTAAGCACATGCTCATACTATCTTTATATTATGCTTGTACATTATATTCTTTGTCAAAAGTGGATGACGCTACTATTATCTGTTCTCACTCGTATTTTTGTAAAACAAGGAAAATGAACATAATAACTGTTGTGTTTTGCTGCACATTACAATCTTACCTTTGAACCACACTACGACTCACATTTAATGATAACTACCAACAATATATACTAAATATAGTAGCATGTCATATTTTGATAATAATCTTACAAATATTATGAAATCGAAACATTTATATTGGCTAAAATTTGTATGTATATTCTCATTATTGTTAGTGCAATACATATATGTAACATATAAATTATAAAAAGTTACTTTGAAAAATTACTTGTATTTCAATAAAATTCTATAATAATAAGACCTTGCATAAAATTATGGTATGGTTTTTTTTGTATGGGCTTGGACCAGTGATGTGGATTGGCCAGTCAGAAAAATCTGTCTGGCATCATGTCAATTGACGGTAATTAAGTCAGAAATTACTGCCTATATATGTGGAAATGACTGTCAGAGATTTTTTTGACTAATCATTGGTCCAAAAATAAAAGATAAGCAACTAAAATCATTTCATATTTTCTATAAATTAGTCTTTTATTGAAACTGTTTCAATGTACAAATACAATTTTTACAATTTAATGTTTAACTGTTGTGTTTTGCTGCACATTACAATCTTACTTTTGAAATACACTAGACTCCCATTTAATGATAACAACCAATAACACTATACTAAACATATCAGCATGTATTAACTACTAATTTCTTATAAGACTTCGTGGGGACAACAAAGTTATGTTGTTTCGGAGTTATGATAGTATGCTGCTTAAAACTTGCTACTCAAGTTATATCCATCAGAAAAATTTATCTTCAAATATCCCTCCCGCTAAAACTAGCCTGTCACCACTGACAGCTGGTAATTCCGAATTGAAAACTGTTTGTTCCGATGGATTTGATTTCCAAAATTTGTTTATAATATGCCATACAGAGGCATCAGATGAATTCATTTAACGACAAGTTAAAAAACGAAGAACAAAACGCGTTCATGTTTGTTTTGTTGACTCACTATCAACGATAGAAAGTATTGCAGAACTTTTACAAACAAAAAATGGGTTGAATGATTTTGGTGGCTTACTTCAATCTTCAAATTAGACTTCCGGAAGGCTCGCTACCACAAAACTGCTTGGTCGAACTACACTGAAATTATATCCCAAAAGACAAACAAAATATTACAGATCCAGTTTTGCAACATATTTAATTATTTATAGAATAAAATAGTCACGAGTATCCATTTTCACTACACGAAATACTTATATCAATTACCTTCCATGGATTGGATTGTAAAAATTAAATTAGGAATTTTGCGATAATCTTATTGTTACTAAAAAAAACAATAAGATTATTTTGAGCGTTACTTCAAAGTTACATAATATTTTAAATGATGTATGGTACAAATCTCGAAAACATGATCTTGATGTTCAAAAATATCGAATTTTAACTGCTGCCGCTGCCACACTATTACAAGATATACGATCAACTGTGTATGAGATGGATATGTATCCACCACATCAAGATTTCTTAGGAGATGCAACTTATAATATTCCTCAAAGTTTGCATTTTTTTTTTGGAAAAATTGATTCTCAGTACTAAAGAATAATGAAAAGTGGAATGCTAAAATTGTTTTAATAGCCCACGCCATCATCGCAGCGGTACGGCCATGAATTTACCGTAGATTTGGTTCAAGAGATTTCATTAACATTTTACACTTCCTCGGTTTTTCTTCTTCGAATAAAGAAGTGGAAGTTTTGGAATGTTCGTCAATCTTACACAAACGGTATCCAGATATATCGCGTTGCTTTAAACATCATGTTTTTGACAATGCGGAGTATGATGTCAATACTTTAGGTGGGCTAAATACTTACCATGTTATGGGTGGGATTAAGTGTATAACACCTTCCACAGCCGTACAGAATGCTGGTAGCAAGATGAAACGAGAGACGAAGCTGCTCTCAGCTGCTGACATAGAAAAACTGGGCAAGATTGACATAAAATATTTCTATCAAAAAAATTCTTCTGAATTATTATCTATTGAAATTAAAAAAGTACATAATTCTAATGCATGTGATTACAATTTAAATACGCTTCACAGTGATTTTTTGTGGATTTTTGCTAAATTTATTCAACAAAACCAAGTTTCTGGATGGAATGGTTTTTTAGAAAAGATAACTAATCATTTAACATGTGATACTTCAAAAACTTTTTTTTTACCTTTTATTTATGCCCCTGCTAGTAGTTTAGACACTATTTACATAGCGCTGGTGGAAACTTCACAAAGAGTAAAATCTTTTTAAAAAAATATGGCTATAATCACGTTTGACTAACCCCTGCACTGGAAAGAAAGAGACATTGTGGCTTCTAATCCAGATGTTTCTAATCTTCAAAATGTTATTTGGAGATTAGGTGGATTTCACCAATTATTTTCCTTTTTTGGAGCCATCGGATATGTTATGGAAGATTCAGGGTTGAAGGACTTGTTGTGGCGTATGAGTATGTATATAAATACACATTTTTCTTTTTCGTTGAAGAGAACAAAAAATCTTCAATCGTCATTAACTATTATTTTTACTTTAACCATGAATAAGACATACCACACACAGTGTGTTAATAAAATTTTTATGCTTTTCTCTCACTCCATATTAGAGTTGTGCACTCAAGAAAAAAAAAATACTCAATTGACATGAGTATGCGTTTCTTAAGCACATGGAATTGAGAATGGAAAAATTTTTAACATGTTTATTCCATCTCTATTTACTTCCTAGTTCTTTAATGATGTTTAGCGTCATGATCAATGAAAAAATATCTCTCACAGTCCTTAACTTGCCTTGAAAAACTACATTAAGTACAAATTTAATGTTCTTACTTTTTATACATTAGTTGTGCTAAACTTAATGATAGTATACGAATAACGCTCCTAGGCAAAAAGGAAGCCTCAGTTCGTCCATTTGCCATTCTTAGCTATGCCTTTGACACCAATACTTAGATGATCTGGACACCGCTTTACCTCTGGCCGTCAGTTGTCAATGCTAGGACGAAAACTATATATTTTCTATATTAGTGACATAAGTAACTATACTAAATTGATGCAACATCTTAAGCTTTAATTTAAAACACAATTTTAGTATCAGTTTTATACATAAAATTCTTACATGTAATATCCTAAATACATTTATTAAAAGCGCTTCAAAGAACCAACATAGTCTCATTTTACTTACTGCTCTTCAATAAAATAACTGTAGGTAAAAATTTTACAACGAAGATATTTTTTTAACAGCATAAGATCGTATGAATACAATACAAATTAAAAATAATCAATAGATGACGTATTGTTTTCACATATTTTTTCAAATCCAAATACAAGTAAAATTTTTTTTAACCATTGCGAGGTTTTGTCAAGAAAAACTAATTTACTACGTATTTCGTCAAAATCATTTGAATTAATTATCACATATTTAATAAAAGTTTTTCCAATACGAGCTATCACTAACTTTTAAATAGCATACAGTAAAAAAACATTTTATAAAATGCAGCAAAAATGTAATTTTTTGAATAACAATTTTTTAATATGTTTGCTAAACTTTCTACACTACAGAGATTATTAGAAAACAAGAAATTTTTTTTTGTTATATCCAAATGACAAACATAATGGGACGTAGCTAATATCACGGGCTTCTTATAAAATCACAAGTTAATGCTTCTTTAAATACTTTATTAGTTTTACTGAACTCAAGTAATTTTATCTTGAAATAATAGAGATGACAAGGCTATGGAAGGCAAAGGATTTGTTATTAATTTGGTTCTATTGGAACCTTGTTTAATCTCATGTACAATTGATCAGGATTTTGAGCCTTCTAGCATTAATTTTTATCTTTCTTATCATATAATTTAACTAAGTTAACTCAATATTTTGAAACAATTTAGCCAGATTTTTCATTAAATTATTGTTGTTGCAGTAATACATTCTTCAAAAATTATAACACCCTTTAATATACAATACTGGAAACGTTTTAGTTTAAAAAATAAATATCATCTTGCAACAAATAGTTTTCTGGCCCACGATAAAAAATGAAATCGCATGTTGCAATAGGTAACCAACACTTTTGTACCATAGTGGAAAATGATCAGTTTTTCTCTAGCTGGTACCCAATTTGTAGATGTAAGCGATGCGCTGGAACAGATCTGATTGGCACTGCTGGAGCATAGGTTCGTGAACGTGTTGCGTCAAAATTCTAACACCACTTACTAATATGGGGAGCAGAGGTGATAATTGCTCGTCCTGTAAAACAAGAAATAAGTTTACTTGTCAGTATTAACATTTATTTTTCCTAAACAAAATGTTTGACAGAGTGGTTTCTAAAATTATGGACTTATATTGATAGAGTCGTTTCTAAAATTATGGACTTATATCGGTATGAAAACAACAGAGAACAGTTTTTGAAGTTAAACTTCTATAGGCGCGTTGTGCGTAAGGGTAAATCAACGATTTTAGATTGGTGGCCTCGAGAAAAAGTGCGACAGAAGTGGATTTTGCCTAATTCTCCCTCGTTCACCTCTTTCCCCATGACGTATTTCCGACCCCCTCTACACCACATAACGCCACCACACCACACATTTTAAATTTTAAAAATTTTATTTCTTTTTCTTTTCATCAATTAAAAAAAAAAAGTTTCTAAAGAGTTTTGACCCCTTAACTTTGTGCTCGCCAGTCGTAGCCCTTACCCACTCTGCTATGAGCGGTCCCGACATGAAACTCTGATTTCTGCATGTTATCTTGTGGTTCATAACTGATTTTTAGTGTAAATTTGTATATGCTGTTTATTTATTCATTTGGTTTGGTTATAAATTAAATTAATAAACAAACTATAGTTAATTAACTATAAAATATACATAACAAGCTAACTTTTTTAGTGAAATGTTTTTTTTTTTAAACTTGAAAATTAGTATATTTTAGCAGCACAGCTTTCCTATGTATTAATAGATATTTATTTATGTGTAATAAGTTTGTTACTTCAACAATGAATAAATAATTGTTTATGCAATTTTTCATACATTTCTAAAATTTTCAAAAATTGAAAAAAAATTTTTTATACTGTACAAATACAATAATTAATCATTATTGTGTTTTATTCTTTCACAATTTTTTGATGTGTAATTGAAGTCATTTTTTGATGTGTAATTAAAGTAATTTTTTAACATAAGGATGTTCCTTACATAGTTTGTAGGGAGAATGTTCAAAGAAGTGAGAGGAACGCTAATGAGTGTAGTAAAGCTAGCAATTCTTTTTCAAATGTGGATGTACTCACATACATGCTTTTATAGATACTTGCTCCCCTCCTTTTAAATTTATTTAAAAACCAACTTTTCTTATCTTTGACCCCCCCCCTATCTTCCAGCCTAGAAATTATATCTGTAGTTCATTTACATCAATTTTATATTATTAGTTAAATGAATTTAGCCAAATACGTTTATTGCTAAGAATTATCATAAAATATTATGGAAAACCTGAGAGCAAAAAAAATGTTAAACAAAGTTAACATCACACAATATCTTTGACTACCATTTTAGGTATTGTCATCCACCTTGTAATATTGACATGCAAGTAAATGCGAAAGAAGTGCAAGCATAATTTTTGTTCGCAAAAAGCTCAAAAATTTTGTATGTTTTAAACATGTTGTGTGCTATTAGGGACGATATTTTATAGCAGTAAAAATTGTATTCCACCGATTCTTTTTATAATTAAAAAAAAATTGGGTCGAATTATATTACTAAGAAAAACATTAAATAGTAATAATAATAGGGTACATCATATGCAAAACTTAAATCTGCATTGTAAAAAGTACGAATAAATATTTTTATGTACAGTAATCGTGCATTGGAAAATGGTCCTCAAACAATTCTAATTAAGAAAAAGTCTGTTGAAGAAAAAAATTTTGTTAATTCACCGTCAAAGCAAGAGCGAAATGAATTGACGCCACAATTATCTCAGCCCATACTCTCTGATGTAATTGACTATCCCTGTTTACATATTGTTTAAAGAGACTGTCATCATCCAAACTGCTCATGCATCGTCTTCCCATCAGTATTTTTTGCTGCTCGTCTTGAAGAAATGGATTAATGCGGAAGCCAAGTTTATTCCTCTCATACTCCTCCAAAAGTTTCTTGACGTTGTCCACGGAATCTTCATTTTGGTAAAGTTGGGTAGTCTTTTTTACATCGTGAGTGGTATCAGAAGTTTGGCGCAGAACGTTGTCGTGATTTTTTCTCCTGCGCAATTCCACCATGGACTTTGAACGGAAGTACGGACTTGCAGTGTCATCATTGATTAAATCTTTCTCATTTCCTCGTAAAAATTTGGGATGGTACCTGGAATTAACGCGATCATTTAAATTTTATTCACTTCCTTGAGCTATAAAATGCCTTAATGAAAAAAGTGCAGAAGAAATATTACCGTCTTGACAGCAGACAGTCGTCACTGCTTCTTTTTCTCTCCTGTAAAATCGTTTCAGATACGTCATCAGCTTTGTTACACAACAGTTCTTCTGTCGTAAAGAAACTAACGTTTTTCATAATACTTTTAGACCTCAGAGTTTCATTTCCCTCTTTTTGCAGCTCTGGAGTGTCAACAACCAAATCTTCACTTCTACCAAACAAATATTCACTCGTGGTACCACCTGAACGATCAATGTAGGCTATTCGTGAATTACTAGATCCCAAGCGAGATACTGGACGGGAATCATCTTCGTCAGTTTGGGGCTCTGACTGTGATCCAGAATCAGAAGAGTATTCAGCTGTAAGATCGGATAAGCGAAAAGGAGGCATCTCCTCATCTTCCTCATCAACTACATTTACACCCAGATCTTTTAAGAAAGTGTCATCTAGATCTTTTGCTGTGTTGCTTTCTTCTTCATCTTGATAATCATTTTCAGAATTTGGTGTCACACCGTATACTACGTGGTGATTTTCACGTCCGTTTTTCGTTTCAACTGGAAAATATTATTTAGGATAAAGTGATATTGTACGTGAATAAAGTAAATAGGTCTCCAACCAAGTCATTGGTAAAATTTTCTGTTGTAACGTAAGTAAATTTGTACAGTCTTAGACAGTCTTAGACCAGGAAAATAAGACGCTCAGACCCTTCTTTAGAAAAAAAGTGCACAAGTAAGTTTACCACCTGTTTTGAAAACTTTTTTTAGTGACTGTAAAAACTTATTTCTAAAAATACGTACATGTAAACTTTTATTCGATACTTTATTATCAAAAGTAAACGGAAAAACGAAGGAACAGAAAATATGTGTGAGGTTCGAGTCTTCAGATAGAAGTGAAGAGAGAGCTGCTTCTCCTTAACAACATAGTCACTTTGTTAATTTGCCTGGTTACCATGTAATTTGCTGTATAAAATAATTGCCACTATAGCCTTCCGTCCGCAAGAGAGCCATTACCCCCCTTGCCCTGGTGCTCTTTTCATTTTTGAACAGGAAAATGCGGCCCTGGACATTCCAAACGAAAGCCGTGCACGCGGCTTTTCGAAACGTCAACTTTACGATTCGTGGGCGTGGTTCATACAAACAATCGATAACACATAGTACTATAAAATCGAGCTACTCTCTCTTTCTCTTTCATTCTTACATTTTTTACAGTGACTTTCAATAATAAATTGTTTTGGATAGCTGAATTTATTTGGAAATTTTTTTTAGGCCAATAATGGTGCAGAAGAGTACTTTTCTGATCCTAACATTTTACATGTTATATTTATTTAAAAATTGCCTATGATAAAAAATTCAGGTATTCAAAAGACCTACAGAATGAGCCATGATAATTAACAATCGGATAATTGGCTTAGTTAAAAAATCCGAATCACCGCTAGAACAGCGGTTTCTAAAATTTGTTTATAATTAATAAACAATTATTCTGAAATATCTGAAAATGCAAAGAAATTTAAGCTCTTGTATGGTACTAAAATCTCTCCTAATCTGGATGTTGTACGTTTAACTGTTTTTGCCCAATGGTAATTGTTTATCAAAAAAGTGATTTCTGGACAAGTAATTTCTACAGCCAGACGTCATCCTACAGAGTCCAACAAGAGCTCATTTTATTTGTAAAAAGTTATACTGAACATATCTCATTTAATAAAATTAATTTTCTCAATAGATTAATGGTAAAGAGAGATGTAAAAAAGACGCTTAATTGCAAATTAAGTACTATCAACAATTTAAGAGCTCTACCGTACCTTTTTGATGAAAAAAGTTTAATTTTTTCCTTTTTTTTTAATTAAAAATTTTACAAGATATGGCCCCTTGAAATTTTTTTTTTTAATAACTATAGACGTATTCTTTGTGTTTGTGACGTTATGAAAACCTACTTAAAAAACATTTTGATTTATTACTATTATACCAGTAAAAATAAATATTTTTGAAGTGAAACTTCTTATGTTGGGCCGTGAACAGCCGCATGAAAAATGTGTTACAAAAGTACGTAGCCATGCGTACTGCGGCTCAAGACCTCTCGTCAATCTCTCCTCCTACACACATTTACGCACTGTGTCTTTCTCTAAGAGAGAGAGTGCCACTCTATTGTCTACCGTGCCGTCTCTTTCTCTCTCGCATGTACACTACACGCTCCCTTCCCCTCAATCTGCCACTATACCTATATTCCTATATATCTTCCTATATTATATAGTGATTCCACCAAATCCTACCTCCACTTTTCTTCAGACTCCCCTCAGCCTCCCCTCTAAATAAGGTAATGTTCTAACAGTTTTTACGTAATTTTCATTGCGTTAAATTATTGGTTAGCCCTCTCCACCGCCCCTCAACCCCCCGGATGGATTTTAATCAGCGCCCAGCCCCTCCTTCATCCCTTAAGTAAAGTAAAATTCTATAAATTTTAACTATATTTTTATTGGGTTAATTTTTTGTTTAGCCCCCCATCCACCACCCTCAGCCCTTCCTTATATTTTTATAACCTAATAACTGGATGATTCCATAAGCCTCCATTACAATTAAAAAAAACTCCCTTCAGCATTCAATTAGCAGCATCTTTAAAAGAAGTTAAATTATTTCAGGAGTCATGTCATTTTAAGTTTAATTACTTTTTGCACCCCCACTTTCAGCTCTCCCTACACTTTTTAAGAGACCTCTCAGCCCTGTCACAATTTTTAAACAGCCACTTTTTTTAACTCCTTAGCTGCAGATTATTATTTCTTATCTGAATATAGTAATTATTTTAGTTGTGTAATTTGTTGTCACATTTCCATACTGTCAGATTTTACCAATTTTTGTTGAGTTGAATTTTTATTAAGTCCCTTTCCACCCCCTCTCATAACTTTATAACCCAACAACCGAATAATCCATCACAATTTTGAAGAACTCCCTCCAGTCACCCTTCAGCTGAATCTCTAAATGAGGTAAAATTATATCAGTTTTTATATCATTTCTAATTATATGACTATTTGCATCTTCTGTCTCAGCTCTCTTTACAGTTTTAAGAAAGCCCCTGATTTCTAGCACATTAGCACATTTCCACACCACCGTTGAGGTAGTGCTGTGGTGCGATGGTTTTTTTTCTGAAATTTTCTAATAGTTTATTAATTGAATTATTGAATATGTATAAAAACGTAACATTATATTTTTTACTTAACTCATAACAACGAATAAACTTAAAAAATATTTAAACCATGGACCTTGCTTGTAGCCCTATTCACCACGAAAAGATAAGAAATCATATTTATTGAAATATGTCAAATAATGCGCATTGTCATGAAACAATTTTGAAATAATAACTTATTGGCTTAATACATTTATTTATTATTTAAATGAACTGTGCAAAAGCATTACGTACAATTTCATACTTTTGCTAATGAAAAAAAATTACATTTTTTTGTATCTACTTTATATTAATTAACGTTAAAAACTTCTTCTGAACTATATTTTCTATTTCTAAATTATTATCACGTTCTATTCAAATATAACTTCCATTTTCATTTTTGCGTCTTGATAACGCGACGTATATTTGACCATGCGGAAACAGTGGTCTCTTCAAATATAATCAAATATTATTAAAACTATGACTTTGAGATTTATTGATAGTCATTGAAAACACTAAGACTAAGGAAAATTGTTTTATGTATAAAATAAAAGGTAATGATGACAAATTTCCTACATTAAGAGTGATTTTTTGTTATAAAAACTCTCTTTTCAACTTTTTCTCCAGTTATAATTTTTGCTTTAATATTGTATTTAAGTAATTTCGTAAGTTGTAATCTTGTACCGTTACATAAGTCATAAACTATACTTAAATTTCGTATCAACAATTGCTCTATTTTTTAAATTAAGCTCATGTGGTGGTAAGCCTTCACAAATATTGTTTAGAAATTCAATTGGAAAATTTATATAAATATCGTTATCAGATTTATTAACACCCTAGTAAGTAGCATAATCTACAATGTAATATGTTTTTAATTCTCCTTTTACATGATTTAGAATTTTATCATTCAAAATGTAAGTATATTCGTTATAAGAAGTTAGTATAACGCTATTTATTGAAAAGTTAATATCTTTACCAAAAATATCGGAACAAACGTTAGTTGTTTTTCATTTATTTGGTACTTGAAATGATTTATATTTTCTTTCTTCAATATTTAGTAATAATTTTGAAAATGTTTTATCAATTGAACGGATATTGATATTAAGTTGTAGAATATGAAATAATGATCAAAGATATGATGATTTAATACTTTCTTGTATAATTATGCTTCTATTACTTTTTCTTACAACTGGAAGAATCTGTCTGAAACCGCCTCCTAAAACAATTGATTTATTATCAAAATGGATATTTATATCAGATGAATAACGTAATGTTCTTTTAACTATTTCCAACGCTCTTTTTGGATGATAGAAGCCTTGTCCCATATAATTAAATCTACTCCTTTAATTTTTTTTTTCAGATTTGAATTTCAAGAACGAATTTTCTACATTCTTTAAATCTAATGGTAAATGAATTGTTTTATGACTGGTAATTTTTTTCGGGAGTCATATTGATGCTATACAAGTCCATGCCATGGATGAAACTTTTTTTCGACAAGAAATGAAATAATAAATTAACGTTTTACATAGAAATATTTTTTCTGAACCTCCTGGGCCAACAATAAAAAAAATTTTATCTGTTTGTTGACATATAATTTTGAAAATCGCGATTTGATCTTTATTTAATTTATCATACGTTTAATTAAACATGTGAGTACAAACAAAATTTCTTTTATGGTACTATTTTCTTTTACATTAATTTTTGTTGGTATGTAGAAATTTAAGTTTTTACAGGATTTCTTTTAATTATAAGATTTTATTTACGTATAAAAGTGCACGATTTTAATTATTGTCCATAAAATCTTCCATAAAATAATTTTTGTATGTTTTCCAAATTTTATTTCCTTGGATGTTTTCTGAAATTTGAAACCAGGCAAAAAATTGTCGGAACTAATTTAGTAATGTAACGATTCTGGCTTCTTTCACAAAATCATCTATTTGGCTATCGTGTTCTATCAAACCCATTGATGTTGTAGTATCTTCAAATGTTGGGTATATTATCAAATTAAATGATTTTAAATTCTTCAATGATTTGTCTTTGTTTACATTATTTAGTACTAATTAAAAAAAAACCTTTCATGATCTTTAGGAGATACTACGTTTAATCTTCCTATTAATGAATTCAATTTTGTATTTTTTCGATTTTGCCAAATTTTTATTTGTTTACTAAAAATATAAAACTTTGGAATATTAACATAGTATATTGATTTCGCGAAATCATCAATTTCGATTAATTCAAATCATACTGTTAGTGGGGTTTGTCATTTTTCTATAGTATTTTTAATTTTTTTTTCCTTAAAAATAAGTTTTTCTTTATTTTCAATTGAATTGGCAAATCGAATACTATGTGACTTCTACCACAAATTAGAAATTTTTGTAATTTCCAGAAAGCTTTTATTTGACTTATGTATCTACTGTTAACATAATTTTTAATTTCATCTGAAATTTTTTTTTTTCATCATCAACATTCTTTACTTCTACAAATGCTCTATCATGACCTTTGTGAACATAGTCATAAATATACTTTTTTTTTATATTATAGTATTCTACGTCCAGCTCCGTTGATAAGGGCACTAATATGGGCACTTATTAGTACTCGGGAGGAGGAAAGGAAGAAGGATAGGAGGCCCCCCATTAAAGGAGGGGGGTAGGGGGAAATTAGGCAATTTTTCTGCGAGAAGGTCGCCTAAGCCCTCCTCGAGGAGAATTGCAAGGTGAAAAAGCACATGAGAAAAATCACAGAGGTACTTGCCTGAAAAGTCGCACTGGCCGGGAATCGAACCACGGTTTCCCGCGTGCCAATCCACGACCTAGCCGACTGAGCTGCCACGCGCTCCATAAATATATATTTTTTTTTTTTTTATATTCATCATCGCCCCTTAAGAGCTCAGACATGGCTATTTTGACACTACAAAGTGTATTTAGCCATACGTTGGGTTTAATAACAGTAGGGGAAAAACGGTAGATTGATCGGTAGGTTTATTGAAGTTCAAATCCCATCCAGAAAAAAACCTCATTCATTGATGAAATTTTTGTCCAGAGTGGGACAAAAATTTTTCTATATGCTTGATCGAGTGGAGCCAACGTGTGTGCACGCCTCGACCTCCTGCTTCGCTGGGGACTTTCGAACCGGACCTCCACGTCGATCTGCCTACTCTAAAATATCTGTTACGGCTGATCTGCCGATCTTGTATTTACTCGACGTCCTAATAAAGAATAATTTAAACATATTCTGTTTTGTAAGTATAATTTTTTGTTTGTTTTATTTCAACAAGGAATTTCATTATTACGAGAATCGTAAAACATGTGTTTAATTATAAATTTTGTAAGTTTTTCGTCATTTAAAATGATCTCAGCAGATATTATTTTATCTATCTTTAGGTGTGATTATTTTATTATCAGGATGTAATGTTACGAGCAAATGTGCATACGGTAGTCCACGATTTTGGAACTCTATTTTGTAAACGTGAGTTCATACTTTACCAAAAATGTGTGATTCAAAACAAGGCAAAACTTTGTCTTATAAATTTATAAAAAAAGTATTTATTAAGCTTATACTACTTCTGTTTTGACTCTTAAACTACTTTACAAAGATTTTTTTATTTTTTCAGCTTCTAAAAGCAAGCTAAAAAAATAAAGTATTTAACTGGCTCAAAAATTTTGGGGTTGGCGCGTGGAGCGCGGGGGGGGGCGGGGCCCTACCAGTATATGTATCTTCCCATATTGAATATTTGTAAGGGTGGGGCTTTCACACTACTCCTGCTCCCCCTGCAGCCCCTTCATTGACACCACCAACCCCCCACAACCACCACGCAAAATAAGGGAAAAATTGATTACTGTCAATAATATTTTAATCCAACAAAATAACAGCCCAAGACTTACTGAGCCCCCTGGCCCCCCTCAGCCCCCGTACAGTTTGTAACCCCCCCCCCACGACCCCCCTCAACAAAATAAGGGAAAATTCCGCTAATTTCACCGTTATTCTGACCCATTAAAAATTTCCCTTATTTTTTCGTAAGCCCCCATGACCCCGCCAGCCCCCGCACATTTTAAAGTGCCCCCCACCACCCCTACACCACCCATATAGACCCCCACTATATGTTTCCGATCTAGCACCCCTTGCAATATGAGGGATAATTCTACAGATTTGTAGCAGCTCAGTCTATGTCACATTGATAGGCTATTGTATACACAAACTGTACATGAGCTGAAACTAGCTGTAGCCATCAATAGTAAGCAGCAGCTTCTACTACTTACGGTAAACGATCTCTTAGCAATGTATAGTTATCTATTTTTTTCACACCACCCAGGATGCCAACACACCTATTGAAGTACTTGTGAAATGGATGAAATTGAAATACACGGTCAATGAGTATGTTTTTTACCTCTGTGCAAAATTTTAGCATAGGTTTCTCCGAAAAATTTTCAGTAAAACGCTTTACAAGTAAGCGTCTTATACATAGCTTTTTTATAGAGACGGCACTTTTTTTACCAAAAATCTCATTATAACTCTCTCAAATCACTTTCTACATAAGCAAAAAACTAGAGACATGTAGTTTAACTATCTTTCTTTCAATTAAACATAAGAAATATATAGGTTGCTGTGGAGTTGATTTCCTTCTGAAGTACACTAGTAGAGACGATTAGAAAAACGTTAGTTAGAATGTCGTCTGCAAAAAACGTGCCAAGCAGAAATGTATTCAAAAATTTATTTTGAATGAATTGAATAAATATAATTCTTTACTTCGGAACAAAGTAGTGCAGTTTGATAAAAAAAAACATATGATTTAGAATACAAATAGTTGTGCGTAATGCGTAAACTTTTATTTAAAGTGTTTATTAATTTATAATAGGCATTTTGTGGACATTTTTTAGCAACTGATACTAACAATCTTTATGTACAAGAAGAGGTTATTTCTACGTAAACATCAACCACCACATGGAGCAGACGAATCTTTTGTTCTGCTCTACAGTGGAAGTAGTAATATATAGGTATGGCCATGGTCTTCACTATACCTATATATGCTGTTGACTATATAATATGGTGTGTTGAGCCTCCTTAAGTAGTAAAAAAATAATAGAAATTGTGGTAGTCATCGTCAGTAGCCTTATGAAACCATGAAGAGACAGACCTCCCTGCTGCCCGATTTAAAGAAAAAAAAAGACCATTAATATATATAGTAATTAAATAATAGTTTATTCATGCTTTGATGCATTTGCTGATAATTTCTTTTTTTTTTTTTAAACCTGTCTGTCTCAAAACTACTACTTATTATGTACACAAATTAAAAAACAACTATATAATACATGAAAGTCATTATTTTATACGTAATTCTAATTTTTATAAGATAATATTTTTAGTACAGAATCTTAAAATTTGTTTCTATTAAATTATTGTTTTTTAATACGTATACAAAGTAATCGCAAAAATAAACCAATTTTGCTAAAGAACATTGAAATAAGGATTTTATTTAGGAAAATGTTAGAAACAGATATCCTAAATCAAAATTTGAACTTTAATGATTTCTAACAAAATTGTATCATAATAAAATATAAACATATCATGTCATATGCTACTACTAAATGATGTTTTAATTAATGTGATAACTTTGAATTCATTAATTTTTTTTTTCTTTTTTCAAAAAGTTTACTTCCTATTAATTGAAAATTTCCTGCCAAACAACATTTTCTAATTCCGAATTATTTTTACGTTTAACTTGCATAAATATCCCTTTTCTAGTTTTGCATCTTGATAACGATACGTATAGTTGTCCATGAGAAAATACAGGCTTTTTTGAGTATACATCGACTTTATCGAAACTTTTTTCTTGAGATTTGTTAATTGTCATAGCGTATGTCAAGACTACAGGAAATTACTTTCTGTAAAGTATAAAAGGAAACGACGAGGTATTACAGTAGAACCTCGATTATCCGAACCTCGATCATCCGACTGCTCGATTATCCGACCACCGATTTGGTTTATCCGACCACTCAATTATCCGACCGTTAGGGTAATAGATGTATATTATATTTGAGCACTGTCACCACCGTGAGTGATAATATATTTTTGCGAAAACTGCGAGCATGAAACAGCACGTTTTAAGTATGTATGTGAAAACGCGGGTTTGTTTGCGTTGTACGAGGCTTGAGTCTGGGTATACATACGTTTCTGCTGATCGCCACGGGTGTCTCAGTGCGCGAGTGTACCAACCTATAGTCGGAGCTTACGTTGAACCTCGCACTACTGCGTACAGGTCTGGACAGGAAGACTGGCTGTGCTTGTTGATTCGCGCATTGAGGCATTCGAAACAAGTGCAATGCAGGCGTCTCAAAACCGAGCACATTCATTTGTGTGTAGTCCGCTTACGAAGATTCTTTGCAGTTTTAATATTTTTTCACAGCGTACTAATATAAATGTAAATATAAAATTGTTTTTCTTCTATTATAATGACATTCGTTACTTATTTGTGCAATGGCGTCAACGTCAACTCCTTTAAATCCCAAGCGAGAACGTAATGTGATTAAATTTTAGACGATGATGAAATTGTTTCATTAATAAAAAATCTTGACGACGATCATGACAGGGACAGCAGTGACAATGAAAGCTTGGGTACACCGAAGAAACCGTCACATGCGGAGGTCTTTTGAAACAGGTCTCGAATGGTTCGAGAGTCAAGACGAATGTTGCCCAACGCAACTACTTCTTCTCAAAAGGCTGCGAGACTTAGCAGCTCAAAAATGCGTTTCATCTGTTCGCCAATCAAAAATTGACAGTTATTTTAACAAATTGTAAATAAAAGAATTGACGATTGTTTTGCAATTACCAAGTACCAATTACAGTCTTAATAGTTATACATTAAATATGTTTGCATACTTCAACGTTAACATGTACTTCAGATTTTAATATACGTGTACATACTAGTATTTTGACATTTAAAGGTGTTGTTTATTGTTTTCATCCTCAAAAACCACACGTTTCGATTATCCGACTTTTTGATTATCCGACCTACTCTCGGTCCCGATTGGGTCGGATAATCGAGGTTCTACTGTACGTGTATTTAAAGTGATTTTCGGTATAAATACTCTTTTTTTAAGTTTTTCTCCTGTGATAATTTCAACTTCAATTTTATTCTTATAATTTTTTAATCTCCAATCGTGTGACATTGCACAAACCGTCTGCTATACACAAATTTTTTATTAACGTAACTATTGCTCTAACCTTCAAATTTAGTTCATGCAGTGGCAAACCTTCTCGAATATCGTTTAATAGTTCAATAGGGCAATTTATGTAAATGTTATTATCTGATTCATCGACACATTAATACGTTATATGATCTACGCTTTAATAAGTTGTCGTATTTTCTTTCATTAGATTTAACATTCGATTTGAAATTTCGTTGTTTAAAAAAATAGTGTATACATTATGAGATGTCAGAAGTACACTATTCAATAATGGTTGATTATTTTTACTAAATATTTAAACATATATCATTGACTTCCTATTTTTCAGTAATGATCATAAAACTTTTTACCAACCGAACGAATGTTTGTAATTAATTTTAAAAGTTAAAAAAAACTTTAAAGAAATGATGACCTAATAGTTTCTGATACAACCATACTTTTATTACCATTTTTAAAATAGGAAGTGTTTAACATAAAACTCCTCTCAAAATTATTAATTTATTTCCAAAACGTATGTGTATTGCATACATCACACAAAATTCTGTCTACTATCTATAAAGCTTTTTTCAGTATCATAGAAGCCTCTTCCCAAATTATCAAATCGGTTTCACATATATTTTTTTTTTTTCAGGTTCGATTTTAAAGCATACAGGCTCAATATTATTTAAATCCATAGGTAAGCAAAAAGTTCTATGACTGGTTATAACTTTTGGTAGTAGTGCTGACGCAATGTCAGTCCATGCCATTGATAAAATTTTTTGTTTTTGTGATATGAAGTAATAAATGTATGCCATGATGCATACGTTTAATAAGCAATGTTGCAAGTTTCTTATTATTTGAAGGTATTTTCGCTGATATAATTTTATTAATATGTTCAGGTAAAATTATTTTATTGTTAGCATGTAGTATTACGAAAAAACGTGCATTTGGTGAACCACGTTTTTAAATTCTACAGTATAATCATAGGTTATTACCAAAAAGTATATTAAGGAGGAAAAAACTTCAAAATTTTTTTCTTTGCTTCAAAACGTCTTCATTAATCGCAAACATTTGTTTCGGCAGTTACGCCATTGTCAGATGCTTGACATACCAGTTCAATTAAATCAAATTAAAATAGGTTTATTAATCTCTTAATAAATAAGTGGCCACACAAGCACCTCTAACTAAGCAATTTACTGCTGATACTATACTATTACTCTGTTAATGGGGGATTAGCACAAAGAGGCCTCCGAGTAAATTTATATTATAGGCATGTATATTTCTACGCTACGACTCAACCAATGCGCTTGCTTAAGCTGATTAAGGTGCAATTATATATGTGTGACACGGATTTATACAAACAATAGTAATAATTTTAAAAATAATAAAAGTCATATCTCAAAGGCAAAGCTACATCCTTCATATACTAGTTATAAATGGATTCATTGTCCCTTCTTTATCATATATTATAAGAATAATTGTCAAGTGACCAAAACCTGTATTCTTATTAACAATTTTGATATGAGTATAAATTACTCATAATCACTGGTAAATTTTAATATAAAAGTATAAATAATCATACAAAACGAATTGAATGAAAAATTACAACTTGACAATCAAAAATAGCTATATGTCGATTATTTTTCTTAATCTTAATCAGATAGAGTAGATTATTTCACTTTTATGGTAGCCAATATTAAAAAAAAATTTTTTTTTCGGATACAATGCTTCCAACAAGAATTGATTATACATACATAATGTCATATCAAATGCACGAATAGTAATTACCTTTTTTTGGGGCAGTATGGTGAACATTTTTGTTTCGTTCTGCTTTACATGACCAACAATTAGTACATGTATTAATTCATATATCATAGCAAACATGGAAGTACTTAAAATGTGTGAATTACGTGTAAGACAAGTAGTACGTATAAGTATATGTATTTTATGTACGCACGTGCTCGAATAAGTAATAATAAAAAAAATTTTTACTATTTTAATATTGGATTCTTAAAGACATATTGAAATTAAGTGTAATTTAATTTCTTAGTTTCTGTTATACCGAGTTTAATAACATTCAAGTTGGAAGTTTCACTTCTGCCATTGGTCCCGAGACCCACACCTGGTTTTTTTGTTAAACTTTTAGGAATACTTGGTTTTCGAATTATGTAGGCAAGGCTTAATTTTGAGGAAATTTTATGTAACCGTTTCTACATTATTTAAGGTTATATTTTGTATGTTCGATACTCTCGTTAAAATGCTGAATCTTTTAAAATTTTTAACCATTTTCTATGCTTCTGGGCTCATTTCTTTCATACGTTATTGTGGAACATTCATTTGTTATGTATACTTTACAACGTTCCATACATATATGGTGTTTTCTGTGATTTTTAAAATACCATAATTTTTAATTTTTATTTGTAAAAAAAAAGAAAAAACGCGTCGATTATTTTTCAAAATTATACAAGATGGACCAAATAAAATTGATTATGCGAAATCCTAATTGCGTTATGATTATTTTATCTTCACGATGTTGTTGCTCTAACACAATAATACTATTAATGTCCAAAATCAAACTGTTTGTGAAAAAATCATATTATTTATGAATAGTTTAACGATTAACTTTCCAGCATTGGTCAGGAAGATAAAAGATAATTTAAGGCAAAGAGGGGATACATCAATCGAGATACGCTCTTATGTTGTACCGAAAATGGTGAATTGAAAGAGGCTCATTAGTGTTCGTAAATTACCTTAAAACTAAAAATAAAGTGCACAGAAGGTAATATTTTCAGATTTCGCGTCAGCCACGGGCAAGCAGCTGCAGAGGAGGGCGTTCCCCTGAGCCTCGATTGGGACAGTCACTACGCAAGTAACCCTCACTTTAGCATCGTGTTTTCGATGAAAATCAGCATTTTATGATTTTCAAATATTTTTTTCCACAAAATATAAGTCTTAAAAAGTAACATATCTAAGCCCTAACTGCCAATGTTAATTAACTAAGTCTTGAGAGTTAAAATTAAAAAAAATGATCTCGGCTCCTGTGGATCGTAGGGCATCTTTTTTTTGAAATTGAGGGAAAAACTCAACCTTTTTGATAGAAAAAGTCTGGTAGAGATTGCTCTTAAATTGTTTATGATATTTCATTTACAATTAAGCGTTTTCTTGCAGCTCATTTTTCCATTAATCTATTAGGAGAATTAAAATTTTTCAATGAGAGATGTTTAGTATAACACCTTACGAATAGAATAAGCTCTTATTCGATACTGTAGAATGACGTCCAGCTGTAGAAATTACTTGTCAAAAAACCGTTTTTTTTTATGAAAAAATTGCCACTGCAAAAACAGTTAAACGTACAACATCCAAGTTTGGAGGTTTTGTAGTGACATACAAGAGCCTCAATTTCGTTGCATTTTCAGACGTTTCAGAATAATTGTTTATTAGTTATAAACAAATTTAAAAATTGTTATTTCAGCGGCTATTCGCATTTTGCAACTAAACCAATTAAATTATTAAATTAGCCGATTGTTAACCATTGCGGCTCATTCTGTAGGTCTTTTGAATACCGACATATTTCATGATAGGTGTTTTTTAATAAATCTAACAGGAAAAATGCTACGATTAGAAAAGTACTTTTTCATGCCGTTATTGGGCTCAAAAAAATTTTTTACAATGAAATTCAGCTGTCCAAAACAATTTATTATTAATACTGACTTCAAAAAGCTTCCAAAACAGATGGCAACCTTACTTCTGCAATTTTTTTTAAAAGAGAGGTTAAAGCGTCTTTTTTTCCTGGTCTACTTGTTCGACCGCACATACACACATAACGGAGATTCACAAAATGTGCGCGCAGTGCCAAGTGATACAAGCAGTCAAGTCTTAGGTTTTCTCATAAGCAGTCGCTCTCTAGTCGTTAAGGTGACGATGTATAATAGATAACAAGTTTATTTCTTAATATACATAAGATACTTTTCACACTACCTTTTATCATACCTAACAGTTAAGAAATGTTTTTAAGTTGATCGCGTTATGGTAACATTCATTGTTAACTTTTTCAAGTAATTAACTATGACTTATTTTTTTATTAAAGCTCTAGCTCTGACGACATAATAGAATTACTCACTTAAAAAAAAATTTTCAATATAAATAAAGTAAGTTCATAAAAATAATACTTTTTAATCCTCAAATAACTAGTCGATGAAATAAAAGTTTTGAAAGAATTTTATGACATTTTATATCATTAGTTCAAAATTAGTGCCACATTAATTAAAAGATTTTAAAGCGAGTTTTGCAAAGCTTTTTATCCATGATAACTCATGCCTTTACTATCATACACATAGTATTACCAGAATAAGTTGAAATTTCTGCTAACTCGTCAGGCTGTGAAACAAGGAGCCAGAATTTTCTGCCCGCCATTGAGTCTACTTTTGTGTATCTTCCGTCTCGATCCAAAGCTATATCCACATACGTTCCACACAACTCATCGAATGTGGTCTGCAGCAAAAGTAAATACTTTAAAAGAACCTTGTACTTTGGATCAGGTTGCAATTTATTTTTCAGAATATTTTGAATTGTCTCCAAATCAGCGCAACTTCGAACTATCTCCTTTAGACACAGCTTAATAAGAGAAAATACTTTAGCCGTCCACGCAGTTCTAGCTTGATGGTACAAATTAGCTGGTCGTTGCAGACCGGCAACTTTTTGCATTAATAATTTGAGACCTGGTCGAGAGTCAAATTTTAGTGCTGTAGTATATGATAGATCCAGGGCCGATATAAAAGTATCCATATGGTGGGAATCTATACAGTCGAGAAAGTCATTTAAACAGCATAATTTTGGTGAGACTATTGGGCTCATTAGTACACTGGAAAAACTGTAACATAAAAAAGAGGTTGGAGGATTATTTGAATGTTTAATTTTTAGTTCATCAATAATTAATTTAAGTGAAATGACTCATATAAGCAAAGTGGTTTCGACTTCTCCGTAAATGTAACAAATGATTAACAGTGAATGACAAACTTTTATTTTCACGAATTTTGATTCAGATCCAAATTCTCTACGCTGTATTCATAAGTTTAAATGCATGCAAGTCCTTTAACACTCACTTCATTAATAAAGCAGCCTGATAACTTGGTCATTTATTTCCTTTAAGAAAAGCTTATGCAGCATTTTTCTATTAGAAAAATAAGTTTTTTTAAAAAAAGATGTCAGGAACGTTTTTGTAGTATTTAAAATAAAAGTACATAATATATAATAAATGTGTGACGGTCAATGTGCGTATATTCTTTTTGTGTGTAAGCGTAAAGTTATGTCTCAGAAACGGTTCAACCGATTCAAATATTTCCATTTCCTCATTCTCAGAAAATCTCCGAAATATTTCAATTTTTTACTCAAATTAAGTTATTACTATAATTTCTTTATTTGCAAACAATTTTTTTTTGTTATTTGGATGACAAATACTACATTTTTTAAAGAAATTTTATGTTTTGAGCGCCTTCCATTATCAATAGTCGATATGTAGAGAAGAAAAACAGCGATCTGTTGGAGGCTAATGTGAAAAACAAACACAACACAGTATTATATTTTTCTTATTGATGTATATTTGGCAACGTTTCCCTGGCTAGTGTGCCAGCCTCATCAAGCTAAAGCTAAAAATACAAAAAATGCACTTTTGCGAGAAACACACAAACGATGTTACACGTACGAAGGTTAACAACAAGGATTACCTATTTTAGACGAATATTAACATTTAAATTGACAAAATTTCCAAGTACAATACATTTAAGATTTACTTAGTTGTATCGAAAACCACATGTTCTCTCGTCGGCGAATAAGTATAAACTGTCGATCGAGCTGTATGAATCCGTACGGAGAACTCTGTCTAAAATATTTATACTATCCCAATCAAACGTGTGATTATACTAAAGATTTGTTTATAAACAAATTTGCCGATCTTAAAATGGATGATTTGGAAACTGATTGTTTGAATTTATTAAAAGAACAATTTAATTACAGTCCTGATTTCTACTTCCGCTATATCGACGATATAATACTCTGTATAAAAGAAGATTATATAGATTTTGTACTAAATATTTTCAATTCATATAATCACTCGTTAAAATTTACATACGAAAAAGAAATAGACGGAAAAATTAACTTTTAAGATTTAACCATTATTAGAAAAAACAACCATCTTGAGTTTGATTGATTCCAAAAATCTACCTCTTCCAGACGAATGCTAAATTACTTTTCAGACCATCCAATAGGCTTAAAAAGAAACATAGTTTTTAATTTATTAGATCGAGCGGTATTACTATCGAGTAGAGACTTTCACAAAACAAATATCCCAAAGTTAAAAAGTTACTATTTCAGAATGATTATCCCATAGAGTTTATTAATAAAAACATAAAACGTAGATTGGACAAACAAAAATACATCCAAAAAACAAGAAATAAAAATGTTTCAACACCTATAATACCTTCTAGTAAAATAGGCATACCATATGCAAAAAAACAGCAACAACAAGATATCGATACTATTGAAAGACTACAATTTTTTTACTTATCGTACTATTAACAAAAAACTAAACCAAATTGTAAAATTAGGAAAAGATAAGACCGAAAAATGGGACGAAACCAACGTCATATACAGATTCAATTGTAAATATCCAAGATGTTCAGCTTCTTATACGAGCGAAACAAAATGAGCCTTAATATTCCGGACTAACGAACACAAAAATAATAAAAACATAGAATCAGTAGTTCATTATTACCAACTTTAATATAATCACACATTTGATTGGAACAGTATAAATATTTTATACAGAGAATCTAACTACCATAAAAGGCTGATCTCTGAGATGATAGTATGATACTCATAAAGGATAATAAATGCAATATTAATAAACAGGAAGACACATGCTTACTCAATCGTACATACTTTGCACTATTGAAGAAACTTATACACCTTTAGCACAAGTTCATTACCTTCCTTTCCTACTCGGTTTCTATTTATCGTGCTTATCTTTCTCCGTACGGATTCATACAGCTCGATCGACAGTTTATACTTATTCGCCAACGAGAGAACATGTGGTTTTCGATACAACTAAGTAAATCTTAAATGTATTGTACTTGGAAATTTTGTCAATTTAAATGTTAATATTCGTCTAAAATAGGTAATCCTTGTTGTTAACCTTCGTACGTGTAACATCGTTTGTGTGTTTCTCGCAAAAGTGCATTTTTTGTATTTTTAGCTTTAGCTTGATGAGGCTGGCACACTAGCCAGGGAAACGTTGCCAAATATACATCAATAAGAAAAATATAATACTGTGTTGTGTTTGTTTTTCACATTAGCCTCCAACAGATCGCTGTTTTTCAAATTTTTTGTTTTGAAGTATTCCAGCATGTAATAAGTTTTTATCATACCCTGGTCGAAAGTACGTACTTTCTGCATCGATATCGATGCCAAAAACTGAAGATATGTGCATCAGTAGACCAACAAGCATGCTCTCTATAACAGAGGGAGCAAAATAAATCTTAAACATGGCCATGTTGGATGCAGACACTATACCATATTAAAAAACTACACTTTTAGTTTTAATCATACATTTTTTATGTAAATAACAATAAAAACATACGAATAATAATCATTTTTACATTTAAACAATACAAAAATTTATTATTATCTTCCAGAATCTTTACCATAATAATAATGAAAGTTGTTCGTAATATTCAAGTGAAAAATCAATTTGTAATAAATAGCGCTTCTTCGTCAAAATTAAAAAAATTTCCTCTTCATCTTAAGATTTCTCGGACGGATCCGATTGCTCCATGTTAAGTCCAGTTGATAGAATGGTAACAAATTGACTTGTGAACACTCATTTCAGTGAGACCAAAAAGAGGCAATACGTAAACAGGAACCTGATACTTGGTTCGAAAAAAAGTGACATCCAGTAAAATGAAGCTAATGTACCTACTTACAATTAGTAAAACCTGAATGTGTATGAACGGTGAGTGAGGAAATGTGTACGGGCATGTGTATGTATAAAAAGACAATGTAGTTCTTAGCCAAGAAATGCCAGGGCAGGCTTGAAACAAAATAATAACTCAGTGACTATGTATAAAAGAGGGAGAGGGACACAAAAACTCGAAACTTTACGAGTATCTGTCGTCACCATAGACAGCGCTGAAGCAAGTACGAAAGTAAAATGTAGCTACACCAAGCCTTGTGAGATGAAGCATTTTGAACATTATGTAATGAATGTACTTTCGACCAGATATGAAGAAAAATAGTATGCACAATGTGGGAATAATGTTAAAATGCTGCACTGAGATGTATATGTATTTGTATCGCAATGCAGAAAATTTAATTATCTGCCCTTTTTGTGCAATATAAATTTTTTTTTTTATAACAACACATAAATTATTTGTAAAAATAAGTAATATTCTGAATTTTTCATCAACAGATTTTGATGGCCAAATGCTCCAAATTTTTATCAACTTACGTTAATAGGTGCTTTAAAATACAATGTCGATTTCATCTCTTTTTGAGATTGTTATTATATATTTTTGATTTTTTAAGAATCAATTTTCGACATTATTACTATCAGATGTATTGTTATGTTTATTATTAAATATTAAGATGGTTAGAAATCATTCCTTATGTCAGTTCCATAAATTTAATTTCAAACTTTGAAATTTCACGCTTAGTGCACAATTCAAACTTTGCATCCGGTGCATCATATTGCCTACTGATTACTAGGTGGCGACCATTCGCTATAAATGATATATTTGTTTAATTCAAAGTATAATTTTCAAAATCTTTGATGCGTTAACCAAACCCCACTGTTAAGGAATGGGTACCGTCTCAATATAGATAAATAAAAGCGATTTACGTATAACAGCATGTTATAGACAGCCAAAAATGGTAACAATTTAAAAAGAGGAGATCAATCTAGGTTTCTGAGGTATATTAAAAATACTTGCAGTCACTAATGTTGATAATGTGATGATTTTAACGCTTATAATCAATTATAGGGTGAAGTAAAAGCACCTGAATGGTAATATTATCTATAATAGAACTGAATTAGAAGAAGTCTGTTTGCTTAATGATAGTAGCCCATCCTTCTCAAGTGTCTAACATTGATATACCAAAATCTGCTGTTGATGTCACTTATATTTCTCGTGAATTAGAAATTAACTGTTCATGGATGGTTAAAAATTACTCTTACAGGAGTGATTACTTCCCAATCTATTGGTTTTGAAATGGATCAGGAATTTTTTCCTAGAAACCAGGTTAAGTTTGATGCAAATATAGTTAACTGGAATCTTTTTCAAGAAAATTTTCTGAATCCTTATAGTTTGTTCATTTCTTCAATATAAATAATATACATAAAGTATTATATTCTCAAATAATTTATAAGCTTATAAGAACTATTGAAAATCTCTTATGAATTCAGAAATCAATTGAGAATAGCTCTTGGTGCTAATATAATCAGTCTTGCTTTCATCATTAACCTTTCTTACGCTGTATTAAGAGAATTACTAGGCAATGATTTATTTAGTTCAGGAGATTTTTTACCTGACTGGAGCGCCTATTTACGTATTTTTAATCCTAAATTTTCCAACAATGATGTGCATTCGATAAGTTTATCACCAAATAGCCAATAGAGCAAGCCTCTAAATGATTACTCTCAAATGCTCCAATATCGTACATAGATATTTTCTTTAATTTTGAAACAATGCTTCAATAATAATTAAGAAAAAATCAATAATATAACATTTGATAATGATAAAGATTTCTTCTATTTTAAAATATTTTTGAACTTTAGCAAAACATTGTAAATAATACTGGCTGTAATTGCAAATGAGGTGTTACAGAGTTTAATCAATCAAAAGTTACTAAAGCAAAACATTGTCTATAATACTGATTACGATTGCGGGAAAGGTGTTGTAAAATTTAATCTTGTAAATGAACAATGCTAATGAAACAATAAATTTTTCCTAGAACTAATTGTTTTTAAAGCGTTTAGTAAATTTATTTATACACCAGAAGTTAATACATCAAAAGTTGTCCCTCAGAAATAAGGACTATTTAAGTGAAATAATAATCTTGCTTAAGATTAATTAAAATTGCTTTATTTGGAAAACTTCATAAGAGTATAACTGTTTTTTAATTGTGTTCTACTGTAAAACTTTTATTACTAAAATGTTAATAACTCTGCCATATGATCATATGCATTGATGTATAGAGCCAATAACAATTTTTTCTGACCTAAAAATTAAAAAAAAATTTTTTTCAATTAGTAAGATGTGAGCACAACACTAGCTATCTCAAAAGGTGGCATTTCCTGAATTATTTTAGCAAAACAATATTCAATATGAAAGGCATCCTTAATCTAACTTGATTCTGCCTTATTTTAGTATTTAATAAGCATGTACACTATTTTCAAAACAAACTTTTATACCAAACAAAAGATAAGACAAATATTTTGTGGCTAAGTGCCCTAGATTTAACAATGAATATAAGCTTAAAACCCTTAGGATTAAGATATTTAAAACTTTATTACTAATATTCTTAAAATACTATTAAATAAAATTTAATCTTTTATAACTAATACTCAAACTTTTCAAGATGTTTTTTTAAAAAATTTAAAAATTTTTTCCAGGTCGAAAAGCTATTTGCTACTAATTTTGCTTTTTATGAATTGTCATTTTTTTAGTACAACCATGTAACATCTAGAATTTTTTTATCTTTTAGTTTTTCGACAATTTCTCATGTATTGTTGTTAATAAAATTTTGTATTTTAAGATTCATAGCTTCTTGCCATCTCTTACCTTCTTTAAAATTTATTGCCACTTCGAATGTTTCGGGTAAATTAGCATTAATACAACTTGCATGAATAACGTTTGTACTTAGATTACCATATCTTTTAATTAGACTTTTTTTCCTTTCTGACTTTCTAATTTGTAATTTATTCTTTTTGTCTATTTGCTCAAAATTCCATCGTTATTGTTTGTTTTGATTTTCAATTATAATTTTACTATCATTATTTTCAGATTCACTTTCATTGACAAAGTCACTTTTATTGTCATCTTTTTTGGAATCGTTTTCGGAAATTTTATTTTCAAAATTTTCTTTTAAACAAATTATTTTTATTTTATTTTCAACTACTTTAAAGTGTCTAGCAACTATAATTTTATTATTTAACATAATTCTATACCCTTTTTTTGCAGAATCAACAAAAATTCCTAATTGTGCTGTATCTTCACATTTACTTAGTTTTTTTCGTTCTGGCTTTCTTACAAAAACTCTACATCCATGGATTTTTGAATGTTTTACATTAGGGTTTCCGCCAAAAAATATTTTATAAGGTATTTTATTTTCATACGTATTAGCAATCGTCCTTTTTTTAAGTATGCTACTGTTTTCATAATCTCTGGCCAGTATTGTAAACTTATTCATGCCTCTCTTATTAGGCAGCTACCTACATCAATAGCTGACCTACTGTACCTTTTCGCAATACTGTGTAGTTCATGCGCATTTGGTGGGCATGGCAATAAGTCAAGTCGCTTATATTTAATTAAATTATGCATATCTTTACTAAGATTATAACACTACTTCTGCCTCTAAGAATAAAAATAAGGGTGCCGACAAAGCGTTGAAAAATTAATATCGTTCTCGTATGTCACCTTTGTCCCTTGTACATCTCAGATTTCTTTTTCTGGAAAGGGGGTATAGCGCAGGAGGTCTCCCGTTCCACGGAATAACTATTGTCACAATACAACATATATCTTTGAGAATTTTTTATTCAGTCCCTTAATGCTATTACGCACTACTTCTTCTACGGCTCACACTATACACTGTTCTTGGTACTCCTTATTTTTCGAGCGAAGATTCTTATGTAGGGACCTCACATGACAAAAAAAGAGAAAAGCGTCACACTTCTTCTTGCCCCCTTCGTTCCTGTTCGTCCCCCCACCACCGCATGCTCTCTCGACAGCGAGATTAGTATATATCAATATATCTTACTAACATATAAAGCAAAGTCGCTAAAACCGTTGTAATCGCTAACCGCGAAAACTACTGAACCAATTTTGCTGAAATTTTGCACACTGATTCATGATACTTCCTAGATGGTTTTAGTATAGTTTTTATCTTAAAAAATTTAATAACAATAGCAATAAATGAGCTCACAGTTTTGCAGAAATACGCCAGCTTTTCACTTTAGTTCAGTAAAATCCGCTAGGTGGCGTCGACATAAAATCGAAGCTACCTGCAACATAATTAAATAAGTGTGGTTATAATAGGCCGAAGCGTATCGAAAGCTGTATAGTTGAGCTTCGGCAGCTCATCAAGCTGTTCAGAGAATGCTGGTGATAGTCCTGCAGCTGGGTATCCCGGTTACGGACGACACTCTTCTCTAAGGGGGAAGGGACCTAAATGTCCCTTCACCCTGAATCTCGACGAGTGCGATCAAAGAAAATAAATAACTTCCAACCGATGACGTCTCTGCCAGAATACCAGGAGACATATTTAGCCAGAGCACAATCTGCACCAACTCTTCAGAGTTGTGTGGCAGTCCCACCATCCCACCTGGTGTGGTTAGAGAATTTGTGGCTACAAATGTAAGCAAGGAAAAACAGCTCTGAGGGGCACGGGAAGCCACAACGGCTTTCTTCTTGGTCGTCGCGTTCCCAACGCGCTTACCCACATGTTCCCGTCTAAAGATGAGCAATTGAGCAGTTGGTTATCCGGGGAACGACACGAGACGAGATATTCTTTGGTCAGCGGTGTACCTCCCTCGATCACAGTCTCTGTACATCGAGACTTTCAGGGTAAGAATCAAGCAACCCGTAGCAAGCTCTTCATCATCAGGAATAATAATAAAGAACAGCCTGGAAGTTTCACCACTGGCGCTTTTTAGGGCCATTATAAGTATTTACGTTCCCTACTTAACCATCAATTTCATCGGTTCTTTTTAGGGGCCACCTAAGTGTAAACTACCTTGCCAACAAATAAATTTTTATTACCATTTCCGGAAGCGATTCGTCGACTAAAAGACTATATTAACTAAAGACGGGCACTATTAAACCAAGTCAGCTATTCACTGGCAGACGTCACTTGCGGAGTTGTTCTTCGCAAGGCTGGAAAACCCGGTGACCGACGACTCTATATTACCCTCTCGACTCTAAGCATTCAACCAGGAATCACTGATCCTCTCCAAGGTCTGCGCTGGGCAAACCTATAACAGCTATAAAGGAAAAAAAATTGAGCCAATGGGACAGCCTCCACTGGACAAGTATCACTAATCAATCTCCCCATCTAAGATCACCAAAACAACTGAATCTGCAAATAAAAAAGGTGCTTTAGACACCAACGTCTTTGACGTTATACCGGGAGACGTTGGGAAAGAGCACTACAACTAGCCCCAAAGCTTCGGACTTTGTAATTTTTTTCCCAATTAGTCTGGGTCTTTAACAGTAAGCCAGAGAAGATCACCCTGAGGTATCCAGGCAGTCACAATTGCTGTTAATTGCAGTCAAGAAAGAGTTAACTTAAGAAGCTCACCGGTCTTTTTTAGGGCCATTGGACGTCGAACTACCTTGCCAACAAATGTATTAAAATTAACAAAGTTGACTGAAAATAGCCTTTAGGGGTCATAAAAGTCGTAAGCATACCAATAGTCGCAAAAGGGTATATTGGAAAGACAACCTCAAATTTATCTAATGAATACAATTTGAGGCGTCAAGAAACTGACGCAGAAAATTTATCGAGATTGAAACAGCAGCGTCAAAATCGTCAACTTAAGAGTCCATTTCGTGAGAGATCAGATTTTCATTGTACCCTCACAGGAATCTCTGAAATCTTTAAAGATCCTACTTCAGATTTTTAAATAAGTAGAAAATGTGTTTGTGTTTTTGTGGCAATAAAAATGTAGGGTTTAAGGTCCAGGACTTTGTTGCTCTGGTAATAAAATTGTGAGATATGAGAAAAAACAATTTTTTTTTAATATAAATTTTTTGGGGGTTTAAAATCTTAACAGCTTTAAAAAATAGCCCTTTTCGTGAATTACACAGAAGAAACTAAATCAACAACTTCTTATAGCCATCGATTATTTTATGGCATAAAGAACGCACGGTACTTTTCAGCATAATAATTTTTTTGAATTTTTACACCTTATTATTTAACCAAATAAACTATATGGATTCCGAAAAAATGTGTTTTTAATAAAAAGATTTTTGTTTTGAGATGTATCGGGAATATGTGTAAAATTTTCTAACTAAAAATGTTTGACATCACATGTCAACACACTACGGTGTTTTATTTAGTAAGTCTCGGGCGAAGCCGAGACGGGGGGCTGCTAGTGTACTATACGGTAGCAGGCGTGCGCTCTCTCTCTCTTTTTTTCTCTCAGCATCACTGTAATTTCGGCTCGAAAATTTAAAAGTAAAATTAGACAAGACACTCAAAAATAAAACAATCGGAGTACAAATTTTCAAGATAACATATGAGTAAGAAAAATATCGAAAAACCCCGATCAAAAATTTTTTACACAAGCGCTCTAGCTAGCATAAATTGGTCCTCATGTTGGTAATTCTTTTACAAATCAAACGGATTTTGACCTTCACTTCTCTGATTCAGCTGAAATTTTTTTCCCAATTTCTATATTGAAAAAAAAAAAGATGCGTGTCCGAGAATTTTTTTTTATCGCCTATTTTCGATTTTATAAGTTATAACGAATTTCATAATAGTGGTTGGAGATTCATTTTAAACAATGTATAGCTCCGAATCCTGAAGAGCTCCAAAATTTTGACTACTTGCACTTTTGTAGCTAAAGAATTGAACTTTAAGAAAAAAAATTGAAAAATAAAAAATATCAACAAATTAATACTGCTATTATCAATTTAATTATTTTAATCAATTTCTAACAATTGCTTCAAAAATAAATGGTTTTAACCATCGTATTCTGCGTCAAAGGACCCCGCAGCACCTCAATGGACTTTTGGTTCCCGGTCAAATGGTCTGAAATTAATATATGTTGTAGATTATAATCGTCTGAATAAAAATTTCCACAGGTGCAAGTCTCAAAAATAGACAGTTTTTGAGAAATTAATTATTTAAGTTGCCGATTCTGCAAAGGTTAGTTTGACAGGTGACGCAATAGAGTCAATAAATGTAGCTCATTCAATGTACAGAGAAATGATCGAAAAAGGTTATGTCGAATGCATCTTTACAATTTCTGAATATTATTAAGCGCAATATAAAATTATTTTAGCTCAATCAATAGTAGCGTAGCTCATTATCATTATTGTCTCGAATGGGAGACTGATAGCCTCTAGTATGAGAAAGCGCTTATCATAATTAATCGATGAATAAGGAGTTTTGTTATTTTTAAAAAATGAAAAGCCGGAAAGTACTCAATTAGGTTCATTTTTATACGTTGTGACAATTATTTTTATACAAATAAATATGCTGACCCTTTTTTTTTTTATTATATAAATTCTTTAGTGACAATAAACAATATTATTATAAGCAAAATCTATTTTGTAATACATTATAACTAAATTAATCATTTACTCATGATAAACGTTTTTCTCGTTTTATGTCCTAATTATTTTACTTGCAATATTGCTTACAGGTACAGTAAGCTTGGATATTGACTCCTCCACCACTTCCTCCTCCAGTTTTTAAAACCTACTACTTGTGTTTCCTGCAGTATCCTAAACTTTTTCTAGTAGCAATGGATACTGACTCCCGTACACGAGATTAGGTTTTTCTGAGACAAATAACCATTTCTTGCGAAACATAAAAGTACTTTTGTTGATACAACTTGTCTTTAAAAAAAAAATTAAAAAATAACATATTTTTTTAAGGAATTATTAAAACTTTTTTAATATGCATGAGTTCTAAAATTAAAGTGATGTATTAAAAAATTATTTGAACTTTATGATAATTCCTGAAACCAATAAAACTATTTTCATTTATTTTCGTTGTTTATGATTTAACTTTGATTTTATAACTGTTTTACTAAGCATGTCAAATGATGCATAAAGCATTGTAAGTATGTCATTATAAGTGTTAGCCCAAAGTGATAGTTTGAAAGGTATTAAAATATATAATATAATATAATATAGAAATTATATAATATAGGAATAATATTATAAAGTCTTATTTCTGATAATTTTTTATATCAATACGGACCGTTTATTACTACATTTCGACTACAAACGAGGATCTATCTGTACTCAAGGCTTTGTCTAAGTCAATTACGACAAAATCACCCATTCTTATATGTGCATACTTATGTAACCAACGTTTATTATTCGCGTACAAGAAATAAATCTCGTCTTTTAGTGCCTAACAACATTCGTTAATTAGTAGGGCAGAATTGTCTCGGCTACGAAAAATAAATGTATCGACATTACATACAGTTTTACTGTCTTTGTAACCTGTACAAGAAAAAACAAATGACAAAGTTTGTGGTCCGAGGTCCAGCGTTGCGTTCAATAATGAACTTGTTACAATTAAACAAATGCAGTTATTTTATATTATTGGTATAAGTCCAGACATTTAGTCAAACAAAATGCCAAAAATGTAACCGGACATTTAAGCAAACTTTAAACCATACTTTTAGCCAAACATCCAGCCGTGAAAACAGCCACACATTGATCCATATATATTGAGACGCACATTAAGCCATGCTTTGAGCCATTCTTTGAGCCAGATTTTAAGCCATACTTTTAGACAGACATTGTGCTTTACTTTAAGCCACACATTGAGCCATACTTTGAGCTGAACTTTTAGTGATACTTTAAGTCATACATTAAGCCATACTTTGAGCTATACTTTAATCCAGACATTGTGCCATACTTTGAGCCACATGTTAATCCATACTTTGAGCCATACATAAAGCCATACTTTAAGCTATACTTTGAGCCATACTTTTAGCCAGACATTGTGCCTTACTTTAAGCCATACATTGAGCCACACTTTGAGCCGAATTTTTAGCCATACTTTAAGCCATACATTAAGCAATACTTTGAGCCATACTTTAAGCCAGACATTGTGCCATACTTTAAGCCATACATTGAGCCATACATTGAGCCATACTTTGAGCCATACTTTATGCCATACATTAAGTCATACTTTTAGCTATACTTTGAGTCATACTTTTAGCCAGACATTGTGCCTCACTTTAAGCCATACTTTGAGCCATACATTAAGCCATACTTTAAATTATACATTAAGCCAAACTTTTAGCATTACATTAAGCCATACTTTAAGCCATACATTAAGCAAAACTTTGAGTCATACTTTAAGCCATACTTTCAGCCATACATAGAGCCAAACTTTTAGCCTGACATAATGCCATACTCTAAGTCATACTTCAAGCCATACATTACGCTATACTTTAGGTCATGCATTGAGCCATTTTTTGAACCATACCTTATGCCATACATTAAGAAATACTTAAAGCCATACTTTGAGCTATACATGAGGCCATACATAGAGCCATTTTTTTAGCCAGACATTGTGCCATACTTTTAGCCAGCCATTCAGCTATACTTTAAATCATACATTGAGCCATACTTTGAGCGATACATTAGGCCATTTTTTTAACCATATACATTGAGCAACTCGGCCGAGTAGACACTCGGCAAGATATTGAGCCATACTTTTAGCTAAACATGTAACCAAACAGTTAGACAGTCAGGAGTTCCCAATTAATCGCTTGAATACTATAGTTCAACAACCCAACGTTAAATTAGTCATTTTACAATTGAATAGTTTTACGGGTAGATCGTTTTACAGGTAAGATTGTTTCATATATAAATCGTTTACAAGCAAATCGTTTTGCAGGCAAATCTATTCGTGGGTACATTTTTTTGTGGGCTTATCGTTTCACAGGCAGATCGTTCTAGCAGCAGATTAATTTACAGAAACATTGTTTTACGGGTAGGACGATTCATAAGCAATTTGTTTTATGAACAGATCGTTACACAAGTCAATCGTTTTACAGTATAATCGTTTTACTGGTAGTTTTACAGGTAAGTCGTTTCACAAGTAAATCGTTGTATGGGCTAATCGTTCCGTAGGCAGACCATTTTACAAGGAAACCTTTCATAGCCAATTTTTTTTATGTAGATTGATCTATGAATAGATCGTTTTATACGTGAGTCGTTTAACAGTCCAATTGTTTTATCAAGTTAATCGTTTTATAGGTAAAACGTTTATAAGCAGATCGTTTCATAGGTAGATCGTTTTATGGAAAAAATGTTTTACAGGCAGATCGTTTTAGCAGCAGATTAATTTACAAGTATATCGTTTTATGGGTAGGTTGATTCATGAGATACTCGTTTTACAGGCAGATCATTTTATAGGTAGTTTGTTAGATTGACGAATCGCTTCACGGGAAAATCTTTTTAAAATGGTTTTTCGCTTATAAATTAAACGACAATTCACACAGATTTTCGAAATTTCAGATTGTTTGAATGGCATTTATTTGTACTTAAAAAAATTTAATTACTCGTAATTTTTAGTTACAAGTAGGAAGGCTATAATAATTAATCTTTTTACATTTTTTGCTGGTATTATAGTTTTTTATTGTTTTATTAATAATTTAATGCTATTTTTACAATTGCAAATCCAGGAGAGGTTATCTTTTCTTTATAGTCCTTCCGCATGTTTATTGGGATTATACATCCTCATTGTTTTATTTTTGTGATCTCTTTCACAAAACAACCATGATTAAGTATGATTTTCTTTAATTTAACGTTATTTTTTTTATAAGTACTTTTATAAAAATGTATGCTATGTATTTAACTATTATTTTTATAATCAATATCAAATGACGAAGTGTGAAGTCCAAGGTCCAATATATATATCTTACAAATACATAAAGCAAAGTCGCTAAAACCGTTGTAATCGCTAACCACGACAACTACTGAACCGATTTTGCTGAAATGTTTCATACCGATTCTTGACACTTTCTAGATGGTTTTAGTATAGTTTTTATCTTGAAGAATTTAATAACAATAGCAATTAATAAGCTCGAAATTTTGCAAAAATACGCCAGTTTTTCACTTTAGTTCAGTAGGATCCACTAGGTGGCGTCGACATAAAATCTGAGCTGCCCGCAACAGAATTAAATAAGTGTGGTTATAATAGGCTGGAGTATTTTAAAAATAACTGAAGTCGTCTACCGGCAGTTCGTCAAAGTGCATCGATAATGTATATGATAGTCGTGCAGCTGGGTATCCCGGTTACCGTCCACACTCTTTTCCAATGGACAAGTGACCTAGGTCTACTTCCACCCTGAATCTCCAGGATTGACGAGTGCAACTAATAAAAAATTTATTCTAACTGATAACGTCTCCAGCGGAATACCAAGAGACGTGTCTAGCCAGAGCACAACATATCAGAGTTATGTGACCGTTACTATCCAGCCTGCTGTCTGCAGATAATTTTTTACCATAAATGTAAGCCAGGGGAGACGGACTTGAGGAGTACGGGCAGATACAACGGCTTCCTTCTCAGTAGTTGTCTCAACGGCATACCCACAGAGAAGGTATTTTCCAGGCCTACTTTTCCGACTAACGATGAGTGGTTGGTTATTGGAGGAACGACCCGAAGACGAGATATTATTTGGTCAACGGTATACTCTCCTCCATCACGGTCTCCTCAGCAATCAATTTTTCCCGTGTCCTGAGCTCTTCGTCCTTTTTTTGCCTGATCTCATTTTGCGCGTCTTCTCGGATAATCTCATCATCTATGGTTCGTAGCTCTTGGTCAATTTCATTCGTACGTGCGGTGGTATTTTTTTGCCTTTCATCGAGTTTGAGCTGTTCCATTTGTATAAGGAAAAGCTCATGCTCCATCATTGTTCTTTCGTTTAAAAGCGCCGTTTTGCGTTTACGGGCGTTGCTGCCTTTTATTCTCGACTGTCGCATTAGCGCCGCTGCTTTATATACCAAAGTAATTTCAGTCGGTGGTCGAAGAATCATTTCCGCCGCTTTTTGTTTCGCGTTTTCCCGAATTTCCTTACACGCATCAATGGCATTGCAATATTCTCTTTCTAACAGAGTAATGCGCTTAATGATCTCTGCCTCTGTTGCAATTTGTTCAAATTGTTTCAAATTTTCCAATTTTGCGCTGAACAGTGTCGCAAGAACATGAATCTCCGAAACGGGTGGGGCATTGATACTCGATTTTACCACGTTCACCCACGTGTCACCCTTGACGTCCGGCTTGAGAAAAGCAAGAGGAATTTGCTGGCGTGTTGACGCCACGCATTTCAAGACGTGACCCCATATCTCATCATTATTTGCCGCTCGTCCAATGCAATATGCGACGACGTATCCCATTGCTTTACACGGCGGACGTTGTAAAGCCGCAACTACGTCGTATGTAGACGTGAATCCGCGCATTTCACGTTTTCCGTCCTTCTTAAAGAGGTATAGCGGGTCCTCAAAAGCGAATAAGCCCACTTTCTTAACATCACTGTAAAGCTTAGCCAGAAGGTTAACAAGGTATGTTGCCGTAACCTGGGGATTTTGTCGATAAGTTGGCCGTTGTTGCTCGTCCTTGACTGCGTTTTGATACAGAAAATTAGCTTAAAATTGTGCCCAGCCATTTCTGTTGAAAAAATAACGGAGCCTCAACAAGGCACTTGGGATTGGGTTATTGGGTAAGAGACTTTAAGGGTAAGAGTCAAGCTACCCATAGCCAGCTCTTCATCATCAAAAATAATAATAATAAGAAATAGCTGAAAGTTTCACCACTGGTCCTTTTCAGGGCCATTTTTAGTATTTACGTTCCCTACTTAACCATCAATCTCATCGGTTCTTTTAAGAGCCACCTAAGTTTAAACTACCATGCCAACAATTACATTTTTACTACTATTTCCGGAAGCGATTCGTCGACTAAAGGCCTATTTTAACTAAAAACGGCGACTATTGAACCAAGTCAGTCATTCACTGACAGTCGTCACGAGCGGAGTTGTTCTTCGCAAGGCTGAGAACCCTCGTGACGGACAATTTTACATTATATTACCCTCTCGACTCTAAGCATTCAACCAGCAATCACCAATCCTCTCCAAAGTCTGCGCTGGATAAATCTAACAGCTATGAAGTGAAAAAAAACTTGAGTCAACAGGACAGTTTTCAACGGGCAAGCATCATTAACCACTCTCCCTATCTTAGATCACCAAAACAACTGTGTCTGCAAAAGAAAGGTGCTTTAGACAGTCTTCAACGTTATATCAGGAGACGTTGGGAACGATCTCTACAACTAGCTCAAAAGCTTCGGACTTTGTAATTTTTCTCCTGATCAGTCTGGGGCTTTGACAGCAGGCCATAGAAGATCACCCTGAGGTATCCAGATAGTCACAATTGCTGTAAACTTCAATCAAGAAAGATTTTACTTAAGAAGCTCACTGGTCTTTTTAAGGGCCATCGGACGTCAAACTACCTTGCCAACAAGTATATTAGGACTTAAGAAAAATGACAGAAAACAGCCTTTAGAGGTCACAAAAGCCTTAAGCATACCAAAAGTCGCAAGAGGGTGAATTAGAAGAAAAACTTCAAATTATTTAATCAATTCAATTTTAGGCGTCAAGAAACTGACGCAGAAAATTTATCGAGATTGGAACAGCAGCGTCTAAATCGACAAATAAAGAATCCATTACGTGAGAGATCAGCTTTTCATATTGTTACCTCAAAGTTATCTCTTAAATCTTTAAAGATCTAAATTCAGATTTTCAAATAAGTAGAAAATTTATTTGTATTTTTGTGGCAGTAAAAAATGTAAAGATTAAGCTCCAGGACTTTGTTGCTCTAGTAATAAAGTTGTGGGATAAGAGAAAAAAATTTTTTTTTAGTATATATTTTTTGGTAGTTTTAAATCGTAACAGCTTTAAAAATAGCCCTTTTTGTAAACTATACAAGAGAAACTGCAAATCAACGGCTCTTTATAGCCAACGATTATTTTATGGCATAAGGAGCGCATGGTACTTTTTAGCATAATTATAATTTTTTAATTTTTACAGCTTATTATTTGACTAAATAAACTGTATGGATTGCAAACAAATATGTTTTTAATAAGAAGATTTTTGTTTTGAGAAGTGTCAGAAATAAAAGTAAAATTTCTAACTGAAAACGTTTCAAATTACATGTTAACACACTACGGTTATCCATTTAGTAAGTCTCGGGTGAAGTATATATTATAATACCTTTCAAACTATCACTTTGGGCTAACACTTATAATGACATACTTACAATGCTTTATGCATCATTTGACATGCTTAGTAAAACAGTTATAAAATCAAAGTTAAATCATAAACAACGAAAATAAATGAAAATAGTTTTATTGGTTTCAGGAATTATCATAAAGTTCAAATAATTTTTTAATACATCACTTTAATTTTAGAACTCATGCATATTAAAAAAGTTTTAATAATTCCTTAAAAAAATATGTTATTTTTTAATTTTTTTTTTAAAGACAAGTTGTATCAACAAAAGTACTTTTATGTTTCGCAAGAAATGGTTATTTGTCTCAGAAAAACCTGATCTCGTGTACGGGAGTCAGTATCCATTGCTACTAGAAAAAGTTTAGGATACTGCAGGAAACACAAGTAGTAGGTTTTAAAAACTGGAGGAGGAAGTGGTGGAGGAGTCAATATCCAAGCTTACTGTACCTGTAAGCAATATTGCAAGTAAAATAATTAGGACATAAAACGAGAAAAACGTTTATCATGAGTAAATGATTAATTTAGTTATAATGTATTACAAAATAGATTTTGCTTATAATAATATTGTTTATTGTCACTAAAGAATTTATATAATAAAAAAAAAAAGGGTCAGCATATTTATTTGTATAAAAATAATTGTCACAACGTATAAAAATGAACCTAATTGAGTACTTTCCGGCTTTTCATTTTTTAAAAATAACAAAACTCCTTATTCATCGATTAATTATGATAAGCGCTTTCTCATACTAGAGGCTATCAGTCTCCCATTCGAGACAATAATGATAATGAGCTACGCTACTATTGATTGAGCTAAAATAATTTTATATTGCGCTTAATAATATTCAGAAATTGTAAAGATGCATTCGACATAACCTTTTTCGATCATTTCTCTGTACATTGAATGAGCTACATTTATTGACTCTATTGCGTCACCTGTCAAACTAACCTTTGCAGAATCGGCAACTTAAATAATTAATTTCTCAAAAACTGTCTATTTTTGAGACTTGCACCTGTGGAAATTTTTATTCAGACGATTATAATCTACAACATATATTAATTTCAGACCATTTGACCGGGAACCAAAAGTCCATTGAGGTGCTGCGGGGTCCTTTACTGATAAAATATTAATTTATGTAGCGCGTAATGGTAAATAAAATTGTTTTTTGAGTATAAAATGATATCTGTACCTCGTATCAAAAAAAGTTTAACGTAAAAGTTGTAGATAATTGATCGATCTACATCTTTTTGTTTACTATTTGTCAGCATAACCTTAAAATTTTATATTATCGCGCAAAAAAGCGAGAAATCACCATTTTATTATTAATTAAGAGTAATTATTTACTTGTGAAACGGAGATAAGCAATAATAACTGAAGAAATCACATTTTATTGAATTAATGAAAGTGTGTAATAAAAAACCAAGTAAACGTTGTTATTGCTTAATATTTATTCATAGTTGTAACAAAATTTTCATCTACAAGTAAAATTTTTTTTACGGTTTCATAACATAATTATGTCACTTAAAAATTTTCACAGTACATACAGGACAAGTTGTATTTGGCAGTGATTCTGTGGCCTAATTGAAAAGTTCTCGCAGCGTTCGAGTGGGATTGTTATTTTTCTGAATACTTGCTCTGGCAGCTAATCGTTTTATAGTCCCGCCTATTCCGTCGCATGGCCCCTTACTATGTGAAGAGGGGTAAAATTGCCACTGTGCAGCTATTTTCAAGCGTTCGAAGTGATGAGTGAGATTAATGAGGAGTACCAGAAGTACCTGCCAAAACACAATATTTCGGCCTTAAGCTAGCAAACTTTGAGAAACTACATTTCATAGTGAGATACGTACTAGTAAAAATTCCAGACAATTCTTCTAAATTATTTAATACCAGTCTTTTTTTAATAAGTACCAGTTTGTCGTTTACTTTTATCGAAACGTAATCTTTTTTTCCGGGCATATACTGAGTGAAGTTGTCAGACTGGTACAAGCTAACAATCGTATCGATAACTCCATCATCCAGAGATGGATGTTGTTTTGGGTTTGGATCCCCAATTAATCCCTTATCTCGAGCAACATTTTTTTCTATGCCTATCATATGACGAGTTGCAGAAAGTAATGTGTCCTCAATTTTTTTATAAGACCACGATCGAAAAATAGTCAAAATTTTAATTTTATGAACGTGATCAGAAGAAGTATTGAAACTTTCTTGCAAAGCACTTAATATCGAGGACTCGTCATCATCTGCTTCAAGACCACCTGGACCCTCTCGGCTCAAATTAAAATTTTTTTTTATAAATACGGACGATATTTGTTTTGATTTTTCTTCCAAATACTTTTTTGACGACAGTTTTTGTTTTTTGATGGGCAAAGATCCTAAGAAGCTTAATCTTTTGTTAAAAAAATCCACTCGTTCACTTTGCAAAGATGGATTATCTCCCGAAAATCCAGATGTACCGTCACTGTTCCCAACTTTTATATTAGATACTTCACTGGAAGAATCCTTCTTTTGTAGCATCTAAAAAAAAATTAGCATAAAACATCGACATAAAAATCTAGGAGAGATAGGGTATGTCTGAACTTAATATAATAATCAGAAGATTGTACTGTAACATCGGTGTACCCACATTAATTTTTTCTTCCCTTTCTTCAAAACTTTCCATGTCGATTTCAGAACACTTAACGCAGGGGCCAATGTGCATTAAAAAGAGGTTAATCACCTACAAGATTGCTTGTAGCTAAGGTACTACAACCATGCATGACTCACATACATGCACGCTGGCCCATGCTGACCAGAAAATAAATCAAATGAAATACTTTTCAAAGCGTAAAATAATGAAATAACTTTAAAAAGCTAACAGATGCAAAAGGCTAGCTAGGAACAGTTGCGGTAGATAAGAACTAAAACAAGTAGACTAAGATAGAGTTAATGTATAGTTGATAAGCAATTACAATATGAATAATAATGTTAACTACTGTAAACCTAACTAAGCGACATTATTACTTTTTCGCTCGTTCTTGATACATGAGAGAGGGACAGATATGTCGAGAGAGAGGTTGTATAACCGAGCCAATATTAATTGGCCAATAGTAACGGAATTTTCAAATCCCCAGGACACCACGTGCCAATATCCTCTCCAAAGAGCAAGCAAAAGGGGAACTGAGAATTGATCCCACTACTAACATTCCAAAATACATTCGTAGCTAACAATAAATTAAAATGACTGACAAGTTTAGTTAAGTTAACAAACAATGGGTCACGACAAACACCTGATTAGTGTTTGGACCACAACTATAGCTGCTACAGAGATGAATGGTTGGACCGCTGTTAACAATTACTCTTTCTGACTATCAACTTGTTCAATTAATGTATCTGGCAACTCTAGCAACTACTATAGTTATTAATGTGTGAAAATTATTATTACTAATCCTATTATTAATATAGAAACGCAGTGAACGATTATTCAGTCACCACCTACGTAAAATGTTGGGCGATTTTTACCGCTCTTTTTGCAATAAATTTGATTGAATAGATGTACAATGCTTAGTCTAAGTAAATTCTAGCAATATGTTATCCTAAGGCTGATATTAAATAACATGGAAAATGTGTAAAATCTTGATGTAAAAGAGAAAGAAAGTGTGAAAGTGAGTGAATCACCTTCCCCTCTCTTGACGCATGTAGGAAAGCTAGCCAAAGGTGGGAAGTGCCAATTTTGAGTGACTAAACTAGAGCATCTCCAGCCAATTAGATCTTCGGCTATTGTCTTTTCCCTCAAAATTCTCGGCGGCAAGCTTTCCTGCGTCGTTTTCCAGCCAGCGCGTAGTCAAGGTCCCCTACTCCGTATAAAAAGGGCTTGAAGGCACAGAAAAATTACAGTTGTATTTCACCCTCGAACGGTTGACTAGGTAGCTAGAGTCCGCCTCTGCTATCTCACGGTCCTCCACGAGTGCGGTTTTAAATCTTCGATCTCGGATACCCCGCGCTGGTTCGCTTCGCTGTATATTTTAAACCAAAAATAAAAGTAAGCCAAATTGTAATACTAAACTGAAAGTCTTTTTTCTTTTTTTTCTCTCGGTTTCAACGCGGATGTGTTTTGTTATAGTTCGACATCCGGTATCGGTAAAATACCACGCTACGATGTTAAATAAAAAGAATTATTCCTCACGTAAAGTTTAGAGCAAGCACATTTACTCCGGATGGTACTGGTGGATCCTAGACCGGTCGCAAACTGAAACTATTTTATCCCCTTCCGTAACCTCAAGAGTGTAACTACCTTTACTCTTTACGGTACTGGTAACCTCTAGATCGCGAACGGGATACTATTCAACACATTGCACCAGGTATTCTCAATAAACCCGAGGTGCGACGCGAACGAGTGCACCAACATTATTGCTCGACAACCGCGTCGATTTAATCAAAACGGTCATCCTGAATCCCTTTCAAATACTCAGACAAGAAAAATAACTATCCTTCAGCCCCGCGTCCCACCTACGCGCCCAGTGCGAGTCCCGAGTTATTAAGCGAAAGCTTAGACTCAAATAATACGTTGCGCCGACGTAACAGTACGTTCCAATTCTGGTAGTTCATTTTCACTCTCTTTTGTATCTTCTTTTTTCAACTTTGATAACTTCAAGTGGCAAGAAGAACAAACTTTTTGTTGTTATGCATGTGACGAAATTGCCAAGTCCAGTTTCAAAAGTTGGTTTTCATTCACTGTCCTTAAATCAGAAGTGTTTGTTGTTGGATGTTTGAGATTAAAAGGATTAAAACATCTGTCTGATCGATAACTAGTGTTTTGCATTTTACGTGCCTCTTTTCATGGCATTGTTACAGAGTAAAAATTATTTAACTTTAAATTACAACGAGTGAGAATAAGTTTTGGTAGCGGACCAAAATAAACGCACAGCTGATCCAAAAGCCAACGAACTTGTAGTACAGGGAATGTACGCGAGTAGCGTGAGTAACACTTTGAATCATAGATCGTACTGTAGGCAGGCTTCCCCCCGAAATTTTAAAATTCCAAGAAATCAAAGAGATGAAAAATCTATTTTTTATATAAAAGCAGAAAATTAATAAATTAATAAAAAACAAAGTAGCAATAAAAAAATTTCAAGAACAAAAAACAGTTTACGTGTTGATTTTACATCGAGCATTGTTATTATTATTTTTTTGTCTAGTGGTTAATGATTTTTTTTTTCTTTAATGAAAATTTGTTTTTCATCATTTAGGAGATTAGATTGGAAAACAAATCACTCATGATTTGAGGTGGCTCCAGCGCCTAGTGCCGTATCAAAATGGGGAGACTAAAAATTAATCATTATTTTCTTTAAAATATGGTATAAAATTATTGTAGAGACTGTTGTAAGCCATATTCTACATTTTATCTGTTACTTTAGTGAGTTAATATAAAAAAACAAAAAAGTTTTATGGTGCCCTAATTGATGAACTGTTACGGTACGCTCCTAAGTTCAAGAGTAGTTATACCTATATATGTGTACTCTGCAGAATGCAGACAGCTGAGAGCTGACTTGCACTCGCAACTGTATACTTAGTCTCCGATTATTTAAAGATTTTGTTCGATAACAAGACACTTTTCTCATGTCATCGAAAACTGCGTAATAATATATACAAGATAGTATGTTTTTTACACCGTACGGGTTATTTATATAAGTGCAGCAGTAGGTTGTATATCGCGTAAGCTTGCATTTCCTATCCAACCCGTCTTAAAACTACGATTTTGTAAGCATGATTTCTTACAATTTTAATCGTCAACCTTAATTTTTTTTTATACGAATAGATAGATGGAAATTCAAAGAATATAATTCAATTTTATTAACCTCGGTTATGTTATTTATAATTTTAACATTGAGGCCACTGGAGCCAGCTTAATTTTAATGAGAATTTATACAAAACAAATTATAAAGTAGTGATTTCTCGCTTTTTTACATGATAATACAAAATTTTAAGGCTACACTTACTAATGGTAAATACAAAAGTTGTAGATCTTTCAATTATGTACAACTTTTACGTTTGACTTTTTTTGATACGAGGTACAGATATCGTTTTATACTCAAAAAACAGTTTTTTTTACTATTACGTGCTACATAAATTAATATTTCAACAATAACAATTGAAAAGTCTCCATATTTTAAAAACATGATTTTTACGTAAAATTTGACGCAGAATATGATGGTAATAATAAAAACTCGATTTATTTCAGGGGAAATTGTTAAAAATCGATAAAACAATTAAACTGTTAATAACAATATTAATTTGTTAATATTTTTTATTTTTCATTTTTTTTGTTTCAAAGTTCAACTCTTTAGCTACAAAAGTGTTGTTGGTCAAAATTTTGTAGCTCTTAATGATTCGGAGCTATACATCGTTTAAAATGAGTCTCCAACCATTATTACGAAATTTGTTATAACTTATAAAATCGAAAATAGGCGATAAAAAAAAATTCCTCAGACACGTATCTCTTATTTTTCAATATAGAAACTGGAAAAAAATTTTCAGCCGAATTGGAGAGGTGACAAATAATTTTTAGCAAAATCCGTTCGGTTTGTAAAAGAATGACCCATGTGGCAAATGCGTTGCGTTAGGTGGTGGCGTGATGTTACGAGGAAAGAACTTGGCCGTACCTAGACATACTAGTTTGTCTACATATATATATATATATATAGTAATTATATCTACCTATATACGTACAGTTTACAGAATAATTTGCCATGGAATTTTCAAAACTTTTCGAAATTTAAAGAAAACAGCTATCAATTATAGAAATTAAATGATTTATTATGTAATGGGTGGATAGAACTTTGATCATTTTGAAAAATATTTACTTTAAAAACACTTTTATTATCCTCATTAACTCTTGTAATTTTTAAAGCACGATATATTTATGCATTTTTGTGCTAGTTAAGAACGTTGCCTTTTTATATAAAATAATAACAGAATCTTATGAAAATTGAAAATCGTAAGAGTAACAAGTCTGAATATACTCAAATTTTTTTTAGCATGGGTTGTAATATCAAATATTGAGAAATACCTCGATGAAAAATCGTATTTAACATGGGCTTTTACGAAACGGCTGCCGAATCAGCATTAAAAACTATTACAGAAATAATGTATGTCAACAAAACAAATCGTGTCGTGTACTTTAGTTTCGAGCATTTTCATTGTAAAATATCGTTCGTGTCAGTTTTTTTTTGTTTTTGCTTACATTTGTTGTATTTTTTTTAAAATTTCTTTGATGGTCGAACAAAACTTTTTTCAGTAACAGTACTAAATTCTTGTTGTATACATTGCGTAACGACTGTTTTGTCTAAATTCATAAGCTGGGTTATTTTTTTAGATATTGTGACATTTTTTTATAACAATATTTTGTAAATAGTGGGAAAAATGTATATTTACATTCAATCCTTGTTAAGAGGGCTATAAAACTATTATTAATAAAGTTAAAAATCATTCAGAAGTAATTTAATAGTACTTTGTTATTTCACACTGTTTTAAAAAAATAGTTATGATCAACACTTCGAAAGAGGATCACACCTTTTACAACCTAGTTAAGAATTAGATAAAACTAAGTTAAACAATTAGTTGGACTGTTAGGAACGAGACAAATTTTTTGTTGTCTGTAGTATCCATTCTAGACTTAAAGTACTTTCTAAAAGTAAAAATTGTGAATATGTACGCAAAGCAGCATTTTGCGCTCTTGGAATAAATAACGTTGTATGCAACCTGGGCATAAAGTACAATAAACATGTACTTAAAATGTCTATAGTGTAAAAAATACTATTTTAATTCCTGGGAGAAATAATAATAATTATAAGGAAAAAAAAATATTTCCAGTGGTAATTCTATAAAATCATTTAATAGTCTGCTGAGGTACCACTGATATAAGTGGCTCTCAGATTCTTAAGGATCGAAATTTCGGTAGCTAACTTGATAGATCCTTATGCCGCCGTTCGAATTGTTTTGCTATCACGAGATCGATTCCAACTTCCTGCAGATTTTTTTTTTTTATGCAGTTCATCGTTCCGGTTAAATTCCTTTTATTTATGTTTTGTTTAAATTTATAAGTAATGTTGCCAACTTTTTTTTTTTTTTTTTTTTTTTTTTTGATACGTTAAAATGAATACATTTTTGAAACTAAATCTATTCAATAATTTAGTAAGTTGATACTTCTCGTTGGCAAGGCCATTTCGAAATTTCATAATAATAAAATAAATTTCTTAAAGTATAAGTATAATTCATACATTTAAAAACTTACAAGAAATTATAAACATCTAATGTAAGAGTTGATAATTAATAATTTAAATAAAAATTTGGCATATTTCTAAGGCATAACGAATTTTTGAAAATATATTATTAATTTGTCGATAAAAAGAAGAAACTATCACTTATCAGGGTGATGCAGAATAATAAAGATTTTGTTTATAAACTAAAGCATTAAAAGCAGTGTTTCTTGTTATTACGTATTTTAAAAGATTTTCATGGATAGTTAACCATCGTACAAAATATTATTGATCGGAACAGCTTAATCATTTTCTTAAAAAAACACACACACAGTCTCACTACAAATTAATTAATTAAATAACAAGTAGTTGTTACCACAAGGTATTGTCACACTGCCTTTGTACCTGGAAATAAAAAGGGGGGGGGGGTACGCAGGAAGTGGATTGCCTCGTCTCGTACGTCCTCCGGATCCCTCGTCTTCTTGGATTCTGCTCCTGAAAAGGGGAGTTTGTACGGGATTTCTCCTCTTGTTCTACCGAGAGGAAATAATTTTGGGAAATGCTACCGTGTCAAGTAAGGAAATTGTTTATTGCACTCTCCACACGGCTCTACACAACTCCTCGACGGCGCTACAGCGGTTCCGCCTCGCCGCGCGAACCGCGAGCGCACGTTCGGGGTCCTGAGACCAGGAGGGGTCGCTGCCCTAACGCTCCCAGCCACGACACGCACGCCTACACACGCGCACCCTCACACGTAACCTATCGTCCCTGTCTTTTTCCCCACCCACTACACACCTGCTCTCTACTATCGCGCTCATTTCTTCTCGTCCCTTGGCAACCTTTCTCACCCTGTCTTTCTCTCTCTCTCTCACACTATCACTGTCCCTCGTTAACCTGCTCCTTATCCCCCTCAGTCCCTAGTCCTGGTCCTCTCTCTCTCTCTCTCTCTCTCTCTCGTCCTTTCTGCACACCTAGAGCGGAAAACGCGCGAACACCCCAAGATTCGGCACTCCCGAACATGCACCCGCGACTTCCCGTAACCTGGCTCCCTCTCTCTCTCTCTCTCTCTCTCTCTCTCTCTCTCTCTCAGTCCTCTGTATACTCCGGGACTTAGTCCCAGAGGTCTACCGGCGCTCGCGAGCCCTAGCACGACGCACAAAAAGAACGGAGGAAAAACACGCCACCTTTCGGCTCTCTGACTCGTGACAACGGCGTATGGCGTCCGGCTGGGCCTCGGGCTGCTGGTGAGTCTGTGAAGCTGACGGTGGCGGTCGTACTCCCTCTATCTCGTCCTGTAGCCGCTCTGCTTCTCGTCTTCTCTCTCTCTCTCTCTCGTCCTGCAGTCGCTCTGCTTTTTGTCCTGGGTCTTCTCCTCGCGGTGATGATCTCCGACGACGGGGACACAGCAGCTTCCTCTTCTCTCTCTCTATCTCTTGATCTGCCACAACTTTCTCTCGCACTTTCTCTCTCTCTCTCTCTCTCTCGCTCACAAACCTAGCTAATACGCGCGCGAAGGCTCTCGACTCGAGACTCACTCTCCGGTCCCTTGCAACTACAGCGCGTACCTCTCGACTTTTTCTTTCCTTCTTTCTCTCTCTCATACCCGAGGGCCGCCGCCGCGACCCGAACAGTCATGCGTTCGCTCACGTGTATTCTTCTCGCCGCTGTTGCTACTGTGTCCCGTCGTCGCATCGTCCTCTTCTTCTTCTTCTCCGAGAGCCAAAACAAAATAAGAATTCCGGGAAGGTAAGTCTTTGCCGGTGATGTCATACGCGTTGCGGCAGCGAGAGCGACATGAGCCGGGAGGCTCAATTTGCCTCGTTACAGTATAAATTGTGAGGAACGTAAAAATTTTGCTGGTAATAATCACATTTGATGCTATTGTACTAAAAGTGAGTTTTCTTGTGCCTTCGGATTTGTTCTCTCATTTGTTAATTGCATGTTTTTACTAATTGAAATTTCAACCTGCAATAATTGCAGTAGATGGGTGCTGATGAAACTTCTTACATTTACAACAAAAGACGCAAATCAAAATGTTTAGGCAGTTTTGTATATGCTTTCTTGTGCCTTCGAATTTTTTCTCTCTTAATATATTAGATGTTTATAATTTCTTGTGAAATTTAAAATGTATGAATTACACTTACATTTTAAGAAATTTATTTTATTATTATGAAGTTGCAAAATGGCCTTGCCAACGAGAAGTATCATCTTATTAAATTATTGAATAGATTCAGTATGAAAAATATATTTATTTTAACGTAACAAAAAAAAAAAAAAAGAGAAAAGTTGGCAACATTATTTATAAATTTAAATGAAACATAAATAGAAAAAATGTAACCAGAACGATGATCTGCATTAAAAAAAAAAATCTGCAGAAAGTTGGAATCGATCCCGTGATAGCAAAACATTTCGAACGACGGCATAAGCATCGACCAACTTAGCTACAGAAACTTCGATTCTTAGAAACCTGAAATCCACTTGTGTTTATTAATAACCTCCGGAGCTTGTCCTACAGTTCATAACAATTATGAGGAAAAATAATAAATTCGGGATTATAACTGAACTGCCATCCTTAAAAAAATAGCTGAAATTTTTTTTCAAAATAAAAAAGGAGAAAAATGAAGAAAAAAAGAGCGGGAGCAAAAATCAGTTAAATATACATAGCATATACTCGGTTGCGGTCAAAAGAGAAAAACTCGTGTCGTCGCTTGCTTCGGCTGTGCGCTGAGATATATAGCTATAGTCAACATTTCCACTCCTCTCCTCGTAGACACACATTCGGTATCCCTTCCACGTCTCTCCAAAATGTGCGCCTATATGATCATTTTCACGCGAATCCACTCCTCTTCTCGTAGGCACACGCTGTTCAATACGAGTAGTAAGATAAGCGCTCGGTTTGACAGCTGGTCGCGGTGGGGCGCTCCGATCAGTGCCAAAAAGTCGTCTTGCATCGTAGCATTGGTGTTAGCAATCTCTTTACTCATCTCTGGATTTTATAGTCTATCTGGTCAAGACCCGGAGAAGAGTCAGTTTTCATTGCTTCTAGGGCCAGATTAAGTTTGTACATAGTGATAGGATCATCTAGGGTGGAGAAGGTGTCTGTATGAGAATGATCAAAGGAGGGGGAAGGGTGAATGGGATTTAATTGGGCGAAGAGCAGTGCTCGTTGATAAATTTTTCGTCGTTTTTAACAAGTTTCAGATCAATATCAGGGAATAAGTTATGATTGCGTAGAGAGTTATTGAATCGAGTAATCGAGTTCTAAATTTTTTTGATGTTCGAGTTAGGCGAAAGGGAGTTTTTAACATACATTTTAAATTGGGAAGCTTTGATCTGTTAAAATTTGTTTTGGTTTGTTTTTCTGTTTTTTTTTTTTTTTTTTTTTTTTAAGTTAGAAAGGTTTTCACACGTTTGGTTTTTAAGGATGTTTGCGGCTGCACAATACCTAGTTTGAACAAGTTTTGAGCATTCGTCTTCATACTGAGTGGCTTTTTGTGGGTTTAGAATTAATTTTTTTTTCAACAGATATGTTTTTACAAAATTTTAGTGTGTCTAAGTCGGAGGGAGGGAGATAGGTGTAGTCAGTGTTTTTTGGGTTAAAACGATTATTTTTTGACGCGTGCTTTATCATGTCAATAAGTAGATTGGTATCGAAATGATATTTTTCAATAAGATTTTAAACATCAATATATTCAGCGTTATTTTTTAGAGTTCAGTCAACTTGGATACGGGAATTGTTCCAGTTCATAAGCCTATGGTTGAGTCTGTGAGTAAGTAAGAAAGGTGAGTGTGGTTTGATAGTGAGCAGGCAAGTTACTGGAAAGTTATTGCTACCCATTTTGTCAGGATATTTTTGCCAGCTGAAAAGATGAGAGAGGTTGGAAGAAACGAAGGTAAGGTCTAATGAAGAAGAGTAAAGCTCATCAGTGTTGGGAGAGTTTGACAAAATGTTGTAGGTTGATTTGAAGCTATAGTATGTGTATGTACCATCATTCAATAGAATGACGCTGCAGTCTGTCAGACAGTTTAGTAGATTCTCTACAGGATTACAGTTTTTATCAGATCCCCATGCTCGATGATATGAGTTCAAATCTCTACCTTTTAAGGAGTATTTAAAACTGCTTGTGATTGAAAATAATCTGGACCAATCTGCTAATGAAGGAGTGCGGGAGTTAGGTGGATGACAGCTGATAGAGTAACGAATTGTTATTGCTGTACGTAGAGATGGAGATGGCCAGAGATTCGATATGGTTGTCTGAGTGGAAAATGTGTGTGACTTCCTGAAAAGGAACTTTTTTTTAATTAGGACAGCTAAACCACTGTAACAGCCTGGTGGCCTGTTTTTTTCAAAATAAGTGAAAGTCTCATATTTCAAGATGAAATGAGTCGTACAGCCAAGTTTCACATATCATAATTATATAAGATTGATTAGCTTAATTTTACAAGAGATCAAGTTTCTTAGACAAGCTTTGGGAGTTCCATTAAAGAATTTTTACCGAACTTAGATTTATTCTTTAATTTATCAGAGTGTCAGTCAGTAAGGAGTTTAAACAGTGATTGAAGTAATTAAGGTAAAAAGGCCATAAGATAAATTTAGTTAAAGTGATCTAAAAAAATTATAAAAGTAAAATCAGTCAGGTAAAGTGTTTTTTGATACACTGATAGGGAGAGGGTGAACTGAGTTTATAGTTTAGGAGTTAGTGAAAATTTTTGGCATGCTTCTGAAGTATTAAATTTAAGTGTTTTGAGTATTTTGAGATCTTAATTCAGTGTTTGTACAATCTGTTTTATTAATTAAGATTAGGAGATGTGAGATTTAAGTTTGCTTTTGGGACATTCTAATGTTTTTAGAGGGAGATGTGGGGAGATTAAAGTTGTTGAAGTTAACGCATCGGATAGATGTTTTTTGTTGGTGGGTTAGACAATAATTTGGGAGGTTAGAGGGATAGGAAGAAAAAATGCAACCGTTTGGAGAAAGGAGAATGGCAAGATGATTGACTGTAATCCGATTTGCGGCCTTTACAAGGTGACCGAGATCATGGATGTTTGTCACAATTAAAGGGGAAATGTAGAGAGTGCAGAAAGAAGGGAGCGAGCATGCGGCAGTGCCTGCGACTGTTTTGAATGCATTTGTATACCTATACATGGGCGTCTGACACTGTTTTTCTTATTTAAATGCAAAAGTAACTTGTCGATCCCTGAAGATTAAGAATAATACTAGTATTATAGTATTACGTCATGCAAAAAAAAATTGGAAAAATTCTACATACTATTTTTTTATAAATCATATTTTTATATGACTCCTCCATAAGGTTACGTGTTAAATTGAAGTTTTTTCAACATTCAATATGTAAAAAACGGTGTTGTGATACGATCTCAAATTTTACTTGTGACTTTCTCACATTATTACGAGTATCCTGTTGGAATTTCAGGAATATTGTACAGAAAACGCTATGTGTGATAAACGTCCTTAAGAGGAGGTGGATGTGTGCTTTTAGGTAAAATTTTGTATTTCTGGAGGAGAGAGATGATCATCAATGGTAGGAAACTCAGAGGTTCTGATTCTTTTAAAAGCTCTTTCTTTAATTTCTTTGCATACTTTGCTGATTGATATCCTGTAGTCAGTATAGCAAAGTTCAGCATATCTTGATCCATGATGCGGGTGTCACAGATGCTATCATTGAGAGGTGGATTTTGCCACAATTGATACAAGAAGGGTTGTTTTTCCTGTCTAAGTCGGTGCATGTATCTGCTGAGTGTTCTGAAGAGCCACAGTAGAAACATCTAGGTTTAGATTTGCAAAGGAGTTTGGAATACCCGTGCCTGAAACAATTGGTGCATAATCGGATGTTCGGTATTTATAGGTTACTGGGATAACTTGTTAGTTTGTGTGTTTGAGGTAGTATTCTCATCAGACTTTTGTCTGCAGTAGAATCTTCTTACACTGACAATTTTTCATTTAGCGGTAGGGCAAGATAACTCGAGATTATGTAGAATGTCTTCATCAGAGATATCTGTTGGGAATCTTCTTATGACTATTTTTTTGTGTACAAAAGAAGAAGGAACGACAGCTTCTAGATTATTTAATTTTAAGTATGGATGCTTTAAGAGACTGTTGACTGTCAGATTGGTCCTTTGATGAGGCTTGTAAAGAGCGAGATTGTAAGCGGGAGTTGAAGAAGTGTCAGCTTTTTTTTCTTTATTAACATCGCAGATGTTTAAAGCGTTATAAGATCCTTATTGCGAGTATACAACCTTAGCTGCAGACATTATTTCAGATATTTCAGAGTCTCCAGTGTTGGACGTGCCTATAGGGAGAGCAGAACTGCTCTCATCCATGGTGATTCAAGGAGAAGGCTAGAGTGGCCTCCCCCAATAGATTAAAAAAGGTCTGATAGGTTATGTGTGGCTTACCACTGAGCAAACGCAAAATATGAAGGAAAAATAGATTTAAAAAACTCAGCCAGCCTTAGAGAGAGTAAAAGTAAATAAGAAAAATCTCACGAATCTGCAGTTGAAGTTAGCCTATCTCATAAAAAATATAGAGAATATCAGGCGGATCAGCAGCAACGCATGCAATGCAGTCGACCGTCAGCCATCTTTTTTCGTCTCACCTTAAATTGGAATTAGAACTTAGCTAAAGCGCTAATTTTCAACTGTAAATTTTTAAAACGTGTTGAATTTCGAAAGCTGCAAAAGTATAGGCTTTCTAACATTAGCACCAATCCTTCGCCTATCCTTATACATTATAGAAGAAATTCGAAGCTCCGACGGATCGCAATATATAAGCTATTAAGTTCAGATGCCAATAGCACTATGATAAGAAAATATATATTTAGGTAATTCAGCTGCAACTGACTAAGACGATTTCCCAGTTCTAATGCGCGAAATCAAGTGGGGTGAATTTTTAATTTAAGGGTCAATATTCATATAAAAAGATTGCGTTTCTTCTGCTCCAATCATAAAAAAATAGTGCTTGCACAAGTCATTTTTGTTTTTAAATTTGTGGTACAACGGTCAAATTATCCTTTTCGTTTAACCTATCAAAAATACTTATACTTTATCAACGCTGAAATAAGTCGTAAGTTTTAATGATAATGCTCCCAGAGGGCATCTAAAATCATTTTGATTTAAAAATAATTCATAAAAATAAGTTCTAAGTGAATACATATATAAAAGAATTCAAGAAGAATTCGTTATAAGTTTTTTAATTCTCATAGTTTTCTAAATAAATTATTTTTAAAATTCAGAAATAATTCATCTAGAATTAATTATATATTCGTAAACGTATCAGGTTATATCCACAAAAAGAGTTCTTAAAGTATTCTTATAGAACTTTTTGACTAGTGCAACGTTGGCAAATTGAAGCAAGCAAATCATTTCTACCTTTGAGAGCAACTATTAGACAAACGAACTAAAAATCAATAATTTATGGACAAAAACGTAGCGAGAAGGTTAAGATACGTACGATTTTGCTTGAAAACTATAATTAATTAGGGAGTAAAGGAAAGTACGTCAGTGTTAACTACTAGCATAAAGTATTAAATTTGTTTATAACAACCATCTAAATTATTGCTTTTGAAGTTAGCAGTCGAAGCTTCAGTCTCAATAATACTTTTGTATAGTTCTAACTAACGTTAAAAATGTTTTAGATATTGAATTCAATGAAATTAAAATTAATTCGGTTACTGTTTTGTAACAACTTGTCTTTTCATTTATGATAAACTTTTAGGATTGGACTGTTTTACGTATGGTAACTTAGAAAAGAAATTTCAAAATTAAATTCTTATTACTGAGTTTTTAGGGGTACAATAATTTCTCAATAATTATGTATAATCTAATACGAAATAAATTACTGGAAATTCGATTAAAATATCATATGGTCATGCATAAGTATATAAGTCTACATAACAGGTTCTACAAATAAGTTTCCTTAAAATTAAACTTTCCTTCTTATTTTATCAGTGAAGTTTAAGAAATTTAAACGATTGTTTGCTTTAACCAAAATAAGCTAAAAAATTGAAATTGTAAACGGGGTAAGCTAATGAACATGGGTATATAGTCTCGTATTCTAATAACCTCGACGTCTTAACAGCTCAGTGGTAATGCACCTGCATTTGGTTACGAAGATCGTGGGTTTGATTCCCTGTGAACTAATTTTTTTTTTTTAATTTTATTTTCTTCATCATGGTATTTCCACTGCCAAAAAACGAACGAATTTTAACTGTCTCTACCAACATAACGTACTGATATGTTTAGACTTCAGTTTGAGAAATATCAAAGAGTCTGTAGCACAGCAAAAAGACTTTCTTTTGGTGGTAGAAATCGTAGGGTCAATTTTATAAGAATTTTTATGATTGATTTTCTTAAAACTACCAATTACTGCAATAATTTTTATGTAAACTACATGCACTTTTACTGCATCTGATTTGTAGAAAATAGAATAAATGAAAATTTTTTGCAGGCATAAAACATATCTTTATCCATTCATGCTTTTAAATATTACATAAAACACAAACTAATTTTGCCTCAATGAAAGGTTTGCACAACAATAAAAAATTTGTTTTACAATAACACTAGCTTTTGCACAATGCATTCTGTAACGTAATAACTCAAATAATGTAAGTATTTAGGATGTTTGTTTTAAGTAAATAATTCTTTAAAAGTTATAATAGAAACTTATTTCGTTTCAATTACTACCGTAACTAGAAAATTCGTAAGTTATTAAATACCATTCTCAAACGTAAATATTTAATTCTCGCACAACTTTTCTTTTAATAATGATAGTAATAATGCACCAGTTAAGTAAGAAAATCATTTTAGAAATGAACTTTGAAAACGTCCTATCTTAACCGCAAATGTAAAAAATGTCTTACCTCCAAGTAGTATTAAAAAAATGTCTTATCGTAGAATAATATCAAAGAGAGTCCGATCAAGAATACTGCCAAAGAAATTATCATCTAAAAAAATGTAAAATTATGTCATACAACTAGACAACTAGAAAAAAAAATCTTAAAGCATAAATAAATTAATAAATGTTTGGAAAAAAACAATTTTTAGTACTAAAAATTTATTTTTTATAATAAGGTTAGATGAAAATCTATTCTTGAGAAGGGCTTTCTTTTTTTGCTGGAATTTCAAGTGCGTCATTGAAATATCATGAAACTGGAAAGTAAAAGTAATCATTCTTAAACTTTAGAAAACAATGCTTAATGCATTAAAACAAGTAAATTAACAAATAAAAAAATAGCAAGAGTAGTTTAATGACAAACTAAGAAATTTGTTTAAAAAAATGAAATTTTTTTTCATCTCCTTGTAGTCAATTGAATTGGGTAAAGGCATGTATTTAAAGTAAGTACTATAAAAATTGTGGGTGATAAATAACAATTTCTCATTTAGTTAGTTTTTATCTAAGATCTTAAATTGTCTTTTATAAAAATATTCTTACATTCCATCACAACAAGAATTTACAAAATATTTTTTGTCATAATTGTAGGTAAATAAGAGCCAACAATGCTTAGCCCAACAGTTTTTAAGAGCTTTGGGCGATTTTAAATAAAATGCTGGCTAGCTCCGAAATTTAGAGGTTATGTAAATTAATTATGCTAGATTTTTTTTTATGAAAAAAAAGGTAGGTTACCACATTTGTTTTCGAGAAAATCGCTTGTAAAAATTCGTCATTTTAACACGTAACCTTACAAAACCTGAAACTAAATTGACTACCATACCGCAGTAAAAAGCTGTGGGCCCACACATTAATTTGGTACATGTAGTTAAGATTACAAAGAATCTGTTATTTAAAAAAAAGGATACGATCAACACGTTAAATTTTGAGGAAACAGCAAGGAAAACGTCGAACGTGAGAATTGTTTTGTTCAGGTACTGTGAGTGTCCATATGCCATAAAAGTTGTAACAGTGTGCAACAACCTGTCATTAAGTTCTTATTTTCTTTGATTTTTTGTAATCTAGCTTTTGTATTTAATATAAGTTCAATACTTTTTGTATTTTTCACAATTTTAGATGTGTCAACACAAATCTTATGAATAAGTTTTTGTAAAACTAAAACATCATTTAACACATTATGTGCGTTCATAACATTATTTTTATCTAAAAAATCATTGGCTTAATCGACAAATTCCAGTCCAGCATAAGTGTAGGTATATAACAGCAGAATAGACAAAGTGTGGTGTTGTCAGTTTTATACTGGCAGGGCCAACAACCTTACACATGGTTTCTCGGGAAAACTAATACATTTTTTAATATCGATTTCCACAAGGACTTTTCCACGTATTATTGCTATTTTGTTGGCACATCTGTATAATCAATTTGATTGTAAACAAATTGTACAAAAAATCATTTGTATGACAAGTACCCCACAGGGGCCCCTCAATAAATACGACACCAAACGCCCAAGCCTCCTTTTGTAGGGCCCTCGTTAGACGAAAGTAGAGGAAAGCATCACACATTTTCTTGCCCCCTTTATTCCTGTTCAACCCCCCCATCACCACATAATCTCTCGACAAGGAGTAATATATATATAGTAAAGAGTATGATAATTCCTGTAAGGTCCCGTATTCAAATCTTAGACTATGTAACAAAATTTTTTCCTTAGGATAAACAAATATTATCATTTCTTAATCATTAGTAGATGGTAATACGTGATTCACATAAAACATAAAAAAAAAATTATTATAAATTGAGTAATGTCAGTAAACGAGCACGAGTACTTAAAAGTAAAATAAGAGTCAAAAAACTCTAAAACCAAACGGGTTAAATACAAATTTTTAAGATAAAACATCAAGAAAATATGTGTAACCAAGTGACGCATTACCAAACTGCACAAAAATTTTAACAGTTAAAAAGTTTTTACATTCCAAATGTAACAAGTGCTAATGTTGGTGAGAGTTGAATAGGAGAAATTTGTCAATATAAACGCCTTGTGCAAAGAGATAAAGAGATAATTACAGTAGCTATTTATATATCACCTGATATTTTTGTTAGCAAAACAATTAAATCTATTCACGAACAACTCTTAATATGTACAGACGAAAATTCTGCAATACTTGAGAAAGATTATAATGAGATACCTATAGTGGTGAGCAGAGATTTTAATGTTGACCTATTTTCTGAAGCTGCTGTACCATTGTTTTAATTTTTGAAATAAAAACTTGATGTAAATATAATAAAAAACCATTGCAATCGACTTCTAAATATAAAAAAATCATTGATTCTGTCTTTGCTTGTTATTTAGATAAAGTCGAATCATTGATTTATATTTCATATTTTTTGTACCACAAGCTCATAGTAACTACTGTTGAAAGCCAAAATGAGTTTTTGGTGTCAATGACAGGATGTAATGACGAATGAGTATTAATAAATTTTTTACTTTTCAAGTAAAATAATGTTGATAAACAATTACCAAGAAATTATGTAATTTAAAGAACGAGTTTGTTTACAAACAACCTCAATGAAACTTTGCTTCTTCTATGGGTCTCGTGATCCACAGCTTATTTACGCATCTACAACTTCAAAATGTCTTTTATCTTTTTTCTTCAGTTTTCAAATTGTTTATTTCCGATTCAGTTGAAAAGTTGTATTTATTGCGCTACATTTACATCAACATTCTTTCTCTTATAATACTAACGCTTTTTTTAACTCAACTATTTCTCTACGGACAAAATCAAAAACAAATACTTTCGCCTGTATTAAGCTTATGTTTATCTTTTTTTAACCGCTAGTTATTTTCACTCTATTATTTCAATGTATAGACCCACTAGTAGCCCCCTTGTCTCGGCTTTGCCCAAAACTCACTGAATGGAACACCGTAGTGTATTGACATGTAATGTGAAACTTTTTCAGTTAAAAATTTTACTTCTATTTCTGACACTTCTTAGAACAAAGATCTTCTTATTAAAAACATTTTTGTTTGGAATGCATACAGTTTATTTGGTCAAGTAAGAAGCTGTAAAATGTGAAACAACAAGAAATAAAGAAAAAAAAATAAAAAAAAAAAAAAACAAACCAGGGGGGATAAATGGGTCATGGGACCCACGGTAAGAACGAAGTTCTTTAAACATGAGATGTTATAGACACAATTTCTTAGGTAACAAGGGGGTCGCCAGACCCACAGGAAGAACGAAGCTCTGTAAACGTTAGTACTGCATTCATGTTGTTTACTAAAACAAAAACTTGAAAAACGAATGAAAAAAAAAAAAAACAACAAGTAGTTTAGTACTCACGATGGTTGAACTTCGTGAGTACTGTATTTATGCACGACGTTCTCAAGAAGTTCAACCATCGTGAGTAGTAAAATATTTTTTTTATTTTTTTTTATTCGTTTTTCAAGTTTTTGTTTTAGTAAACAACATGAATGCAGTACTAACGTTTACAGAGCTTCGTTCTTCCTGTGGGTCTGGCGACCCCCTTGTTACCTGAGAAATTGTGTCTATACCCATCTCATGTTTAAGAAACTTCATTCTTACCGTGGGTCCCATGACCCATTAATACCCCCTGGTTTGTTGTTTTCATTTCCTTTATAATTTTTTCATTTGTTTTTTTTTTATTTTTTCTTCATAGCCGTTAGGTTCTCCCAGCGCAGACCTTGCCAAGGATCCGTGATTCCTGGTTGAATGCTTAAAGTCGAGAGGGTAATATAGGGTCGTCGGTCACCGGGGTTCCCAGCCTTGCGACGAACAACTCTGCTCGTGACAACTGCCAGTTAATGACTGATTTGGTTGATTAGTGGCCGGCTTTACATAATCTTTTAGTTGACGAATAGTTTCCTGAAACCGTAGTAAAAATCTATTTGTTGGCAGGGTAATTTAAACTTAGGTGGCTCTTAAAAGAACCGATGAGATTGATGGTTAAGTAGGAAACGTAAATACTTATAATGGCCCTGAAAAGGGCCAGTGGTAAAACTTTCAGCTACTTCTTATTATTATTATTATTATTTTTGATGATGAAGAGCCAGCTGTGGGTAGCTCGATTCTTATCTTTTGAGTCTCTGTGTACGGAGACTGTACAGGAGGAAGGTACGCTGCTGACCAAAGAATATCTCGTCTTCAGGTCGTTTTCCGGACAGCCAACTGCACATCTTTAGTCAGGAAAGTGGGCCTAGAGAATACCTTCTTTGTAGGTATGCCGTTGGTAAGACCACTAAGAAGGAGGCCGTTGTGGCTGCCCGTATTTTTCAGGGCTGTCTTCCTTGGCTGGCATTTGAAGTGGAAAATTTTCTGACGGCACCAGGTCGGATGAATGAACGGCCACAAAGCTCTGAAGTGCTAGAGCAGGTTGTGCTTTGGCTAGACACGTCTTCTGGTATTCTACCAGAGATGTTGACTTTTCGAACGCCTATTTTTTCGTGACACTCGGTTACTTTGGTGATCCCGGGATAAACCCGATTTATTTTGTTTGCCCATGAAAAAAGAGTGCCATCAGTAGCCGGAATGCCCAGCTGCATGACGCACTACTATATTCTTGGTGTAGTGCCGATTATCGGCTACGATAATCGTCAACTCAATGGGGTATCTCATAACCACTCTTCACTATCTTTTATTGCGGGTGGCTTGAATTTTACCTTGACGCTGCCTAGCGGATCTTACTAAACTAAAGCACAAAGTTACCTTATTTTAGCAAAACTTTAAGCTTATTTCTCGCTATTGTTACGAACTTTTTCAAGAAAAAAACTGTGCGAAAACCATCTCGGAATCATCAAGAATCAGTATGCAAAATTTCAGCAAAATCGGTTCAGTAGTTTTTGCGGTTAGCGATTACAACCGTTTCAGCGACTTTACTTTATATTGTAGTAAGAATAATTGCTATGACATACTGTTATGTATTTAAATAATAAAAGGTAAATACACCGTTTAACAAAATTTTTTTCTTATAAGCAACTGAAGATGAGAAAATGCTTGAGACATAAAATTCAATTGTTCTGCGCAACAGTCAGTCAGCTAACGACCGCTGTTGAGATCACTTCTTTCACAGTTAGCATTTATATTTAATTTTCTGTTAATACATTTGTACATAGTTTTAAGCAGCGTGGTAACTTGTTAACCCGCTAATTTTGACTCGCGTTCATTGCCATCCCAACAATACTTCTTGGCGCAAAACAATTTTCTTTAAATATAATTTGCTCAGTTCATTTCAATACTTTATGGTTAATCTAGCATACCGTAAATTATTTTATTTTCGACTAATTTATTAAAATATTAAAAGATTATATATATACATGGGTGATTTCACCGTACCTAGCTCAAATCGTGTCTAGAGCTCGTACGATGTTTTGAAGCTAAAATTGATTATGCTTGCAGTGCCAAGACATGTTAAATGTTATCAATTCTCGATTACTTATAGATGTAACCGAATTGTTGTCCCTGTTACAAAGAAAATTGCAAAAATCACCTCAAATTGTCAGTTCCGACCCCTGTCCAAAACTCAACAAAACTCTTTTCAAACAAAAGACACTCTCATACTAAAATAAAGATTTATTCCGGAATTCTTGCACCTATATTATGAACTTTAGGTATCATAGATTATATATATATACTGAAATTACCCATGCTTTTAGCAAATAAGTAAGAACGTATAATGCATTATTTTTGTCCCTTGATTTACATGAACATTAGGATTAGCATAGAAGTAGCTTTAAAAAACGCTTCATTTAGTTCTGCAACGTCCCCTCATGCTAATTTTTCGAATTACATACTGGCACTAAAAAATTTCACTGGCCAACGCCGCTAAAAATTGAAATCGTCGGGACTGTCAAGTGAATCATTTCTCGTTTTTCGTGTGTACAAATACTTTGGTCAGTTCCGACCCTCCCCTGAAGCACCCACTAGATTTACTTGAACAGGTACCTAAACTGTTCTTTCTTATAATATTTGACCATGACAGATACTGTATAAGTGGAAAAGTCAGTGTGTCTCGTTCGCGGACAATTCGAGTGCTTTAAAGCTCGAAATGTCAGTTCCAACCCCCTGAAATCGATAATCAATTGTGATTAAATTTATATATATTTTTAGATTTTGAGTCATTAGAAATTCAACTTCTCATCATTGAATATTTATTCTTTACATAGTTTTGAGACTTTTTTTGTATGTGGCTTGGTAACAGTGTTCAAAGAAGAACCAAAAAATTAGGATGATGATACATTGGAAAATTTAAATAAAATAGCCAGTGATTTGAATGCATTGAATTTGAGGTGAAGTAGCAGAGTACCAAAAGCCACTGAAATCAGAGCTGACTATATTTATTGAGTGAATAAGTGTTTTTTACCAAATATCTTAGCAAACTGTACTTTTAACTCAAGTAACTATAATTTAGTATAGGAAAAAATTAATAGTTGATGAAAAATAATGTGTTTAAATTTTAAAACACTAATTATAATAATATTAAATGTTAACTATTACTCGAATTAATGGTAGAAAACAATTTTTTTTATAAGCTATTGTAAAAAAAAAATTTTGTTTTTGTGATAGTGAAAATTTAAAACTTCGTATGTAGTAACAGTCTTTATATTATAATTTGAAACTTTGAAATATTAAATTTCAATTTTAAATGATCTAATAAACCATTCAAAAGTTATTTTATTAGTATCAACATGTTAAATTGTATCCATACAAATTTTTTTTGAGACTTTTACAGTTAAAAAATGAATTATGAGTATTTTTTTTACAAATATGTCAGTTCCAACCCTCATCTTAAATCATAACAGCTGTATAAGTTTTGACACTAATAGTTTGTAGCAAATTTATTGTAGAAAATTGTTTTTTATGTACAGACATGCAATAATCAGCCATAAAATATTTATAAGGTTCAATTCGAAAATCCAAAAATTTTAAACTGAATCTGAGACAGTTACGGCAAAATTACCTATTTATGTGTATTATATATATTTGTTTATTGGTATTATATTATTTATATTATTTTTTATTTTTCTCAGTACAGTCGACACATTTCTTGACATCTCTATTTACAAGGCGTTTTCTAGTTAATGTATAGTCATTAATTCGTTCTTTGACTTAAAATATATTTTTACCCAACTTTCCATTACTACAACTTTACTAGCTTTAAATATTTGCAATGTACTGAGTATATTTCTGTCTAAACCTTCTACAAAACGGACATTCTTTAACTCTACTCTCAACTTATGTGTATAGTTATCAAAATATATATCTGTTTTCTATTATTGTGGCTTTTTTTCTCTTTAAATGGCAAACTAACTTTCAACTATTTCTGTTATTGTTGCTGTCATAATAATTCGCTTGGTCTGCTGTTATAGCCTTGAGACAAACCTAGCGAACCAACTGCTCAGTGAGACTCAGTGACTATTCTCTGCTGAAATACGTGTGTGACTGACTGTATTGAAAGTACATTGATGACTGTGCTCTCACCATACAATAAGCAGTACTTGTGTATGACTCAACGATGTGTGTATAGCTTATAAAGGACGAGACTGTACTCATTTATTTATATTACAACAATATCACCCTGTGGTTAGGACACCTTACGGTCAGAAGTAAACACTGCGAGAATTGATCACAAATCATTTACATTTTATACTTACAATTCCTAGGTGTATAACACAAGTATGCTCTTCTCTAATAACTTTAACGTTAACATTCATCAATTAAATTTTTAAGATTCTTACTAAAAATATCAAATATGTTAATAAACGATCATTTGAAGACTAATAAGTAGATACAATTACATTCTAATAAGGCAGCGTTTCGCTGGCTTAGGTTTTGCCAGCCTTATCAGACCAAAATATTTTGTCAACTATAAACACACAAACAACATACAATTTTTAGGTTCATAAAAATTTGTTAACATAAAACAAAAAATTAACAATTATAACAAAACTTTATCATTATTCCCGAAAAATTGGTGTCACTGGAATAGCACGAGTGCAAATTCACTCTGGTTAACTTTACGTCCATACCAAGCAATAGTCTGACAGTGTGTCTGAGCACAGTAAATATTGTTTTGCCAAAATAATTCAGGGATTACGATCTTTTGAGCTAGCCCTAGTTTTTATTTTTAGTTGAGACTTACCTTTATTGGCTCCATAAATAAATGCAAATGATCGTATGGCAGAGTTACTAACATTTTGGTGATAAAAGTTTTATGCCGCTCATGAGTTGAGAGACGGGTGCCGAATGCCGAGAGTCAGATGGTGTGTTGCCGGGCGTGTGTCGAGAGAGATGCAAGCGTAAGGACGTGAATCTGTGCGATGGAGGTTGAAACATTGAGTTAGTTAAGCAGTAGAGATTGGGTGGCAATAGCAGTTTTTGCGTGTATCCAGCGTGGAGGATGCAAAGAAGCGTGAAATATAGAGGCTGTGTTTTCGTTATTTGCTGTCGGGATTACAAACGTGGGGAGGATTGTATCTACAAGAAAGAGAAAAAAATATTTAGTCCTGAGAGCTCGGCTGGACTTATCAGTAAGGCTGGTATTCCTCTGGCTAGGAGGCTAGCATGCTAACCAATAAGCCTTTGCAAAGATGTATATTTTTATTGTACATAATTTATCGTATTATATTTGGTTTATGAATAAAATTTTAACTTTAATATTTATTATTATTCTTCTCTGCTGTGAAAGTATGTTATGACTTAAATTTTCAAATTAAAATGTTCAGCATGATCCAAATATAGCCTGTTCCAAATGCTAATCGTCTGATTCATCCTTTACAAGTAAGCAGTTAGACAGATAGACGGAGAAAGAATCAAAAACGTGAAATTAACTAACATATAGTACTAAATAAAATATTTTAAGATCGTCTTACACTATACTTACTAAGAATTATTGTTTTTCCAAACATTTTTCGGTTAAGATAGCAAACTCACCTCGGTAAAGAAGTCTCACAATTTTGCAATAGTACATTAGCAATGCACTGCAATAGCATCTGATGAACAAGTAAACTGACCACCAAAGCCCTCATTTGCACACGTACAATATACAGCTCAGGATTAAGACTATTAAGACTGGAGGTGACCGATGGTGGATAAAGTAGAAAGATGTATGATTTTTCGTCGGGAGGTTCACTTAATTCTTCAAGTCTTTGTTCCTCCATAAGAAATACCTATTGACAAGCAACAGTAATTGTTTCTTTGAGCTTATTAAAAATAAATTTGTTACTTGCAAATAGTTAATGTATAATCTTGTAATGGTCGAATTTTATAAAATTTTTCCTTTTCATAACAAGAAAAAAGTCAATTAAGTGATAATAAGTTAAATTAAATATTTTTCTAGAGCTTCTGAAGCTTTTGTATAGTTGTGATTAATTGCATTCATTTGAATAATCTAACAGACTTGCAAAGTTGTAAAATCAAAATTAGAAAGGACCAATAAGGTTTTGTTTGTTTTGGTGCAGCATCCTTTTGTACAATACTCGTTTTATTATATTTTTAAGGACTCACATTAACAGAATCAAACTGAGAAATTTTTATCATACTTCTAACTGTCCTGTATGTAAATCTTACAACAAATAATACATAAATTACCATTATTGGCATAAGCATACATCAAAGCGTTACATTGATTAATCAATTTAATGAAAGGTTGACACATTTATATGATACCAGTATAGTATAGTATTGAGATTTCACGTATACCCTCGCAGGGTTTTTATGTATCCTATATCCCTTATCTCTACCATTCGTGTCCTTTTTTCCCCAATTACCCTACTTTTTTCCCGAGTATACGGATCTTTAGTGCAAGTTCCTAACAAAGTTCCCCTCAGACAACTTAGTCACCCATCCTACTAACTACTATTTACAGGGCGCAGGGAGTGTCTCAAGCGCATCCCAGCTATTGTTAAGTTTAATGGAAGGATCTTTTCCAATAAACCATCTATCTCGCTGTACCGACTGTATGTGATGTTTACTTTACACAGAGTCCAGTGTTGATGTATGTATGTCGTTTGACAATTTGCCACTTGTTTGTTTACTCACCAGTTTTTTTTGGTAGTTGTTTTGTTACTGTCCATCAAAATGACGGTTTTGAAAAAAAAATTGTTTGGGCAGGTTAACAATTTTATTTTAATTATTATTTGTAGGCGCTGAAGCATCCACCAAACACAGTTAATACTGTACAGATAAATAAAATTAGTTTTCAATAAAACGAGTTTTCAGCAGAAATAATATTAGTAACGAAAAATTTAAAAAAATGTAATTAGTTATAACTTTGTTGCCATTGCGGTAAAACCAAAATGTGGGTAAATGTTTTGTGATGAATAATCAATTGGATATTGAAATGTTTATGCACGTTAAAATAGTACATTATGTGACGAGTGCGTGAGAAACGCGATTCGCGCACGAGTTACGTATACTATTTTTTGAAACAGTGTGTGAGAAGATCAACTTAATCTAAACAAAATGTTTTTATCGTGCTTTTGTTCATTTTTTTATTGTCGTTATAGATGTTTATCGTAACATTAAAATTTATAAAATTCAATTTAATTTTCTTATTTTTGTTTGAGATTTCATTTGTTTCACAATTTTCCTGTTCATTAATTCTTTTTCTTTTTTTCAATGGCGATCCAAATGTAGCGTTTTGCGTGGTGGTCGAAACATAGTCCACCCTTTGATATTGTGAATTGTCCTTTGACTCGGCTTCGACATTATTTATATCTACAGTTGCGTTATCAAATCTTATATTAGACGTAGAAGGAATTTGATTTTCAACTGCATGGGAATTGACGAGCGGTGTTGTTAAGTTGATTACATCTGTAATTTTTTTACTTATTTCTTTTTGGTTGTAAAACGACTTTTCGACGTAGCTTCTAGCTTCTGTCACCGATTTCCAACCTCCGTGCCTCATTAGATCGTTTTCATTAACTCCGCCGTCTGCAAGCAACGTTGCCGAAGTCCTTTTCAAACTATGGCCTGTATATAGTTCAGGATCTGGTAACTTCAACCATGTGGCTACAATTTTCGGAACTTTACCAATTGAATTCACTCCTACTGGCTGACGTTTGCATTTTTCTTTATCGTAGAACAAAAAAAAACGATTGTGTGACACATCTTTAGGCCTTAAGATTGTGTACATTTTGCAGATTTTATAATAATCTCCGGCAATAGTGAATGACCGATCAATGTCGTTCTTCGTCTCTTTGATGTTTACGATAAAGCTGTCTGAGGTGTCTTTAACATCGTTTAAAGTTAGATTTGCTAGCTCACTTCGTCGACATGCACCACTTATACCAAAAATAAGAATAACCAGAGAATAAAATTGTTATGATCGTATCGCTTAAAAAGCGTAATCACAAGTAGGAAAAAAAATCCACATTCAATAATTTACTTTTTTACATAAATACACTTCATTTGGAGCTTCATTATTAAATTTACGGATTACATCAGGCTCGAAAATCTTGGCTTTTTTTTCTTGTATTTCGCGTTTTTTTTCTTTATAAAAGCAATCAGCGTGTGATAATAGCCCAGATCGATGTGATCAAAATTTTTGATACACGTTTTAATCATCGAATATTGTGTCCATAAAGTTGGTGGAGCACGTTTTTCAGAGAGCTCTTTAAAATACGCTATAAATACTTCTCCAAGGAACGATGTTGTCTTCTTTTCTGAGCGCCATTTCTTGAACGCATTGTGAGCTGCAGTATACTGCCGTTTTGATTTTTCAGGCAACGAATTCATAGCCACTTCTTTAACCGCTTCAACAATATCAGGCGGTAACTCATCTCCATAATCAGTATCATTTGATTCACTGTCCGAGCTCATGTTAAAAATTAATATTGTTAACACACACTTATAAAGCACTAATGATGCGCACGAGCTAATATAACGCAACACAAGAATAAATCTGGTAAGCAGAGGCGTAGGGTTATGCTAAATAATTGATGCGCTATTGCGAGTCACTGCTATTTGTTATTGCTAGGTTATGAAATTTCCTCACGCACTGGTGCCGATTTCTTCGCGTACGACTTAAAGCAGTGCGCGAATGGCGTTCCTTGCGATCTCTATAGGTGCATGCGAAGTCGATCTTCACACACACTGTTTTAAAAATGTATTATTCCTGATTTAAGTTACAAATATGTATTTACAAATATACAAAATGTGTTGTTTAATTATCCACATGTTGTCTATCGTCCTTTATATTAAGTGGTTGCAGATTCACTATGACACAGCATATAATGCATAATCTTGTCAATGTGATAGAATAAAATTTTTTGGAATTTCATCCAAGACACGATAAGTTCGGAGTCTCTGCATTATTTTTTCCTCATGTATTCGTATTTTAGCAACTCTGCAAGTTATGATTCCTCTCGCAAATTTCGATTACTTACAAGAAAGAGGGGCATGACTAACACTACTTTGTTGCTACTTTGATCCATAACTGTTTGAATATCTGGAAATTTTTTTTTTACAAGAATAGTATCATTCCCCTCCAGTAAATGTAGTAAGCCGAATTCGATCGTTGTCTGGCCATCACTTTTTTGACCACCAGCTGCTTTAGATTTAAATGAGATAAAGCCTCAGTTTTGCTGTAAAACCTTTCTTGTAGAGTGAGTACGTACAAACATGATAATTGACACTTCCTGGAACATGTATCCAGAGTTCAGTCCAGTCAATAATGACTCTCGTGTTGCTAAATTGTGAATGAAAACATTCGGGCATCGTTCCTTGAGTGGAATCCTTGTCAGGCTAAAAAATTGAATTTAAGGTACTGCGAGCTACGTGCAGCAAAACTGATAAGAAAATAGCAAAAACAGTTATTTTGTAAATCGAAAATAATACACGAATTGCTGAATAAGTTATCCCAGTTTTAATTTTCATCAAAAAAATGAAGTCTATTCTTCTTACTTGTTTTAAACTTTTTGGTATCAACATTCTTAGTCTCAAGTTTTTGTACACAGTAAAAAGTTAAAGTTGTCTAACGACATTCCCGCTAACAACTTTTCGTTAGATTTAATACTTTCCAAACCTCGAACATACTTTGTCTTCAAATCATCAGTATCAGCGAAAGTTGATTTGTCAACGGTAGTTATGACTTCCATACCACATGATACACTTTTATGTATCTTGTGATTCAGAATACTTACTTTGTATCGTGGCTGAAAATTTGCCTGAAGTCCCGTATTATTGTCACTGCTTTCAAATATGAAGCAATGACACACAAAAGTATTTACATTATTTTCGAATTTGTCGGCGAAAATTTCTACTTGACAGCTTTTATCCATTTGTGCAACAAAATTTGAGCTCTCCTTGGCTTGATATTTATCAAACAATTCTGTAGTTTCAGCCAAACCTTCTAATTTTATTTTTAGAATAAATATAGTTAATAGAATTCGTATTTCGTTAAAAAACTGGTTTCTACAAGCAATTGTGCGTAAAACAGTGCATACATGAAATATAGTTTGTTTGCTACGATTCAGCATTATAAATTAAGAATATACATTTTACTTTTTAATTATATTTGTATGACACATTTGGGTACTGTATCTTGCCTACCAGTAACTATTGATGGTAAATAACTTGGACTAAGTTCTTCGTCGCATTTTTCATCGCCAATAAAATTTTCGCTGCAAATAACTTGTTTCGATTTTGGAGTCCATTCCACTGGAAATTTGCTATGAATAAGAATATAATTACTCTTGAAAAAAAATAAATACAATTATTGGTTATGTACTCACTTAATTTTTCTATCATAAATAATCCACTTGTTTCTTTAAGTTAACTTGTGATGGAAAATTTATTATTTGCTGTTGGAAAATAATAAAACTTAAAATTGCTGTTTTGATTAGTATTTTTTCAGGACAATATACACCATGTATGTCTAACCATTTTTGTTATTGAATATTGGATAGAAATGCAAATCTTTGGCACTTCTACGCACGCTTGTCTGCTACACAGATGTGATGCGTGCAGAACAGACGAGGGAAGCACACTTCCGTATTCTTATTCAATCATAAATATAAGCTTATTACCAACAAAATTGCATCATTAGACTTAAATTATATAAATAAATTTTTACTCTTATGTTAGTTGTGCTAAAATGTTTTCAATGTGACTCCTGTTTTTTGAGTTATCCGATAAAACCAAGATATAACACTTCGTTTGGTATACAGGAGAACCGTCAAATAACACGTTTTTGTCACCATGGATGTTGGCGAGAAGGATGAACTTTATCCTTGGAGTGAATATCTAAACGCGTTCTCAACAGCTCAAGCCCTAAAAAGGCGATTGTTAAATATTATCTGCCCCCTTGACAGAAGATTCCCTGGAAAGTGTTTCATGACATTTTCTATGAGCAGAAACGTACCGTCTCTAATGAAATAATGGGGTGAGACGAGACTGCATCCAGATAGCTCTTTATGTCTAGGCAAGTGTAACTTGTTCTCTCTCAAAAATTTTTATAACTTGGAAGCTCGAAAGGTCCTCCTATCGCTCTGATGTTCAAAGTTTCTCACTTCCATGGAAACATCGTAATACTGCTTCTTCACCTGAAAACATAAAGAGGTGCCGACGCAGCGTTGCCAAATCTCTTTTACGTACGTCACCTTTGTCGTTTGGGTTTCTTCTCTAAAAGAAGGAGGATTGGCGCGGGAGTTTTCCCATTCTACGAGGAGAACTATTAAACTAACATAAACAAATACCTTTAACTATTCTTTTTATTCAGCCATTTAACACTAATACACAGTATCTCCTTATAGAATACACAACACAACGCTTCACATCGTCTCCTGAACTGCGCTGCAGTGGCTCTGTCGCGCACCACGCCAGCCACAAGCTCACGTTCACTACGTCTGATGGCTCATCCTGAACTAGGAGGGGCTTCTACCAGAGATGAGTAGAGAGATTGCTAACGCCAATGCTACGGCGTGAGACAACTTTTTTCCACTGATCGGGGCGACCTGCCGCGGCCAGCCGTCGAACCAAGGTGCACATTTTTCGAGAGTGCGAGACTCGTATCGAAGAGCGTGCGCCTACAAGAAGAGAAGTGGATTCGCGTGGAAATGAGCGTATAGGCGCACATTTTGGCGACACGTAGAAGGGGTATACCGAATGTGTGCCTACGAGGAGAGGAGTGGAAATGTTGACTATAGCTATATATCTGAGCGCACAGCCAAAGCAAGCGACGACATGAGTTTTTCTCTTTTGACTGCAACCGAGTATATGCTATATATATTTAACTGACCCTTGCTCTCTCGCTCTTGCTTGAATGTTATCTATCAATCTTACATTCGATTAAATCGTGAAACTAAATGCTCATAATTATATGCACAGAATTTGATATCAAAACATTTTTTTTTCCGTACGTTAATACTTAATTTGAAATCTAGTATTATTTTGAAAAAATGTTCAGCTAATTTTTTTAAGGATGACAGTTCAGCTATAATCACTGGTTAATTATTTTTCCTCATCACAATTGTTATGAACTGTAGGACAAGCCCCGGAGGTTATCGATGAACATATGTGACTTTAAGATCTCCTACCCTCAAAGTCTCGATAGCTAAGGTAGTAAGGGCTTATGCCACTACTGTTCTCGTTTTGCTATCTGGGGATCGATTCCAACTGTCGGCAAATTTTTTTTTTTAACGTGATTGATCATTCTAGTTTATTTTCTTTTTATTTATGTTTTATTTATGTTTTATAAATAATATTAACAAACCCTTTTTTCCCTATACATCGAAATACATTTTTTTAATACTAATTATATTAAATAATTTCATAAGCTGATACTTATCGTTAGCATGGCCATTTCGGAATTTCATAATAATAAAATAATTTCTTAGGATATGAGTATAATTCTTACATTTAAAACTCCAAGAAATTATTAACATCCAAAGTAAGAGACAAAAAATCCTTATACATAATTTTCATTAATTTTAATTTTTTTTTTTCTAAGAAATGATTAAGCTGTTCTAATTGATATTTTTATCTATCTATACAATAATCATAATCTTCGAAGGCACAAGAAAACTTACATAAAACTCCCTAAACATTTATTTTCCGTCTTTTGTTGTAAAAAAATTTTAGGTATAGCAGCTATACTTATTGTGTTGATTAAATATGTAATTTCAATGTCAATTACATAATGTTGGTTCTAGACCAAACTTTTAATTAGCGTATGTAAATATCAAAACTTAATACCTTTGAAAATTATGCAACAAAAATCTGAACAGTAATGAAAAACAGATCTTATGATTCAAGTTAACTGTTACGTTACTTAAAATTTTTACCTGGTAGTTACAACCACTTGTCACTTACATTATGAATTTCAAAAAAGTAAAAGTTTAACCTTGAACATAATTTTCGATAATTTATAAGAATTTATATAAAATTTCGAAATGGCCATGCTAACGATAAGTATCAGCTTATGAAATTATTTAATATAATTAGTATTAAAAAAATGTATTTCGATGTATAGGGAAAAAAGGGTTTGTTAATATTATTTATAAAACATAAATAAAACATAAATAAAAAGAAAATAAACTAGAATGATCAATCACGTTAAAAAAAAAAATTTGCCGACAGTTGGAATCGATCCCCAGATAGCAAAACGAGAACAGTAGTGGCATAAGCCCTTACTACCTTAGCTATCGAGACTTTGAGGGTAGGAGATCTTAAAGTCACATATGTTCATCGATAACCTCCGGGGCTTGTCCTACAGTTCATAACAATTGTGATGAGGAAAAATAATTAACCAGTGATTATAGCTGAACTGTCATCCTTAAAAAAATTAGCTGAACATTTTTTCAAAATAATACTAGATTTCAAATTAAGTATTAACGTACGGAAAAAAAAATGTTTTGATATCAAATTCTGTGCATATAATTATGAGCATTTAGTTTCACGATTTAATCGAATGTAAGATTGATAGATAACATTCAAGCAAGAGCGAGAGAGCAAGGGTCAGTTAAATATATATAGCATATACTCGGTTGCAGTCAAAAGAGAAAAACTCATGTCGTCGCTTGCTTTGGCTGTGCGCTCAGATATATAGCTATAGTCAACATTTCCACTCCTCTCCTCGTAGGCACACATTCGGTATACCCCTTCTACGTGTCGCCAAAATGTGCGCCTATACGCTCATTTCCACGCGAATCCACTTCTCTTCTTGTAGGCGCACGCTCTTCGATACGAGTCTCGCACTCTCGAAAAATGTGCGCCTTGGTTCGACGGCTGGCCGCGGCGGGTCGCCCCGATCAGTGGAAAAAAGTTGTCTCACGCCGTAGCATTGGCGTTAGCAATCTCTCTACTCATCTCTGCTTCTACTCGTCCTAGATCCACGCTACTATGCACACACTCACACTCCGTCCTTTATCCTACATACTACTATATTCCCTCTCTCTACTCTCTACTGTGCCAGTCTGCCCTGCTTGCTCTTTCTCTCTACACTCACACACACACACTCTCTCTCTCTCTTTCGTCCCTCGCTGTAAATTAAATTTTTTCAGTATTGTGTAGATGGTTGTATTCTGAATAAATCAGTGCCAACAGCGTGCTATTGTAATTATTTTAATGATGTTGGGTTCCCACGGTAATAAAAACGTATAACATTAGGCGTAGCTAAAAAGTCCAAAAGTTATGGATTGGCTCTATTATTTTCAGGACTTCCTTTAAAAAATTATTGTCTGCTTCAAGCTATAAGCAGTGACGTGTATATGTACGTATGTAAATCTGTGTTAGTGTGTTTCTCTTACTACCACTTCTATTATCATGCAGTTGCAAAAATGATTTCTTCAGCCACACTCTCCTTCATACCCTCTCTAACAGGGACTACGATGTGCCAGTGCTAACAGCGTGTAATGTTGGTTACAAGTTCTTTATGAGTTAACACTTTTTTTAGCAAACAGCATGTTACGTTCCTGAACAAGGATGTTTGTTCGGTTTCTCCAGTACCTAACTTTGCCTAGTAAGTTGAAGATCACGTGATCTATTTGCTTCGATATCATTCGGATAACGAACGATTTCGTATGTAATAAATTGAGTGTAGAAATCACGCTATTATTTAAGAACTCTAATTTAAATGATTTGAGCTTCATTACTTGGTAAAGAGTTGTGATGATAAAAACTAGTCGAATAAATGACACATTTAGGTGTTCAAATGCATGTTATTACGGAATACTATACTGAAAAATTACGTTAAAAAGAAAGCCATTTAATTCGTATCATTAACTTAAAAAAAAAAGTACTGTAAAACGTTCGACACAGTAGTTTGTTTAAAATAATAGAATCGTACATCACAAGTCCTAAGATTGTTGTATGAAAAACAAAAAAATCGTTTAGTTTGACATGGTTTCGAACTACGAGTACAAATTATTTTACAATAAATTTCCTAGCCTTATAGGGACAAAAAACTTTATGAATTATTTTCTACACAAGCGTATCTCTGATAAACAAGATAATTTTTTTAGTGATAACGATTACTCTTAAACTAAGATATATATTTTTTTTTGCAATCTTATAGAAAAACTAGCGGCCCCCACGTCTCGGCTTCACCCGAGACTCACTAAATAGAACACCGCAGTGCGTTGACACGTAATGTAAAATGTTTTCAGTTAAAATTTTAACATCTATTTTTGACACTTCTTTAAATAAAAATCTTTTTATTCAAAACATATTTATTCGAAATCGATACAATTTATTTGGTTAAATAATAAGCTGTAAAGAGTGAAAGACATATAATTGCTGAAAAGTACCGTGCGTTCTTTATGCCATAGAATAATCGTTGGCCCGAAAGGACCGTTGATTTGCAGTTTCTCCTATATAATCTACGAAAAAGGCTATTTTTTAAAGCTGTTAATATTAAAAACTAACGACAAAAATATATTTAAAAATTTTTTTCTCTTATCCCACACCTTTATTACCAGAGCAACATAGTTTTAGAGCACTATCTCTATATTTTTTATCGCCACAAAAATACAAATACATATTTTACTTATTTAAAAATCTGAAAAACTTAAGATATTACTGTGAGGGTTATAATAAAAATCTGATTTCTCACTTAATAAATTCTTTATTTGTCGATTTTAATGCTGCTGCTTCAGTCTTGATAAACCTTCTGCGTTAGATTCTTGACGCCTAAAATTGTACAAATTAGATGCATTTCTAGTTTCCCTTGCAATCCACCCTCTTGCGATTTTTGGCATGATTAAGATTTTTGTGAGTCCTAAAGACTGTGTTTTGTCAACTTTATTCCAATACATTTATTGGCAAGATAATTCGACGTCCGATGGTCCTAAAAGGGACCGTAGATCTTTTTAAGTAAACTTTTTCTTGACTCAAATTTCCAGCAAACGTGACTGCTTCTATATCTTAGAGTGATCTTTTCTGGTTTGTTGTTGTAGCACCAGACTGATCGGAAGGAAAATACAACGTCTGAAGCATTAAAGCAAGTTGTAGAGCCTTTTCCCAACATCTTCTGATGTTACGCCAGAGACGTTGGTGTCAAAAGCACCTTTTTGTTGCAGGCTTGGTTATTTTGGTGATCTAAGGTAGGGTGATGAGCTTATGATGATTGCCTGTTAAAGACTGTCCCATTTGCTTAAGTTTATTTTTCCTTCATAGCTGTTTGGTTAGCCCATCGCAGACCTCGGGGAGGATCGGTGATTTCTGGTTGAATGCTTAAAGTCGAGAGGGTAATATAGGGTCGTCGGTCACCGGGGTTCCCAGCCTTGCGACGAACCACTCCGCTCGTGATCTCTGCCAGTGAATGAATGACTTGGTTTCATAGTGGCCAGCTTTATATAGTATTTTAATGGAAGAATCGTTGTCGGAAATGGTAGTAACATTGTACTTTTTGGCATGGTAGTTTAATAATTGATAGCTCTAAAAAAAGAACGGATGAGATTGATAGTTAAGTACGGAACGTAAATACTTATGATTTTCCTGAAAAGGGCTAGTGGCGGTACTTCTAGCCATTACTCATTATTATTATTCTTGATGATGGAGAGCTTGCTGTGGGTAGCTTGACTCTTACTCTCACAGTCTCTGCGTACGAAGATCGTGATGGAGGAAGGTACACCGCTGGCCAAAGAGTATTTTGTCTTCGGGTCGTTCCCCAGATAAGTAATAGTATGGTAGAATCAGCTAAAAATCATAACGATATCCCGAAAATTCTGATTAGCTTGAAAAAAAAGGGTAGTAGAATTAATGTATTATAACAAATTGAAATAGAATTTTACAAGTACAAATGTCAGCAAGAGCCCAAAAAAATTTAAATAGTGGCCAAAACATGTTTTTCATGTGTAGAAGAAAACCGAAGTATCGTACATAAAAAAAAGTCCGGTAAAAAATATAAGCAATTTTAATACAAACAAAATGAGCTGCGTTGGGTTCAAATCGGTTAAGCTGTTTTTTCGCAAATCGCAAAAAACTACCATTTTCAGTCATTTTTCGAAATTTAATAACTCGCATTCTATACAATATTTAGAGCTGAAATTTCAACACAAGACAGATATAGCCCTTGTCCAACACAAAAAATCTCAGCTTAATCTTTTTATTAAATCTCAGTTGTTAACTTTTCGCGAATCGCAGCAAAAACTGAAAAAAAATCCTCTCGAAAAATGGCCATAAAAAAGTTGTTAGCCTACGTAGATGTATTTTTCAAACGTATTTTGCTTCTTCTGTATTTACTCTACAAGTACTTGAAATACCATCCATTTTAGGTACTTATAGAGTAAATATAGATGAACCGAAATTGAATATAGATGAATTGAAAAATGTACCTACGTTGGCTAACAACTTTTTTATGGCCATTTTTCGAGAGGATTTTTTTCAGTTTTTGCTGCGATTCGCGAAGAGTTAACTACTGAGATTTAAGAAAAAGATTAAGCTGAGATTTTATGTGTAGTACAAGGGCTATATCTGTCTTGTGTTCAAATTTCAGCTCCAAACATTGTATAGAACGCGAGTTATTGAACTTCGAAAAATGGCTCAAAATGATATAACTCAGTTTAATTACGCAGGAGTGCAAGTCCTTAACATTGTAATACTACGCGTGTCGTACAAAAATTATGTTACACCAAACCAAAAATAAAATGAAACTTAAATTTTCATTCCACACTTTGTAAAGCTGATGATTTATTTCAATTACAACTTATTGCTATTGTATGAGGGCTTTAACATATTTTTAAATAATACTACTTGAATACTTGAAACTTACCTGTGCTTTTATTTTTGTTACAAGGTAAATTTTAAGAGGATTATACTTACAATGACTCTAATGTATGCTGAAGAAATTAATAAATGGCTTTAGTAGGTACGCAAACATGTGATTAATAGTTTTAGCACGCATAAAAATTTTCCACAATCTCTCACCAATAAATTTCCGTATCTATATTGATAACAAATATTGATTTGTTACTTTTGAGAATGATTTCAAAAATAAACAATTTCATAAAAAAAGCAAATTTAGTTAAAAAATGCACTATGTAAAATACAATGTAATAATAATGGCAAGTGAGGATGAAAAAAAATCTTGAAGTGTTGTTTGAATACGCAATTATATGTATTTCCTGTGTCTGTGTAAGGACTACCTGTGCTTCCGTAGCATCTATTTGCAACGTGGACGTTGTATATACTCTGGTACATAAAACGTGATACTAAAAAAAAATATTCCTTACACTTGACTAAACGTACTTAGCAAAATGCCACTATTGTTGCAAGATAGTACTAACATTCTGCTTGTTAACATGAAATATATGATATGATTCACGTATGCGTATCACTCACGCGGTCAAAACAAAGTTGTACAAAGTGACCTTTTCGTGTTGTTGTAACGATTAGGCACACTCAAACTGAACACCATATAAACGTCTACTAATGTATTATGTTATATGAGGTTACTCTACTGCACTTTGTTTTCGAAGTTATACTTCTACAGGTAGGTTATACATGGGAGTAAACCAACAATTTCAGAATTTTCTCTCTTGAAAAATATATGACAAAAGCATATTTTTAATCTTACTTCCGATCCCAGGACTGATAGAAAAGTAACACAAATAAATTTTTAATTTTCATCAATTAATTTCATTCTTTAAAAAAAGAAAAAAAAAATATTTTTCACAGGGCTTAGAATCACGACTTCTTAAATTCTTCTATCCCTAAAGGAAGGATGCCTTTTATTTTTTTCGTGGTGTTAAAACTTAATAGTAGCTGAAGAACTCATTTACTATTTACAAATTGATTTGTTTTCGAATGTATTATTTATTATATACATTATTTAATTATTTTTATAATTAAATAATATTTTGTAAAACTTTAAAATAAAATTGTTTCTTGAAAGCAGCTTTCTTGTATGAAAATTAATGTTTATTCTATCTTTAATTATTTTTTAATTGGAATATAAATAAATAAATGAACAAATAATTGTTTCTTCCACTTATTTATTTTTTCATGCAGCTTTACATTTTTTTACCTTTTTATTATTCATGGTAAATTTCTAGGATGTTCTATAAATACATTAATCGACTTCCATTGAATCTTATTCTTTAAACAATTTTTCATTCGTGATTAAGGTTATTTTTCGAGTTAATGACGTTTATCATAGTCAGCAAACAAAAAGTACAGTGAAATATGATGGACACAAATATGCAGCGTCGCGGGCAGTTGTTTGGTTTGCATGGATAAATCTATGTATACGCTTTCATGAATTTTCAACCCTCCCTTTCTTATTTTATGATAAACCAAGTGTTGGATGCATTCATGAATTAAATATGTTTATCTAATAGTACTTGAACATACAAAAGAATTGGAAGATTTCTACAAATCATTTTCTTATAAATACAACGTTTACGTGATTCTTCCATTAAGTTACATGGTCCGTTGAGGTTTACTTTTTTTTTTTTTTAAATTAAATGTGTAAAAAATGGTACGGTTAATTTTATTGAAGTGAATTTTCTTTAGGCGCGCCTTATATGAGGAGTTAATCCGTGAAACGAGCGAGCGAACACTGCCGTTCACATAAGTATCTATATATTGGGATTCCAAAAGGTCACATGACTCTCACGGTATATCGACGCCTCGGGTGAAAACCAGCACAGTTCATATTTTTCAATCTTATTTTAAATGGGAAAATCTAAACTGTGCTGGTCTTCATGCGAGGCGTCGATGTATAGTCACTTCGGGGAAAAATGACACAGGCCTTATAGGTGCCATTCTGTTATTTTTTTACACGTTCAATGATTGTAATACGATAAAAGCCTTTCAATAACACATTTTTGAGGAGATGACAATACCTTAGCTGTTTTTTCCCAACTCAATTAGTCTTTTGCAGCTTAAAACTTTCCTTTGAAAGTGTGAAAACGCACACTTAACCTTACCAAAATTCCGCTTGTTTTCCTATATATATATTCAGGGCCGGAAGAACTTTGTACAGGTTAAATGTGTGTTTTCGCACTTTCAAAGGAAAGTTTTAAGCTGCAAAAGACTAACTGAGTTGGGAAAAAATAGCTAAGGTATTTTCATCTCCTTAGGAAGGTTAGGAGAGCTGTCCCTTGACACTCTCGAGCAGCTGCTCGCCTAGATTGGGAAAGCAGCTGTACTAGGTAGGAGAGAGGCGCCATTAGAGCTATGGTGGCGCGTATCCCCTGTACCCATAGGAGCAGCACCACCATGCGCTAGGCAGGGGGTCATGTGTCTGTCTCATTTCCTCTCTCACCTTTCCACCCACATGCGCACAATAGTGCACCGCAGTTACTCTATTTATACATGTGAAATAGCTTCTCTCAGAGCATCTGCCTACATGCATGTAATATACATGTATACATAAATATGTATGTATAAACAATCAACACGTAAGAAAAACAGGTATTTAGAACGGTCATCCATCTAAGTACTAACCGCGCCAACTGCTGCTTAACATCGGAGACCGGTGGAACTGCAACTCTATATCGTTGCGCCACCGCAACTACTCCTATGTGTAGAGTACGTAAATCTACTACTGCATAGTGGAAATCGTAACGTTGCTGTAATACGGACTAAACTGGGTCTCTGTTACAACTAAGGTTTTATCAGGTAACTGGTGTCTGACACAAAACGTCACTTGATCTCTATGAAGTCTTCGAAAAAACATAGTGAAAATCGTTCTTTTTCCCATTTACCTTTTTGTATGTTTATATGTATGTAAACAAACGTACGTAAAATATTAAATATGTATAATACGACAACTTAACTGTTGAAAACAAGAAAAAATGCTGTATCTCGAAGGGAAGCAAAATTAGCTAACAATAACAATTTCTATGGGTTTTTTATATAGGAGATTTACACAAATAGAGAGGAGTTAGACTTTAAACAAACATAAACTCAATTTTTTTTTATTTTTCGACTGTATCTTGAAAAGAACAAGTCAAAAAAAATATTTATTTAGTATGGCATGTTTGAAAAATTAATACAGATGTTGACAAAATCTTCGAAAAATTTTTGTTTTAACATAACCTCTCTAAATTAGAAAAATAGTCGTATCTCGAAAAGAAAGCCAGATAGGCCAAAAGTAATTCCACGTATAGAAAATAATTATTGAGGTGCAAAAATATGTTACACAGATTCATACAAATAATCGTAATAATTCTGAAAATAATAAGTCATAACTCAAAGGTAAACTTATAACCTTTATATCGTACCCATAAATTGATTTATTTTCTGTTCTCTATAATGTTCTATAAGAAAAATTGTCAGGGGATCAAAACCTACATTATTTTTATTAATTTTGAGATCAGTAGAAATTAGTTAAGCACGGGTAAATTTTAATATTAAATTACAATTTATTATAGCAAACGAATGAAATTAAAAATTACAATTTTAAAATGGAAAATAACTATATGTCTATTGTTTTTCCTAATCTCAATAAGATATAGTGGATTATCTTACTTCTATAGTAGCAAAAATTCTAAAAAAATTTTAATTTGTTGGATACAAAGATTTTAACAAGAATTTATTGTACACATATGATGTCATATCAAATGCACGAATATTTATTTTAAATAAAAGGAATGTTTGTCAATTGTAATGGGACAAAAGTACCTTTTCTGGTGCAGTACCTATAGTTAAAACTTTTGTTTCATTCTGCATTACATGACCAACAATTCATACATGTATTACATGTATCGTAGCAAACATGGAAGTACTTAAAATATGCAAATTATAACATAAGTAGTATATTAAAGTATAAATATGTGTTTTATGTACGTGCGTGCTCGAATACGTAGTATTAAAATTTTCACTATTTTAATAGGGGATTCTTAAAGATCTATTAAAAGTAGGTATACTCTAATTTTCTCAGATTTATTATACTGAGTTTAATAACATGTGAGTTGGAAGGTTGACTTCTGCCAGAAGTCCCGAGATCCACACCAGATTTTTTTAAAATTATTTATCATGCATTTATTATTATTATGTGTGCAATAAATTTTACTCACAATATATTAACCATCTATTTTATATGATTGATAAAACATATATTAAAAAAAAGTTTTTCATTAATTTTTAGCCCTTTTTCAAAATATATATTGTGGGAACTATGTACGTGACTAAGAATGAGCATGGAAGTGTATGTAACAGGTACAAACGCGATGTTAGAAATATATTTTCAATACATTATTCGTAATAATTTCTTATTTTTTAAATCCTAAAATATTTATAAAAACAACACGTTGTTACCGTGTATCCTATTTCCAAGGATAATATATTGCATCATCTTCAATAAAACGTATCGAGTTATTTAATATATCGTTTTGTAAAAGGTATATCTTTACTCATATATTCATCGTCTGTCAGACAAGTTTAACTTTATACTTGGGTACCCATGCATCCACAGACCACTAGCCTTTTTTACCGTGTGATTAGCACGCACACGAGAATCACTTCATGTATTTTGAACAACAAAGCAAAATTTTTATATCATTTATGCTTGGGCGATTTTTATCGGCTTGATCAAAACCTCTGGAATTCTGGAATTATGTAAATAAAGTATGCCAAATTTTTTGCGATAAGAAAATACTGTGGTTAACAACTTAATTTTTTCACTAATCGCTACAGCAAATTCACAAATTTAACACCTACTCTTATTGACAGTGGTCACAAAATCGACTATATCTTCAGAAATCAGATTTTGACCTTAAAAAAAAGTGTGACGGAAGTGGATTTTGCTTGATCTCCCCTTTACCTCACCTTCCACGACGTACTTTCCGTTTTCTCTACACCACATGACATTAAAACACCACACATTTTGAATTTTATAAATTTTATTTCTTTTTCTTTTAATTAATTCTAAAGAAGAAGAAAAAAAAAAAGTTACCAAAGAGATAACCCCCTATCTTGTGCACAATGGCCGAGGCTCTGACCCACTTTGCTATGAACGTGCCCGCAGTGAATAGTTCAATTACTTTATTTTGTCGTACAGTTTGTTGCTTGTTTTTAATGTAAATTTTTATTTACTGTGTATTCATTCATTTGGTTTGATTATGTATTAAATAAATAGATAACTTATATAATGAAATTTATTTTTTAGGTACATATTTCAAAAATTTCAAAACTAGTATATATTAGCAGAGCAGCTTTCATGTTATGTAATAATAAACATTTATTTACTTAACATTAATTTATTACATTTAAAATAAATAAATGATTGTCTACACAATTTTTTGTAATTTTTCAAAATTTTAAAAAATTAAAAAAAATTGTTTTTGTACTGTTCAAACACAATAATTAATTTTTATTGTATTTTATTCTTTTACAATGTCTCCATTTGTGATCAAAGTGCAAATGCAAAGCTCACCTACTCAGCGATGTCATCGAGAAATAAATATAACATCATGCACGAAACAAAACCGTCATTCTGTGTCTTCTAGATTAAATCTCCATAAATCAATTCTCATTAATACCCCACGTGAACACGCGTGCAAGTATATGCATTTAAAAAGTTGATTAGGTACAAATGCAAAGCTCACCTACTCAGCGATGTCATCGAGAAAAAAGTATAACATCATGCACGGATCTAACCGAAGACCACCTCGAACCAACGATGGATTTCGTGATAAGCAGACATAAGCGAGTAAACAACTAGTCATACCCGTCACCATTGAAAGCAAACAGCATCTTTTTTTCCTCTTTTTCTTCTTACAGACACTAATATCTTTCAATTTAACATAATATCAGCTACTTGACTTTGTTGCACGGATATTTATCTCCCATCCATTTCTGCTCTGTTGCTTATCAGTAATGAAAGTTACTTGCTTACACGGCATGCAGGACACGTAAACAAAAAATTTTACAATTGTCTACAGAGAACACTTTAAAAGACGAGACTCCACGCGATGCGTTATAGAACTAATTCAGAGTGTGCACCTGATAAACTATGATCAATCAATTTAATTAAAAGTGAAGTTAAAAAAAGGTTCTTATTCTGTCAAAAGTTAAAGTAATTATTGCAGTATGTATCAAGATTCAATCCTAGTTTTCATTCGTCGTAATTTTTGTCATAAGAGTACTTTCTCAACTGGGGTTATCGAGTAGGCCAAAAGGTGGCGAGTCCTATTTTTTCTACCAAGGGCACAATTAATTTCTAAAATTTAAAGTATGCCCAAGGTAGGAAACGAAATTCATTTATTTTATTTTTTGCGTATCGCTTGCACTATCGCAAAATTAATCAACAAAATTACTTACTTTACGAAATACTTGAATTTTTAGTTTTTTGTAGGGCTATAGTTTTTTTGGAACTATGTTACTTGTTTTAAAGCATATCATTAATTTTCTATTTTTTAGATAATGCCCAATGCACTGTCATTCTTGTGTATTATGGCACTAAGTTTCTTATATGCTACGGCTCAATGGAATCATTTGGCTAAAACATGTTTCCCACCTGGTTTTCAAGTAGGTACTGGTAGAAATATTTATTAGCAGCAAAGTGATTTATAATTTCAAAAAGTGAAAAGGCAAAAAACGTAAAAACTGTGTTGTAATCTAAACTTCTACAAATTTAGGAGGAATCGTTTTGAGTCTTCCAGTCAAACTACTAATCATAAATAGTACTAACTAATTAATTCAATTGAATCAAGATTCTATATAGTTGATTTTTAACAGTTGAATGTCTAGCTTACAATTACTTGGCGGAATTTACTTTTTAACAATTAATTTTCAAAATAAAATGTAGCGATAATTAAAAAAAAAAAAAAAATGTTGTACAGTAATCTATTTTCGAGATCTGTAATATTTTTACATTTGTTACAGTGCAGCAAAAGCAGCTCATGTTGTATGGGCTTCACTTGTAATATTTATGCTGGTCGTTGTACAAAACCAAGATCAGCTCCTATCCCTCCACCAACTAATCATGGTAGTGAGGTCTGTACTCCACCGGGCGCTCTCGTAAGTAATGAATGATGTAAAAGATTGAGCAGGGGAATCTTTTTTTTCATCAATAGTAATTTTTCTATTTCAACAGTGTAGCTATCAGACCAGTGCTGTCTGGATACAGTCTGCCATCCAGTAGTCAGGCGTTGCGTGAAACTAAGAACAACAGGAGTTTTACCAACCACATCCGGAGAAAGCTCTACAGAGGGCTCTAACGAAGGTTCATCTACTGCAGGTGAAGGCGGAGGTTCATCCTCTACTGCCACTGCCAGTAAAGATTCAACCACAGAAATTGGAGACGGAAGTTCGTCTTCTTCAGCTAGTGGAGAAGGTTCTTCCACTGAGGAAAAATCGTCCACTATAGCTGGTGGTGGAGGTTCATCCTCTTCAGTTGGTGGGGAAAATTCTTCTACTATCGTTGGTGGGAAAAGATCATCTACTACAGCTGGTGAAGAGAGTTCATCCACTGCTCCTATTAGTGAAGGTCCAACAACAGAAGCTGGTGATGAAGGTTCTTCCTCTGCAGCTGGTGGTGAAGGATCATCTAACACAGCTGATAGTGAGAGTCTAACGACAGAAGGTCTAGCCAGTACTGCTAGTTGTTAAGGTTTGTCTACTGAGGCTAGTGATAAAAACGTAACCACAGAAGCTGGAGAAATGACTACAGAGCAACCTTCTGATCCCAATAAACGGAGCAATGAATCGAATATTGAAGGAGATCTAGTAGCACTTCCTCAAGTTATTAATAATAATGTTTTTTAAAAGAATTTTAAAAGATGATGTAATCGTTTGTTGTTAATTAACCAGTTTGTGATTATTTTTTATGTAGTTATTTAATAGATGGACAAACTTTAATAAATTTTAGAAATTCATACGACCAATGGTATACAAGCGAATGTTGATGTATCTAAATCATTGTATCAAGAGGTGCATATGCATAGATGGCGGTACTTTTTAATACAAGCACTCTATATCTTTCATACATGCCATTTTTCTCAATATCCAACATACTTAAGACTCAGAATATCAAACCACAATAATTCTTCTTCAAAAAAATTTTCTTAAGAAATAAATAAGAATGAGAAAAACATCATCCCCGGGGCAGATCGAATACACAACCTCCTGTTTACTAGACAGTTGCTCTACCACTTGAGCTACCGAGGAGCTGTACATTCACTCAATACATTTTCTACATTTTCTCATTCTTATTTAATTCTTAAGAAAATTTTCTCGAAGAAAAATTAATGTGGTTTGATATTATGAGTCTTAAGTGTATTGGATATAAAGAAAAAGAGCATGTATGGAGGATATAGAGATAGATAGATAGATAGTATCTTTATTGGCATGAAATATACATATACAGCCATAGTAAATTACAAAGATTTTTACATCAATTCTTAAGTAGTACGGTTTTATACAAAGTTGTTCGCTGGCACTTAGATATAATTCGTAATAAGTAGAAAATAAAAATAATAGTAAATAATAAATTTTTTTTTTTTTTTTTTTTTTTTTTTTTTCCTTTTTTTTCCTTTCTTTTAAATTTCACTAAGCAAATAAATATGTAATTAAGCACATTGTTACACTTTCATGGAAAATAATTAAAGCTCAATTTATAACATAATTAAGTTGGATTTGTAAGTTATTCAATTATTTGTTTTATAGCTAATTACAAGTAATTTATATTCTGATACTGATCTTAGTAATAAAATTAGCTATTATGTTAATAATAGTTGGATTCAAGTCAGACAAAAAAGCATTTAATGAATACGGTCCATATAATTGTGACTTTCTTAAATTTTTAAACATTTCTTTTCTTTCTTCGTTGAACAGTTCGCATTGCCAAAAAATATGGTCTATAGTTTCTGAGCTTTTTCCGCAATCGCAAAGATCAGAGTTTACTATTTTGTACTTAATAAGACTAGACTTCATAGACGTATGATTAGATCTTATTCTACTTAAGGAAACTATTGCTTTCCTTGACAAGTTGAAGCCGTTGAACCAAGGCTTATGACTGCTATTGAAAAAGTTTTGAAAATACGTGATACCTTTGTTTTCTGCTTCAGCAAGAAGCTTTATTGTATTTAATGCATTGGTTTCTGATTTGAAGGTACTTATTACGTCAGAGAAGGGGATTTTTAAATTTAATAGTAAGCCATGTTTAGCAGCTGCTTTTGCATCTCTATCTGCCATCTCCGCCATCCGGCATTAAAAAAAAAAAAAAAAAAAAAAAAAAAAAATTGCAGAACGTTGGAATCGATACCATGATAGCAAAACAGTTCGAGCGGCGGCATAAGCATCAAGTAACTTAACTACCGAAGCTTCGGTCCTGAATTATCTTAAAGCCACTTATATTCATTAATAACCTCCGGAGTTTGTCCTACAGTTCATAACAATTATGAGGAAAAATAATAAATTAGGGATTGTAACTGAACTGCCATCCTTAAAAAAAAAAAAAAAAAAATAGCTAAACATTTTTTCAAAATAAAAAGAAGATAAAAATAAAGAAAAAAGAGCGAGAGCAAATAGCAGTTAAATATATATAGCATATACTCAGGTGCAGTCAAAAGTCGTATCGTAGCATTGGCGTTAGCAATCTCTCTACTCATCTCTGCTTTGGTTTTATCGAAATAACCATATTTTCGTCATCCCCAACAATAAAGTTTGTTGTTTACGTCTACTTAGTAAGACGTAAAATGACAAATGTACGGCCGCTGAATTTCTTTACGTCCGCTGAGCGAGGCGCTTCTATGAGATCCGTGCTCTAAAATGCATTCTGAATATATATCTTTTTATATGAGACCTATAACGATTTTTTGTACATATATATGGTGGCCAAGTTTTTTTTTTTTTTTTGAAGGCCTGACGCATATGTGCATCGTCTTTTTTAGTGCCTTCTGCTATCCGCCTTTCTAGTTGCGTCGAGTCAGTTCGCTTCTATATTAAGGCGGCTCACTCGTACCTAACCTTTTTGACGCATAAGATCGGCTGTGTATGTAACCTGTATCCTGCATATACAGATATAACGTGACGTGCTAACAGTAGCTACCAAAGAAGCATTATTCTATTCACTAATTCATTGCTCATTCCATAAGCGATGAATGAAGATGAGACTATAGCTACGTAATCACCAATTTTTTAGATATTTTAAAAAAAATTTTCAATCAAATCTTGACCTCGAGTATCCAGATATTGCAGGTTATGTATAAACTGATTCTTATAAGACTGCACGTTAAAAGTTCAAAAATAAAAGTATCAATATCTCATTTTATAAGCCATAAAGGGACTTGATATTCGAATCGAAGGTTTTTCATACGCTAATTTATCTCTGTTTAAGGTATTATCAATATATTGACGTTAATTCTCTTAGCGAGTGAATATCCTTAATGCAGATATTCAATACATGGGCTGGAAAACCAAGAATAGAGTACCGTTTAATGAAAGTTCTTTTTTAATGTACTTTAAAGAACTATCAAAAAAAATTATTCTTCTGGCATTCACTATTAAATTATGCGTACGTTTTTTTGTGGTCGATCGGTTGGTTCAATTCCTCAAGCAAGTATATCTATATTCACCATCTACATAGATATATACACTGAAAGAATCGGAACGACCGAAAGACCGATACGAAAAAAACTCACCCATTATTAGGCACGTTCGATTATCCATCGTTCGTTCGTTCACACTTCATTAAGACCAATGCTAATAAGGAACGTATGGTTCACCGAGCGATTCATTTCTTCCTACGTCAACCTAATCAACATATTGAACAAACTTTCCTGTACGGGATGACGAAATGGTACACTACGTCACTAGTGCGCGAGGAAGGTGAGTCGCTAGCGAGTGTGCGAAGACACGTGTGTGTCAATCACCTAAACTCTCGCACGTGTGGTGTATACATCTTTTCGACACATCGTGCGCGAGGAATGGGATTATGAGCCATCTAATGTGGCTCTGCAAAGATCTCGACGTACACACGCACTCGCACGGGTGCGCAGCACGAGTTGTGTGTCGCGTGTCTAAATCAAGGTCTTTAGAGCCACAACAGATGGCTCACAATCGAGGTTTTGCACGGCATGTCGAAAAATCGTATATGTCACTTGGCCGTACATCAGCGACTTTACGGCCTCGTGAAGTAACATACTATTATTGAAAAATTGACCGTTGAAAATGTTGATTTTTTAGAGGCCCTTATGAAACCCTACCCTAGGTACGGTACCAACCGTCCAAGCCACCTTAATTCTTACAAAACTTAAAGTCTTACACCACAATCGTATAATTATTTTTTTTAGATATTGTGCCAAAAATAAGTAACACGAAAAATGATGAATGGTATAGTATAACAAAAATTTGTAGGTATTATTTAAAAAGTGAGCCAATGACCAAAACAATTCAACTAAGGTGTGGAGACTCAGGACCTCGAAAGCAGCGAAGCTACTTTGCAGTTAATCAGCAATTTTGTGTATCATGATACTTAGTGCCATGATCGTAGAGTATATAACCACCCAGCCTCGATACATTATCACTAACTGTATACTTATCAACACTCATTTTGATAACTTTGGTAATGTCACATACATTTCAAACAACGTAACTGACATTACTTGTCGAGCATTCGAATTTTAAGGTGGCAACGTTCTCAAATAACAATGGAGTTTGAATAGCCTGAATCAACATTTAATTAACGATATGGTTCTTAAATTGAATAAAACTTAATTTTAGTTCTCGGGACCTCTGACAGAAGTGAAACTTAAAAACAGTCCATTACTGGACTTGGTGGTAAAGAACTAAAATCTCGTTAAAATTTTCGTTCAAAATATTAAGAATATTTTTTACTTATTTTGTGCGACGTAAGCGTTATTGCTGTTTTCTAAAGGTTCTGTTATGATAAAATTAGTCGGAAATCCTTTCGAAACCCGTAAAAAACTTTTTTTTTAGATTTATGTATAAGTTTTAACATCTTTTATATTTTTTAAAGGTTACATTGTAACGAAATTCTTACAAAAAATTTTTTTTTCACTATTTACGTACTCTGAAATTAGTTATTTGTTTTTATCAACTTTATCTAAATGTATGAAGATATTGCTCAAGTACAAAAAAATAAAAACTATGTTCATAAGTTGCATAGTACTTTTCTATTGGTGTGCTTTTGTAATTTAATTTCATCGAAGACAAGCTAAAAAAATTTTTGTTTTTGGTCTATTTCACTTTCTTTTAAATACAATTTTCTTATGGTTCTTGATAGTCAAGGTGTTGTATAAAAATTTTTTAATACATTGTATAGGTTTATTGTAATATTTTCACCGTTCAGTACAAAAAAATTTTTTACTTCAATTGTTTCAATTTCAACATAGTATGATTTCATTTAAATCCTTGAAAGACTTTTATATTTAAAAAAATTTTGTCTACAACATATATATGGATGTACATATTTCTTATTTTCTTTCCTATACAATATAGTAATTTTTATTACAGTTGTAATACCAGAGATTAGAAGGATTTTTGTTTTTATGTTTATTTTGCATTATAAAGCGTCTGCATTAATTGCTATCTGCAGCAAAACATACAGTACAAAAAAGTTGAATTTTGTCGAGAAATAGAACTCTGTCTGTGAACGCGGACTCATATACATGTTATCAAGTTGTAAGATTAACTTAAGTAGTTATGATCTGAATAGGCCGCAATTTTGATGTTAGATTTGGGCTGAATGTCTCAGCTGAGGGTTTACAATCAGACAAGTTTGATCAAAGCGTAAAATTTTGAGAGCATTTTTAGTGCAGTGCTCATGGACAAAAAAAACCCAGTTTTCCCGAAATACGTTTTTTTACATACATTTCATGACATGTATACACCATGAGACATACTCAGATTACCCTTTTATTAGATTAAAAATTTTTTAAACAAAATATAGACGATTAATAAGTGGTCAATATTATGGCTCTGAAAAAATTATAAGGTACTATAAATTTAATTTTTTCGGTAAATGCCGTATGGATTTAAAAACAATTTTTTGATCTGAATCATCAAAATTAGTCTTAGAACTTGTACAACATAAATTATATCTATTTATTAGGCAAAATTTAGTTCTAAAATAGGAAAAAAAATTTTAAGTTCTCAATATTTAATACCTTGCCTTTTATTTTACTAATATTTTTATGGTTTCCTTTATGTTAAGCGATGCCATACTTTGCTGTCCACTTAACTGAGCGTTTCATCAATAAACTCGTGTTTAACTTGGAATAGCAATGAAAAATCATTTCATGAAAAGTAAAAATTTTCCTGGTTTCTAATAGCTTAATTAATTGTTTGAATAAGTTTTACACAATTATTAATTAGGTTGTAAACGGTGTGATCCTCATCGAAGTGAGATCATAACCATTTTGTTAGAATAGTGTAAAATAACTTAGTACTATTAAATTACTTTGGGATGATTTTTAACTTCATCAATAATAGTTTTATAGCCATCTCAAAAAGGATAAAATGGTAATTAGCATTTTCCCCACTGTTGACATTATATTTTTATTAAAAAATTTAAATATCTAACAAAATCATCCAACTTTACAAGGAATCAATTTACAAAGCGTAGTCGTTACGCAACATATACATAAAAATTAAATACTATTATCGAAAAAAAGTTTTGTTCTACCATCAAAAAAAAAAAAAAAAAAAAAAAAAAAAAGAAATCGTACACGATGCAGTCTTTAGCTACCTCGACTACCAACGCACTGTTTCCCTAAGCACTTAAAGTGACACATGTTTATCGTGAAGCTCCAGGGTTTAAGTTTAAGTATTAGTTTATTTTTTCTTTATATTGATAATTGTGTGAAAGTTTGACCTACAAGTAGAATTATTATTTTTCTAAATATTTTCACAATTACTTATTCTTATTAAAAAAGTTACATGTGTTGAAGAATGACATTTGAATTACAGAAAAAGTCATTCTCTATTGAATGAACTTAAAAATCAAAGTGAAGCGTGTGTATATTATTCTGATATTTTTAATGTGCTAAATTTTTATAAATCTATAAAAACATAAATTATTCAAGTTGTAAAAATGATTATTTTATAGAGATCAAGTTTCAAGAAGTTACATTAAATATCAGGGCTTAGGTTTTTATTACTCAATTTTTTATTTTATACGAGGAAAACTCAGTATTTAGCTGTACAAGTATTTAATACACATTTAATGAGTAATATATATGACCGGACATATAATAACTGTCCAACATTTAAAACCGCTTTCGAGGGAACATCACATGAGGAATAGATATAGGTATACGCATGCATGCGAGAGCTGCGAGCTGCGAGAGCCGGAAGCCGAGAGCCGAGAGCCGAGGCAGCTAGAATACAAAACATATATAGCTATACCCGTGTATACGCACATATTCCTTCCCCCTCTACTAGGTACCTATCGTACGCACAATTTGGTCTTCTCCTCCACTGCTGAAACGTGCGTATAGTTCGGCTGATTTGCCGCGATGGGGCGCTCAAAACAGTGGAAAAAAAGCGACACACTCTCTTTCATAGGCGCTGGCAATCTCCCTTCTAATCTCTGGTAATACTTTTTCTAATACAACTTTTCTCAGTGTGCAGAATGTAGAATACAATAAAATTATTTTATATTTGTAGGTTGGGTTATTAACATATAAGAGCAACTTTAGATATAGAATAGTATATTTCTCACCTAGGGCAGAAAGTAGCACTAGCGTGCTTAAAGGGTACAATTGTTGTATGTTTGTGCCCGAGGTGAGAGTGACATTTTTTGTATCGAGGGTGGAGAGTGCAATTTGGCGCCCATAGGCACACTTGCCGCTCACCAATTACTTTCCACCCTAGAGTGGGAGCAAACTTTCGGTCCAGTAGGGCCAGAATGTTTCTTTTTGCCCGTAGGCGGAAAGTAACTAGTAGACAGAAAGTATGCCCTAGAGTGCAAAGCGCTTCGCGTGAGGGACGAAAATATACGTTTCAAAATTGTTTTTTGTTTATAATTTCATATCAGTATTACGATCATGCTAATGCACGTCGTAATCATATTGTCAAACTGTTTTAACATAGACATACCTTTCATGACTGCAAAATACGTGATTCAATTAGGTGACGAAAGGTTTCAAACAAACACTACGTATTGATATGACGTATTTTTGATACGTACTTGAATACGTAACGAAACTACGTATATATTTTCAATTGGGTATGTACTTTCTCAAAAAACAACAAGACTAAGTTACAAAGATTCCATACTTTCGTAATCTTTGATTTCAAAGTAATAAACTACCGTACTATGCTGAAAACCCAACCTACAAAATTTTAAAATAGTTTTATCGTATTTTACGAAAAAACTTTAACGAAAACGTATTTCTTCTTTTTTTTTTACCCGCATAATTTTTCCCCTAAAATTCACAAGGTTGTGGTCAAAGTAAAAAATTTAATATTTGTGACCGTGGCTAACGGTGAAGATGTTGGTAATAAATCTGAAAATATAACATTATAGCGTTCTCATGGAATACTACCAATCCCCAAAATTCAAAGGAAAAATTTTTTCTGTTTCAGTTCACGTGAAATGTCCCACGCACAAATTTGTTTCTAAGTGTGTCTGTGTGCGTGCATGTGTATATGTAATTACGTAGAAATAAAGTATTCCAAATAGTAATTATCTAATTAAAGATTGCTGTAAAATAGTCTTTGTATTGATCGACTGTTGCGCAACACATTTTTATTGGGAAAGATATTAATGGATGAATTGAGTTATACCATGTGACACTTCAGTAGAATATTAATCATATTTATTCGATAATCTTTTATTATTGATACTCAAGATTCACTGATTCCAAGGAAAATATGGTCAACTAAATTTTAGAATGTAAGTGGTGAATTAGTTCATTATGATTTTAGTTTTATACTCACATTTCTTATTTTTAACTAGAAAAAATGGTTATTACAATACTACAGGGTTTTGCGTTGTCGTTTGCTGGGCACCCCTGCCTTTCTGGCACCCTGGGCGAGTGCCCAATTCGCCCCACCCTTAAGCCGCCCCTGACTGGATAAAGTTATAACAAGTTGTTATTGTTGTCCCAATGCACCTACACTCAAATTTTAGATCCGCTTAGCGTGAAAAATTTTGCGAAATTTCGGTATAAAAATTATACTGACAGGCCGCTCAAGTATAGGAACGTTATAGATTTTCACTGAAACCGTCTAAATATAACTGTAATGAATCTCATGGCAGTAAAATAAAAATAACATATTTGAAGCTAAGATCACGAGCTATCTCCTCGTACTTAATAAGTTAGGTTAAGCGTGGATTTTATTTAGATATTTAACGGATGTCATATCTATTTATTAATTTACCACATGCTCAGTTTAGGAGGTAGAAAAGTCTTCACCCATATAATTATAACGCATAGCATACGTTACATTTCTTGCAAAGCAAGGCCTGGATGTAATGTATGTATATGACTATATTGAGTTGCTACGACCGTGAGCATACCCACTGGCAAACCACCTTGTATAAACCTACTTATTGAAACTTTGACCTAAAGATTTCTTAATAGTCATTAAAAATTTTAAAATTAAACTGACAGTGTATTTTTTGTATTGAGGGTTATTTTCGGAATAAAAATTTCATGTCTAATTTCTTCTTCCATTGTGATATCTGTTTTAATGGTATATTAAAATGATTTTGTTACTTTCAACCTAGTACTGTTGTATCCGGAATTACGATTCCCATTAGATGGTGCTGATGCTGGTCTCAAAGTTATGCCAAACAAAGCAGATGACAGTAGAGTTACACTACTACCAGTGTAGAAACGCTGTGGTGTACTATTTCTACAGTGTACTGTTTTGAAAATAAACCAAACATATATTATATAAAACTTACTCTCCACGTCTGCAGTGCTAAATATTTTAAATATTGACCTCAATACTGCAGGAGATCTGTCATATTTTCTGTGGGTTTTTAGAGTTCACAACGGTGAGCTTGACGAGCTCTAGGAGGCCGAGTGGAAGGGACAGGGTTAACACAATGACAAGGCCAAGGTTTGAAACAGAGTGTAATATAATTAACTTTAGAGATTAACAAACTGTAGAATTATTAAGATGGATCGTTGTGTCAAGGCGTAACCCACTAGACGTAGCACGTGCTGTCAAGGTGAGGGCCAGTGCCGAACTGCTGTGTGCCACATTAGGTGGCTGCTTTGAAGGAGAGACTCTGTGAAGGAACAGAGGTGGCAGCAGCGCCTAATTTTGCTGCCGCAAAAATCTCGCACGGGGCGAGCTGCTGCTTCCGCCGGTTTTGGCTCTTCGGCGCAGAGGCCTGCGGCGCTACAACCACTCTCCCTCCAGCGTTGTTCGCGGGAGGCGGACAGAGCGAAAAATGGACCCTTTTCTTCGTCTTCGTCGAAAGGGCAGGCTCTGGGATCGTTGACGGGTCGGCAGATGGTGGTTGCCTAGTTGGAGGCACCTCCGGTGAGTCTGCCGGTGATGGTGACGAGGCCGTTGGAGAGGGTGGTGCCGTCTGCGTTGAAGGCGTTGAAGAGTCTTTGGCGTCCAGGTATGCCGGTTTCAGGGCGTCGGTTGAGACCGTGTGTGGTTTGCCGTTGACGTCGATGACGTATGTTCGTTCGTCGGTGCGACGAATGATCCGATGCGGCCCGGAGTAAGGCGGTTGGAGGGGTTTCCTGATGGAATCGACCCTCTTAAAGACGTGCGTGCATGTCCGTAGGTCCTTGAAAAAGAACGGAGTTCTGTCCGGAATATGTCTGGACGCTGGGACGGCCTTGACACTCTGTGCGAAGCTGCGGAGCTTCTCTGCAAAGGAGGCGGGGCTGGTCCCAGGTTGGCTTGTCGTCGAGAAAAAATCTCCGGGTACTCTCAAGTCGGTTCCTGTTATTATTTTACAATTGTCAATGTTCGTTTGTTAATTTAGTTTTTTAATCATTAAAGGGGTCGTCTATTTATAAAGTAAACAGTTGTAGTTTCTTCAAGGCCACGTAGCGATCAATCTAATAAGGGTTGATCGTTAACGCTATTTTCCCTTTACCGGTAAAGATACCGATAAAAGAAGGGATCTACGGAGCGAGCGAACACAGAGGGATTCAATCGCAGACGATGGGCCGATAAGCGATTCTTTTTTGGTTGTCTTCTTTTTCGTTTTTTTGGTTGCTATGACGACCAAAAGATAATTAGTAACATTGTTTTTTGAAAAACGAGCAGAACCTTACCGACAAACGAGCAGTGATCACCGTCAATTTTGTTCCTAACCAAAAACTGAATTACGTGAATAAATAATTTTCAATTGATTTTAACTCGAACCCGAAGTTTTATTTCTGATCATAAAGTTTTGTTTTGTAACGGAACATTTTGGTGCGATGGCCGGGAAACTCGCTTGTTTTGTTTTTGTTTTTTCCGTGTCTTTATTTTCGTGTGAGCTGATATGAGGAGAAGAAATAACTCTCCTTTGGGAGGACCTCCGCTCAGACGACTGCGTCTAGATGAAGAGGAAGACAGACTCTTAGACTCGGATCCCGATGCAAATCTCACGGATTTTTGGGCTCGTCTGCGAGACAACTCTAACCACCAGGAGATGGACTCTTCAGAAAACTCTGGAATTGACGCCCCAGAGTTGGACGTTGCGCCGTTATTTCCACCACCGATCCCAGCTTCAGTCCTTTTCCAAGGACCGTTTCCTCAGCAGTTGCATAACCCTGCTTCAATTTTGGGTCCTGCAGCTCCTGCCACCGTCCCGCAACTAGAACACCTCCGGGCGCGAGCGCTGCGCCGACGTCCTGCAGCCGAGGCAGTTCAACTTGTGGCTCTGCCACCTCCTGCAGCTGCGCCAGTTCGCCCTCGGGCGCCGCGCCAACGTCCAGCAGCGGAGGCCGCTGATCTTGCAGCCCCGCCACCACCTGCAGCTGCGCCAGTTCGCGCTCGAGCGCCGCACCGACGTCCAGCAGCGGAGGCCGCTGAACTTGCAGCCCCGCCACCACCTGCAGCTGCGCCAGTTCGCCCTCGAGCGCCACGCCGACGTCTAGCAGCGGAGGCCGCTGAACTTGCAGCCCCGCCACCACCTGCAGCTGCGCCAGTTCGCCCTCGAGCGCCACGCCGACTTCCAGCAGCGGAGGCCGCTGAACTTGCAGCCCCGCCACCACCTGCAGATGCGCCAGTTCGCCCTCCAGCACCGCGCCGACGTCCAGCTGCACTTCCTGCAGCTGCGCCAGTTCGCCCTCGAGCGCCGCGCCGACTTCCAGCAGCGGAGGCCGCTGAACTTGCAGCCCCGCCACCACCTGCAGCTGCGCCAGTTCGCCCTCCAGCACCGCGCCGACGTCCAGCAGCGGAGGCCGCTGAATTTGCAGCCCCGCCACCACCTGCAGCTGCGCCAGTTCGCCATCGAGCGCCGCGCCGATGCCCAGCAGCGGAGGCAGTTCAGCTTGTGGCTCCGCCACTTCCTGCAGCTGCGCCAGTTCGCCCTCGAGCGCCGCGCCGACGCCCATCAGCCGAGGCCGCTGAACTTGCAGCCCCGCCGCAACCTGCAGCTGCGGCAGTTCACGCTCGAGCGCCGCGCTGACTTCCAGCAGCGGAGGCCGCTGAACTTGCAGCCCCGCCACCACCTGCAGCTGCGCCAGTTCGCCCTCGAGAACCCCGCCGTCGAGGTCCCGCGGCGCCCCCCGAACCTTCTTTTGCGCTAGAGCTTGCACTGCCAGCGGCGGCAGTCCGCCCTCGAGCGCCGCGTCATCGAGGTTATACAGCACCTCTACTGTTACCCGAGCTTACGCCTCCAGTAGCTTGACTGCAAGCTCCGCATCAATTTTACGATGAAGAAGATCCGGTGAACGAGTTTGAGGATTATTTATCTGGACAAGCGATCTCAAACCAGGGATCAGAAAATGAATCATCATCGATAGAAACTTTTGACGATAATAGCAATATCGATTTAAGTAACGGTAATAATTTCGAAAATGCGGTCTTAAATTCACCATCCCGAAATCGTTTTCACAGCACCGCACATTTGACTCAATCGAGTGGAGATATCGCGAGATTAGCAAACGTTCTTGAGGATACTTTGGTATCGATTAGAAATGCTAGTATTTTATCGAACAATACAACTTTACTAAGCAGGATAACAGCCAAACCACTTCCATCTTTTTGCGGGGATCCGCTCGATTGGGGCGAATTTAAACAAGCGTATGAAGTAACAACTCAGCAAAATAATTATAACAATCAGGAAAACGTGGTAAGACTTTCTGAGTCCTTAAAAGGAGAAGCTCGTAACACTACTAAAGCCCTTTTTGTGGCTGGAGGGAATGCAAATGATATCATTAAAACTTTAGAAATAAGATTCGGCAGTTCAAGGTTGATTCTAGAAAAAATTTTAAATGAAATCAAAGAACTGCCAAAAATCGATTCACGAAAAAATAATTTAGTAGAAGTTGCTACTCAGTTAAAAAATCCTGTATCCGCGATTAAGTCATTAAATAATTTAGGATTTTTGCACAGTTCTGATCTTTCAGGTGAGGTAATAAAAAAACTTCCTGGTTCCATGATGAGTAAGTATATACGTTACGCTGCTTTTAAGGACCGAGAAAAGCCTGAACTTGAAAAACTGGCCAATTTTCTTTTTGAAAAAGCGGAGATATTATTAACAGCAGGCGTTTTTGCGTTACGATCAACAGAATCCGATCCGAAAAACGAGCGATCTATTCGTAATAACCGAAATGAAAAGAGTGTATTTTTAATTGATGTGCCTGAAAATTCTTTTAAAGATTTATGCGAAAACGTGGATAAAATTCAAAAAAAGAATCACGTTTGCGTTTTTTGTAAAAGGAAAAATTATTATATTGAAAATTGTAGAGATATATGTAAAGTATCAATTGCTGAGAGATGGAAAACGGTAAAGGCAAATGAGTTGTGCTATAATTGTTTGCGTAGTGGTCATATTCGAACAAGCTGTCTTATAAATCCGTGTAAAAGATGTGGGCGAAAACATCACGAAATTTTACATCGAGACACTAGAAATACCCCATTAACTTCCGCAAGCTCGAATACAGAGACTTCATCAGTTGAAAGCAGCAATAGTTGACTAAATTCGGTGAACTCGATCAAAGATTCACCATCTCAAAAGTCAAATTTTCAAGTTTACTTAAAAATAGTTCCAATCATCATTGAAGGCGATAAAGCTCGTGAAGAAATAGCTGCTTTTCTCGATGAGGGATCTACTTCGAGTTTAATCCGAAAGGATGTAGCTGAGAGAATTGGTGTAAAAAAGTTCAAACTGAATTTAATTTTGAAAAGTCTTGCCGGAATAACCATGTCAAATGAAAAGGCGAATTTCAAAGTAAAAGCTCAAAACTCAGAATATTATTTAAAAAATGTAATAATAGTAGAAAATCTTTCTATTTCTCCTCAACGAATCAATCAAGATATCGTTCAATCGTGTTTTAATAGAACTGGTGTAAACATATGCCCCTGTAATTTGTTACCATCGATGCTAATAGGTCAAAATAACATTAATCTTATCATTTCGCGGGAGACTAGAGTAATTCAAAAAGATTCCTTTTTTATTAGTAAAAGTTTGCTTGGATGGGCAGCACATGGTTATTTTGATGCACGCGATCAAAACACTGTCAAAAATTTTCAATTTAAAACAATAAACGGGATTGCCGAATCAGAACAACAAAACGAAACATACAACTATGAAAATCTCGAGAATCTTGTAAAATTTTATTTTGGGTTAGAAAATTGAGAAACTTTTGATTACAATGCCAAAACCGAAGAGGAAATACGAGCTTTACAAATTTTAGAAAAAACCAGTCGATACACAAATGGCTCATGGGAGGTGGGACTTCTTTGAAAAAGTGACGACGAAGTTTTCTCAGATGGTCGTTCATCCGCGCTTCATAGATTAGCTTTACTTGAAAGAAAACTCGATAAGAACCCTGATTATGCCCGATTATATTACACTGAAATGTCGCGACTTTTCGAGAAAAACTTCGCTGTCAAAGCAGGGAAAATATCTCCGAATTCAAAAATTCGTTATTTACCTCACTTTTGCATTCAAAATATAAATAAACCAGGGAGAATTCGATTAGTTTTTGACGCTGCTGACAAAACTAATTCAAAAAGCTTCAATGATTAACTTTTAGCAGGTCCAGATTTATTAAAATCTCTTCCAGGCGTTTTAATGCGTTTTGGCAATATTCATTTGCAATAAAATCTGATATGCAAGATATGTTCTTGAAAATTAAAATTCGGCAAGAAGATCGAGACGCGCAACGCTTTTTCTGGAGAGGAGAGGATAAATTTAACCCCCCTGAAGAATATTTGATGAGTTCTATGCTATTTGGGGCTAAGTCATCCCCCTGCTCTGCACTTTTTATAAAAAATAAAAACGCTCGACTTTTTGCAGATCAATACCCTCAAAGTTCAGAGAGTTTAATTCATAATTGCTATATGGATGATTTTCTTGACAGTTGTATAAATCGAATCGATGCTATAAATCGTGTTCGCGAAGTAGCAAAAATTAATGAGCACGCTAACTGGGAGATGCACAGTTGGTGCAGTAATGATTTTGTTATTTCTTTGTCTAAAGAGAAGGAAAAATCGAAGCAGGTTATAAAATCGGAAACTCTAGACAACGGAGGAGAAAAAATTCTAGGGTTACGTTGGTTTAATCAGGAAGATAAGCTGGGTTTTAACGTTAACTTAAGTAGAATTGATCAAAATCTACTTTCTAGTTTTAAAAAACCTACAAAAAGGGAATTTCTCTCTGTAATTATGTCGGTTTTCGATCCCCTAGGGCTTTTAACTCCATTCACTATTCATTCTCGGATTTTAATGCAAAGAGTTTGCAAAAGCGGTATCAAGTGGGATAAAGAAATAAAAGACGAAGAATTTATTGATTGGCAAAAGTGGCTAAAAGACTTACTAAACGCGAAGTCATGTCGAATTAAAAGATGTTACCAGTTGCGAGAATTTCAAACTAAAAAAGCCGAGTTACACGTATTTTGCGATGCGAGTGAAAAAGCTTGCGCTGCCGTGGCTTATTGGCGCTTTTCTCTTAATAACAACACTTTCCATACTTCAATAATTGCTGCAAGAAGTCGAGTAGCGCCGATATAAGGTTCAACGATACCGCGCTTGGAGTTGCAAGCAGCCTTGTTGGGCACTCAATTAGCTAAATCAATAGAAAGTGAACATGAATTCGAAATTTCAAAGCGAGTTTTTTGGTCAGATTCTACAACAGTCTTATATTGGATAAAACAGGATCCTAGAGAATTTAAAGTTTTTGTATCTAATCGCTAGAAATAAATTCGGGCTAATTCAAAAGAAAACAAATGGTGTTGGGTTCCTTCAAAGGAAAATTCGGCGGACGACAGAACTCGTTTTTCGTATGAATGTTTAAGTGAAAGTAGCCGTTGGTTTTCCGGTCCGACCTTTTTAAAAAGATTAAATTCAGAATGGCCAAAATTAAATGAACCCGATCTTTTAAAAAATATTTCAGACCTTGGTGAAAACGAAAGACAAATTTTTACCGTTGAAACTCAGACACCTTTGATCGATTTCACTCGTTTTTCTTCTTGGGATCGCCTTATTTCGGCAGTACGTCAAATTTTCATTTACGTATCAAAGTTAAAAAATAAATCGATCAAAAGAAAGGGTTTTAAGACAACGGAAATTTCACTTACTGATCTAAAAATTAAGGCCGAAAATTTGTGTTTAAGAATTTCTCAGAATTTATCATTTCCGGAGGAACTTATTACATTGAAAAACAAAAACAAAATTACAAAAAAGCAAACTACTTAATTTAGACCCTTTTATTAACGAAAATCAAATTCTTCGCCTGAACGAAAGATTAGCGAATTTCGGTAAAAATGACGAAACGCTAAGTTATAAGCCCATCGTCTTAGACAGCAAAGAACGATATTCCAAACTCCTCATAACCTATTATCATAATAAATATTTTCATAAAAGTCATGATACTATCTTAAATGAATTGCGTCAAGTTTTTTGTATTCTAGGTGTAAGCAGAGAATTACGAAGCATCGAATTTAAATGCATAATTTGTAAAATGAGAAAAAATAAACCCGCTAATCCAAGAATGTCCGACTTGCCCCCTGCTAGACTTGCGTACAAAAAAATTATTTACCTGCCTAACCATGAGGGCGATTCATTTAGAGCTTGCTCATTCGTTAAGTTCTGATTCGGCGATTCTAGCGTTTAAAAGATTTATAGCGTGAAGATGTACTCCAATAGTAATTTATTTAGATAATGGAACAAATTTTAGGGGCATGTGTAAAGAATTGAAAGACACTATTATTGAAATATACTCACATAAATTAAAACTCGAAGAGTTCGCCGCAAGAAATAAGTTTTACTGGAAATTTAATCCACCTTCTGCACCGCACATGGGGGGAGCGTGGGAGCGACTCATTAGATCAGTGAAAATTGCTATTAATGCGAGTTTGAAAGAACAATGCCCGAGAGAAGAAACACTTTTAACAATTTTAACTGAAATCAAAAATTCTGTCAACTCTAGACCATTACCACACGTCTCTTTAGATCCACGAGACAATGAAGCACTGACACCCAATTATTTTTTAAAAGGTTCTTCTTCGGGCATGGTTAAATTCAATAAAAATAATAGTCCATCACATTGTTCGCGAAAACAGTGGAAAATTTGTGAACTGGCAACTAATTTCTTTTGGAAAAGGTGGTTGCGAGAGTATCTTCCATCATTGATTCCGAGAAAAAAGTGGCTTGAAGATGAAGATCCTATAAAAGTAGGAGATATAGTATTAATTTTGGATGATAAAATTGAACGAAATCAATGGAGGAAGAGTTTAGTTACGCGCGTTTTTCCAGGAAAAGACAAACAAGTCCGAGTCGCAGAAGTAAAAACAGCATTTGGAAAATTTTTACGACCAGCGAGAAAACTAGTTAAATTCGCTGAGGTTCAAAATTGAATTTTGAACGGGGGAGAATGTTATTATTTTACAATTGTCACTGTTTGTTTGTTAATTTAGTTTTTTAATCATTAAAGGGGTCGTCTATTTACAAAGTAAACAGTTGTAGTTTCTTCAAGGCCGCGTTGCGATCAATCAAATAAGGGTTGATCGTGAACGCTATTTTCCCTTCACCGGTAAAGATACCGATAAAAGAAGGGATCTACTGAGCGAGCGAACACAGAGGGATTCAATCGCAGACAATGGGCCGATAGGCGATTCTTTTTTGGTTGTCTTTTTTTTCGTTTTTTTGGTTGCTATGACGACCAAAAGATAATTAGTAACATTGTTTTTTGAAAAACGAGCAGAACCTCACCGACAAACGAGCAGTGATCACCGTCAATTTTGTTCCTAACCAAAAACTGAATTACGTGAATAAATGATTTTCAATTGATTTTAACTCGAACCCGAAGTTTTATTTCTGAACATAAAGTTCTGTTTTGTGACGGAACAGTTCCATAGAGCATCTCTGCTGAGGATGCTTGGAGGTCCTCCTTGAATGCCGTGCGAAGGCCGAGTAGGACCAACGGAAGCCGGTCTGGCCAAGGACTATCGAGGTCGCACATAAGGGCCGCTTTGAGCGTGCGATGGGTTCGCTCTACCATTCCGTTGGATTGGGGGTGGTAAGGCGTGGTCCGGATCCTGCAAGCGCCGAGGAGTTTTGTGAGCTCCGAGAACAATGTGGACTCGAACTGTGCGCCTTGATCTGACGTGATCGTTAACGGAGTGCCGTAGTAACTGATCCAGCGGTCGACGAGTGCTTGGGCGATGGTGATAGCCTGCTGGTCAGGCAAAGGGACAGCCTCTACCCACCTGGAGAACCTATCGACGATGGTAAGGCAGTATTGGAAGCCTTTGCACAGGGGCAGCTTGACGATGTCGACGTGGATGTGGTCGAATCGACCCTCCGGTACATCGAAGTCCCCGAGGGCCAAACGGTTGTGTCGGTGCACCTTAGCTCGCTGGCAAGGCTCACAGGAGCGGGCCCAGTGGTTGACCTGTTTGCGCATGCCTGGCCAAACAAACTTGGAGGCGATGAGCCGCGTCGTTGACTTGACGCTGGGATGGGCCAGGTTGTGGAGACTTTCAAAGGCGGTGCGTCGCAAACTCAAAGGCAGGTAAGGCCTGACCACGCCTTTTGAAGTGTCCGCGAAGACCGTGGCATCTTCGATAGACAGTGGCTGCAGAACCAAACTGGCGTTGGCTGGGAGATGGTGCATCTCCTCGTCTCGAGCTTGGGCTGCGGCGATCACCTCCGGGCTGAGGGTTGAAGGGAAGGAGACGGTAGCAACCCGCGAAAGAGCATCAGCAACGACGTTGTCCTCTCCCTTGACGTGGGCGATCCTGGTGTTGATCTGGAGGATATAGTTCAGATGACGAGCCTGTCTGGGCGAGGCCTTATCTGAACGCTGAGATGCTGCAAAAACGAGAGGCTTGTGATCCGTGTATACGATGAAGTTTCTTCCTTCGATGATTCGCTGGAAGAAACGGATGGCGGCGTATATTGCGAGAAGCTCCTTATCGTAGGCCGCGTAGTTCTTCTCAGGAGCGGTCAGCTTCCGTGAGAAAAAGGCCAAGGGCCTCCAGACGCCCTGCTGCTCGAGAGCCGCGCCAATCGCGATGTCTGAGGCGTCCGTCCTCAAAGCGAGTGGAGCGTCAGCTTCTAAGAAGGTGGTCGTGGCGGCCTCGGAAACAGCAAGCTTGCTGCGCTCGAAGACGGCGTCCGCTTTCGGGTTCCAGGGGATCTCAACGTTTTTCTTTTTAGGCAGTAAGCCTTGGAGTAGACAGTTGAGAGGAGCCACGATGTGAGCAGCTTTCGGGATGCACCTCCGATAATAATTTAGGAGCCCTAGGTAGCGACGTAGCTCTGTGGAGGTCTTCGGGCGTGGGAAGTCCAAAATGGCCTGAACTTTTGGTGGAGGAGGGCGAAAACCCTTAGCCGTGACGGAGTACCCCAGATAGGTCACCTGGTCCTTTCCCAAGGTGCACTTATCCGGGTTGATGCGGAGCTTGGCTTTCCGCAGGACTTCGAAGAGCTGCCGGAGGTCCTTGAGGTGCTGGGCGTGATCCGATGATGCGACGATGATGTCGTCTAGGTAAGCTCGGGCGAAAGGCAGATCTCGCAGCAAGTGATCCATCGTGCGCTGGAGAGACTGAGCTGCGTTGCGTTGACCGAGTGAAGATCGAGTAAACTCGAAGAGTCCAAATGGCGTTGTGACGGCCGTCTTTGGAATGTCCTCCTCGGCGATGGGTATCTGGTAAAATGCCTTTTTCAGATCAACGACCGAGAAGATGTTGCCCTTGGCTTCCTGCAAGAGGTCCTCTACGACCGGAAGAGGATAGCGATCAGGGATCGTGCAGGCGTTAAGGCGCCTGTAGTCCCCGGTGATGCGCCAGGAGCCGTCGGGCTTTGCAACCAAGTGCAGGGGGCTCGCCCATTGGCTGGACGAGGGACGGACGATGCCTTGGTCCAGGAGGCGTTTAAATTCGTCCTTGGCTGCAGCTAAACGCGGGCCAGTGAGTCTCCGGAGGCGCTCAGATACGGGTGGTCCGGTGGTGTTGATCTGGTGGTGTACCGGCAGATCAGGTAGCTCAGCTGCAGAGCCGTCCGTGAGAGTGATGTCAAGGAACTCCTGAAACAGACTGAGGTATTGCTGACCCACGTCTCCGGAAGGGACGTCGACTGCGTTGACGACGGCGACGCTGTGGACGGGAGCCATGGCAATGTGGCCCTTGGACGTGAGCCTGGTCGAGCCGTCGATGAGCTGCCGTACCCGAAGGTCAACAAGAAGATGGAAGTGGGAGAGAAAGTCGGCTCCCAGGATGTCCGTCTGGACGTCCGCCACTGTGAAAGCCCACTTGAACACCTTGCGTAGACGTAGGTTAAGCTCCATGTGCTGGACGCCGAACGTGGCGATTGGCGATGAATTGGCAGCGGAGAGCGTGAGTGGCTGCCGCTGCAGCTTCCTGGAGACGGCGGCTTTGGGCAGCAGAGAGATGACCGAACCAGAGTCCACCAGGAAATGGATGTTGGTCTTCTTGTCAAAGACGTGTAGGCGATTTTCCGAGGGCAGGGTGTCCTCCCCCACCGCCTGGACTGGGGGAGGGCCCACTAGTTTCCCTGGGCCTGGGCGGCGAAAGAGCAGGGGGACCTGCAATTTTTGGCTTTGTCGCCATGGAGGCGATGGTACCAGCACCAACCGTCCTCGTGACTAGGGATGTTGGATCGGCTGCGGTTTCGGCTCGTAGAACGGGTGCGTGAGCGTCCTCGTTGCTAGTTGGCCTTGAACTGACCTTGAGCGAGTGCAGAAAGATGGGCCACTGATAGGCGAAGTGCCGCTAGCTCCTGAGACAGCGCGGCCAGGGCGGATGAGTCCGGGGTCTGCTGCTGCTGAAGGGGCGGTGGGACCTGCGAGTGTCCTGTCGGAGGTGGACGGTAGGCTGCGGTGGCAACTGTGGGGCCGGTGGCGTAGAGTTCGTCTGCTAAAGCCGCCTGTTCTTCGAGGTTAGAGGCTTTTAAAACCCGTAACAGTCTGCTGACGCTGTTGGGCAAAAGGTCCAGCCATTTGACGCGTAAGACATCATCGGTGATGACTGTCCCCGCGAGGGTCCTCATGTGCCGGAGCAACTGCGAGGGCTTCCGGTCACCCAGCTCTACCTCGTTAAGAAGCTTATGGATCTGCCGGTCCGCGGAGTCCGTGAGACGCGAAAGTATCGCGTTTTTTAGGTGTTCGTACTTTCCCTCTGCCGGAGGGTTGTACAGAACGTCCGACACCTCGGCGACGACGTCCGAGTCGAGGATGTTGATGACCAAATGGTACTTACTGTTGTCGGAGCGGACGCGGTTGACAGCAAAAGTGGCTTCCACCTTGGCAAACCACAGTTTTGGGTCCTGCTTCCAAAAATTCGGCAGGCGGCAGGTTGTGACCTCGTTGACATTCGTGTGGTCATTGGCGTCTCCGATGTTGCCGTTTGCGCCACCATTGGCATTAGCACCGATGGGATTTTCAACGATCTCTGGGGGGGGCCATAGCAATAGCGTCACAAAGCGTTGGCAAACGTGAGATAAGAAAAAAAAACTTTTCTGCTGCTTCACTTCACACACGCGTGTCCAGTTCTCCGAAGAGAGAGAGAGAGAGGCGCGCGAGGCGCTTGAAAACTTTGCACGGGACGCAAAAAATGGCGGGCGCTGACACGAGGCAAGGCCGCGTGCTTCTCGTTAATGTTTGTGCTTTACAGGTGGAGTGTGGAAGGTAAGGTATTTTTTTTTCTTAATTCCACGCACTGGCACAGCACTGCACTTATGTCCTGCTTAACTGCCCTCACTGGCACCGTTGTCGCAACTTGCGAATTTTAACTTTTCGGGGTCACCACTTTAGAGTTCACAATGGTGAGCTTGACAAGCTCTAGGAGGCCGAGCAGAAGGGACAGGGTTAACACAATGACAAGGCCAAGGTTTGAATCAGAGTGTAATATAATTAACTTTAGAGATTAACAAACTGTAGAATTATTAAGATGGATTGTTGTGTCGAGGCGTAACCCACTAGACGTAGCACGTGCTGTCGAGGTGAGGGCATCGATGCTGGGAAGCACGAGCCCCGTGGATAGATGTCGCTGATGCTGATCTCAAAGTTATGCTAAGACTACTTGGTACAGATTACCAAGTAAAAAACTTGTTTACAATTTTGATAGATTAATATTATAATACTGTTAATATTTATCAAAATTTAGTGTCCTACAATAAAAACATATAAGTTAATTAAATGTGTCAGTGGTGGAGTGAAGCCTTTTGAAAAAAGAAGCATAATTTTAAACTCAAATCAAGTTTTACTGTGTGGTCGTTATAAGAACTCTATAACAGGATTAGATAATTACTTTTCTCTGTATTTGCAGTCGTCTTCTAGAATAACAATGAGGAATGGCTAAAAGTATCACGCTTAACTCTTTTCAGGGACATCATAAGTATTTACGTTCCGTACTCAACCATCAATTACCATCGATCCTTATCAGGGCCACCTAACGTTAAAATATCTTGACAACAAATACATTTTTACGACTTTTTTCGGCAACGACTCCTCTACTCAAAAATTTTATAACGGCAGCTACTGTTAAACCAAGTCAGTCATTCATTGGTAGACCTCACGAGCGGAGTTGTTCATCGTGAAACTGGAAACCCAAGCGATCAACTACCCTACAGTACATTAACCTTCAACTCTAAGCATTCAACCAGAAATAACCGATCCTCTCCGAGGTCTTAGCTGGGTGAATCTAACAGCTATGAGAGAAAAATAAACCTTAACAAACGGGATAGTCTCCAAAGGGCAAGCACCACGAACCGATCTCCTCACCTTAGATCACCAAAACATCCGAACCTGAAAAAAAAGTAGGTGGTTTTGACACCAACATCTTCGGCATAACATCAGAAGATGTTGGGAAAAGGCTCTACAACTTGCTCTAATGCTTCAGACGTTGTATTTTCCTTCTGATCACTCACACACTTTCAGACTCTTTGATGCATTCAATCTGAGAAATTTTGTTGAAAAGAGTCGAGTCACTGGCTGTGTGATAGTTATAAACAATTAAATATCAAGAACATACTAGTTCAGTATTTATATACATTGATAAATATTGATTCCACTTCCAACACTAGTAGTGAAGGAGTACACTATTTTAGGAGGCCCAAAATGGGCTCAAATAATCAATGATACGAAGCTGTACTGATGAAAAAAAATTAATTAGTTAACTTTATTTAGATTAACTCTTTCTTAAGTTATTCCTTTTTAAAATATCTGCTAAAAGTACTTAGGGTGCTATTAGATTAAATCTGATAGTTTGCAGATAGTCAGACTTATTCTTACGATTTCGTTAGAGTAAGAGAGAGGAGTTCTCGATCGCGTAATTGAATCTAACCCTTCTCGGCATCTGACGGGCTGTCATGAATAAATCGGCCACTTTACAGACTGCTGGACTCAATCTAAACGTATCCTTATAAGTGGCTCGCAAAGTTTGATAGCTAAATTTATTCTTCACCCTTTCCCCTGATATATTCAGTGTACATAAATTTCGATAGGAGCGCAATTCACAATTATCTCTTAGTGCTGTTAAATAAAGCTCTTCGTACATGAAGTGCTCAAAATTTTTTTTAAAAGTAAATGCTTTTTTTTCTTTGCTAATTTAACGTTTTTCAACTGCTTTTCAGTACACGAATTTTAATGGTATTGACTAAGAACAAACCAACGTAGATGCCTTATTAAACGTCGGTCATACGGATTCAGATATATAATCTCTGCCATTATTTAAGGCGTACTCAACTGAAAATTTTGATGAATATTTAGATACAAATTTTTATGATCATGATGACCCAATACTTGACATTAACGATGCTAATAATGGTTTAGATAATGAATGGCTAGATACAGATTCTGATTCATCAATAGAACAATGGGTTTGTAATGTAAGCTGTTAGGTTATTCACTTGAAAATTCGCTAACAGAAAAGTTTTTAATAAAATTTTTCCCAGTATAACCACAATCAAAAAACATTGCACATGCGAAAATTGTTCAAACGATTTCGAAGAGTTTAAAAATACGAAAAAAAAAACTGTTGTAATAATTGCCAAAGTTCTTTAATAAATAGTATTTTTGCGCAATATGACTTAAAATCGTTACTCAAAGATGCTTTTGAAATTCAAAATTTAACGAGGCTCTTGTGACCTGACTATACCTACTTTTAAAACATCAGTCTAATTGGTTGTGAAATAAATGAAATTATTAAGTAGCAGACAACAGTGCATTTTTTTACATGCATTTACTATGGAGACCTTTGCAGCTTCTTTCTTCTAACATCAATAGGGGTAAATGACCCAATTACTGCGCACTGAAATTTCGAACTGTGCTAAATTTCTCATTTCTCAATGTTTTTCGATGTATATTGAAGCAGTTTTACTAAATGTTTATCTGCAGCACCTTATGCGATTAAAATGACAAACTTTTTTCTGTTATGTTACTTATTTTTTTTTTTTTAAATAAATATTTTAGTGCTCATATAACTTGCTGGTATTACTACGCACGGTTATAAAATTAGCACCAGTTGCTGCGCTACCAACTACTGCGCGGGTATTTCTCATAAGGTTTTCATACTGAAGCCCTACACTCAATTGCTGTGCACCAATCACGACTACAAAGTTTTGTAGGTTAGATTCGTTTAGAATCACTCAGTTAAACAATTATGTATTTCATTATGTAAAGTATGATTTTAAATTAAATTTTACTAATGTTCGTACGTGTTACAAAATCTAAGCACCCGAATTTTTCAGTCTGTTTTTCTTATTTTCAGTTACCGTCGAGTGCGCAGTAGTTGGTGCCTGCGCAGTAATTGGGTCATTTACCCCTATCTTGATTTTTTCCACGATAACCTTCATTTTACTAGAGAAAATCTTGAAGATAAGGAATTTTTGTTCTAAATATTTTATTTTTCTCAAGAGAACATGCTGTTACAGTTGGATTACAGCCAATATACAACGTCTCGAAGTACGACTCTATAAGAGTAATGTTACTGTTGGATTAGTTATCGGCACTAAAACTAATTTATATTAATAAATGTAACACAAAGCATACCATTTAATTGTACATTTATTCAAAGTTAAAATAATTGATAAGTATTTAACAGTGTGCATGATGTCTTCGGATTAGATCTTTAAAATTTAATAAGACATGTGATATTACGAGCGACATGTTGCTTGGCTTGCGGTCGAAAAAGAATAGTACGTCTAAAAGAAAATATAGCCAGCTGTAGAGGCAAACAGTAGTATTTCATTCTATGCACTTAATAACAACAACTATATAAGCACAATATTCTCTACGGCTGACTGCTACGCATTTATCAATATACACCTCCACACTCAGCCGTCATTTAGTTTTAAACAAAAATTTAATTTTCAAAAAATTCTTAAATTTAAGTTGAATTTTAGGCTTAGTCAGAAGAACTGCCACATTAGACTTACTCCGTACGTATTTAAGTTTTAACTTTTTTTAATCTACCCAATCTCTAACAAATTAAAGTTTTATATCGATATATTTTGTTTTTAGATTTTCAACGCAGTTTTTAGCATAATATATTGCTGATTACTTATTACAATATTTGATCGGCTTCTCATTATTACAGTATATATTAAACCTTTTTAAAATATTAGAAATCCAAACTAATTTTTCTACACTGTCAAATCAAGCTATTAGTTCAGACTACATTGAGCTCAACGATGTGCAATTTTGTATTGTTGATTACCACACAAAAAAAAAATTGTTTAAAAAAAATGTATATCCTCTTGTTAAGCGTCTTTGCATAAGATTGAACCCCCACTGTGCATCCGAAAAAAAAATTAAACCATTATGTTACCAATATATAAAGCAAAGTCGCTAAAACCGTTGTAATCGCTAACCGCGAAAACATCTGAACCGATTTTGCTGAAATTTTGCATACCGATTCTTGACACTTCATAGATGGTTTTTATCTTGAAAAATTTAATAACAATAGCAATAAATAAGCTCAAAGTTTTGCAAAAATACGCCAGCTTTTTACTTTAGTTCAGTAGAATCCACTAGGTGGCGTTGACATAAAATCGAAGCTACCTGCTACAGAATTGAATAAGTATGGTTATAATAGGCCGGAGCGTCGCAGAAATTTCTGCATTCGTCTGCCAGCAGTTCATCGAGCTGTATCGAGAATGTAGATGATCGTCATGCAGCTAGATACCCCGGTTACCGACGACGCTCTTCTCCGATAGGCAAGTGATCTTGGTCTACCTATCACCTTAAACCTCCTGGATTGACTAGCGCAACCAATAAAAAATATATTCCAACCGATGACGTCTCTGGCGGAGTACCAGGAAACGAGTCTAGCCAGATCATATCCTGCTCCAACCCTTCAGAGTTATATGGCCGTACCACAATCTGGCCTGGTGCTGTCAGAGAATTTTACACTCCAAATGTAAGCCAGGGAAAAGAGCCCTGAGGGGCATGCGCAGCCATAACGGCTTCCTTCTCAGTGGTCGTGTCCCCAACAGCATCCCCACATTTCCCTGACTAACGATAAGCGGTTGATGGTGATCTGGGGAACAACCCAAAGACGAGATATTTTTCGATCAGTGGCGTACGTCCCTCATGTACGGTCTCCGTCCACATCAGAGACTCCGAGGGTAAAAGTCAAGCTACCCGCAGCTGGCTCTCCATCATCAAGAATAATAATAAGGAATGACTGGAAATTTTACCACTGGCCCTTTTCAGGCCAGTGTTTAGATTACCTTGCCCCCTAACTTTAGATTACCTTGCCAATAAATACATTTTTACTTCGATTTCTGGAGACGATTCGTCAACTATAAAAGACTATGTAAAACTGGCCACTATTAAACCAAGACAGTCATTAACTGGCAGACGTCACGAGCAGAGTTGTTCGTCGCAAGGCTGGGAGCCTCGGTGACCGATGACCCTATATTACCCTCTCGACTCTACGCATTTAACCAGGAATCACCGATCCTCTCCAAGGTCTGTAGTAGGCAAACCTATTACAGCTATGAAGGAAAAATAACTTGAGCCGATGGGACAGTCTCCACCAGGCAAGTATCACTAACAAATCTCCCCGTCTAAGATCACCAAAACAACTGAATCTGCAAATAAAAAAGGTGCTTTAGACACCAACGTCTTCGACGTTATACCAGGAGACGTTGGGAAAGATCTTTACAACTAGCTCCAAAGCTTCGGACTTAGTAAATTTTCTCTTGGTCAGTCTGAGGCCTTAACAGCAGGCCAGAGAAGATCATCCTGAGGTATCCAGGCAATTACAATTGCTGTTAACTGGAGTCAAGAAAGAGTTTACTTAAAAAACTCACCGTTTGTTTAGGGCCACCGGACGTCGAACTACCTTGCAAACAAATAAATTAGAACTTAACGAAGCTGACAGAAAATAGCCTTTAGGAGTCACAAAAGTCATAAGCATGCCAAAATTCGCAACAGCGTGAATTGGAAGAAAAACTTAAAATGTATCTAATAAATACCATTTCAGGCGGCAAGAAACTGACGCTAAAAATTTATCGAGATTGAAATAGCAGCGTCAAAATCAACAAATAAGGAATCTATTACGTGAGGGATCAGCTTTTTATTGTACCCTCACAGTAATCTCTTTAATCTTTAAAAATCTAAATTCAGGTTTTTAAATAAGTGAAAATATATTTGTATTTTTGTAGCAATAAAAAATGTAGAGATTAAGCTCCAGGACTTTGTTGCTCTGGTATTAAAGTTGTAAGATGAGAAAGAAGAATTTTTTTTTAATATATATTTTTGGGAGTTTAAAATCTTAACAGCTTTAAAAAATAGCCCTTTTCGTAAATTATACGGGAGAAACTGCAAATCAACCGCTTCTTATGGCCAACTATCATTTAATGGCATAAGGAACGCACGGTACTTTTCATCATAGTTATAATTTCTTAATTTTTACAGCTTATTATTTCACTAAATTAACTTTATGGATTGCGAACAACTATGCTTTTAATAAGAAGATTTTTGTTCTAAGAAGTGTCAGGAATAAATGTAAAATTTCTAACTGAAAACGTTTTACATTACATGTCAACTTACTACGCTGTTCCATTTTGTAAGTCTCGGACGTAACCAAGACGGGGGGTTGCTAGTCTTCAATATTTGACAAATTTATCTTTTAATATTTAGTATTAAAAACATAATTTAAAATATCAACTGCCATTTTCCAATGAAAGTAGTTATACAAATAACAATATTGGGACATTAGATTAGTTACAAAAGATAGATCAGGTCTACTTCTATCTGCCAAGAACGATAAATATCTAATTAAGGTTCAGTAAGGATATTTTTTTATTACATCATTTTTAATAACTTGTTTTTCACTTGAGGAGGCAACATACCAAATTTTAACGGTAATTGTACATATGTTATGAGTAATTTATAAAATTAATTTATTAATTTTCCAATGTATGTATATGTGTTGATGTAAGTAATTTGTTTTTTCAAAATTAACACCTAATATATATTTTACTTCACCTTATTTTTGAATATCTATTTTCGATTTCAATTCTTTTATGACTTCATATTTTAATTATCATTCCTCGTAAATAATGTAATATTACTTAAACCCTTTGAATTTTTCAAATCCAAATGATTTTAAAATAATCTCAAGTTTGAATTCCCATTCTTTTTTGCTTTGATGTAAGCTATAAATCGACTTATTCAACAAACAAACTTTATTTTCTTTTCTTGCTATTTCGAAACCTTTGGCTTGTCTAATATAAATTATTTCCTCCAATTTACCATAAGGATACGCCAATTTAACATCTAATTGTGTATGTATCCAACTAAACGTCATGATAAACAGTATAAACGCAAATCTTGTCAGCGAGAAATTTACAACTGGTGAGGATATCTTAGTTCTAATCAATACCATATCTCTTAGTATACTCTTGTGCCACCAACCTAGCCTTGTATTTTTTTATATTATTTTGATCATTTAGTAAAATTGTATATACCCTCTTATTACCTATTACCTTATTTTTTGGCGATAAATCAACAAGAGTACATAATTGTTTCGCGTTCATAGTTTCTATTTTTCCGTACATTGCTTTGTCCCATTCCTTTTTTTCGGGTGATGCTTGGCTCTTTTCACATGTTTTTGGCGATTCTATAAAATATACTTCCTCCAATGAACAAAATTCTTCTACATCATTTTTTTTTTTATTTGAATCCGGTACATTTTTCTCCAGTTCTTTATCTACATTTGATTTTTTTTTCTTAAAAGTAAAAAATTAAGATTAAAATAAAATTTATGTATTTTGCGATAATTTCTTACATTATTTACAGAACAAAATCTTATATCATCATTCGGAGGATAATTATCTACCTCAACTTGGCTATCCAATTTCCTTGGATTTTCAGTTCTTCTCCATTCAGTTACATCTAAATCCTTTGAAGTTCTTCTTGTTTATTTGTATTTTCTAATTGATTCGGAGTTTTTGATTCCTTTTTTATGTCCTCTACACTTTTGTTTCTAAAATCTTCTATATTTATAAAACTCGATTGTTTGCTTATCATCTTTCAAAACAATGTTAATACTCTATTTTTGTTCTTTTAAATTTTTACATGTTTAGTTTCGATGACTTTTCCTGACTTTGGTATCCCTACTCTAAATCCTTTTGTTTTAATTGCATAGCCAACAAGTATATATAAATCTGCGTTAGCTTACAATTTATTTTATAAAACATTGAAATATGTACAAAAAACAAGAGATCTGAAAATTCTAAAATGTTGAACCGATGGTTCGTGTCCGTACCATTTTTTATCTGGTGTGCAGTCTGCCAACACTTCATGTTCATATCTATTGTGTTAATTTTCACTTTTCTGTATGACGTAAAGTAATATTTATCATTTTCTTTTATAAATAACCATTTTATTATAACGCTAGTCTATGTGATGAGTGTTAATTCCATGCAAGCCCCATTTACTAACTTTTACCTTTTATTTTGAGCATAAAAGACATTTTTCATAGCAATTTGTACAAGATTTTTATTATCTTTTATAAAAAAACACTATATTGCCTTTATCAATTACTAGTGGAGTTACATTTTTATCTCCAACCAATACATTCGTAGATGGCGACTTTCTAAAATTTGTTAACGACTCACGTTCTGTACAAAAATGTGAGGTTACTGCACAATCTATTAACCTTTTACCAAGGTTATTTTCTTCCTTATTTGTAAGATGAGTTTCATGATCCGTATCACTTGAGACATAAAATGCTTTCGTTTTATTTTGACTAGTTTGTTTTACGTTACTTTGGGTTTTACGTTTTAATGAATAGCAATTATCTAGTGGTCGCGGTGGCACAGCGGTAGAGTTGCAATTTCATCGATCTCCAAGGTTAAGCTGCATTCGGCGCGGTTAGTACTTGGATAGGTGACTGTCTGGTGAACATTCAAGTCTCACCGTTTCACCTGTGCTCTTGATTCTTGAGGGTCGATTAACTGTTTATCTTTCGCTTCGACATCGTGATTATAGGTGTGACTATAAACTATTGCAACCCTCTATGCTCTAGTTAGATGTATAGTGAAAAATATAATGCAATTTAATAGATTATATGGGTGCACATTTTGTGAACACCCTGACAAAACTTGTAAAACGAGATTATCTGATCGGAAATTGTTAGTAGGCAATACTTTGGGACTACCTAGGCAGCCTAGTTAGCCTACGTTGGTCCTAGCGAGGCTAATGTATAGAGTAAGAAGGTACCGTGTAACGTGGGGTGAGGCAGACCATACCTAGGCATATGCTCTATATCCTCGTAAGTTTACTAATTGTAAGAAACCAAATTACGCGGGAGCGCGACGAGGTAACTTTGAGAAAGCAGACGAAGCCTCAGTGACCACGCTACTATTTACTTCGGATTTGCAAACTCGAATCTTCAAATACCAAAAAATAAGTATTTTTGCCGGTATGCCTTATGTATTTTTATTTGATTTAGTCTTTATGATCCTTCTCCACAGCTTTACCAGAAAATGTAGGTCAAAAAGTCGTTATAACAATAAAAACGAGACATGTGTATCACAAAATGCTTAAAACAAGATTTTCTCAGGCTCAGTCTCCGAGAAATGGTCTTATCGTTAAGTTAGCTGCAAAGCCAAATTTTTCTTGTGTATAATTGAGATAGGCATGTTCTTAAAATCAAGCAGAGTTGCCAACAGTCTCATATTGGCTACAGGTACTTCATAATTTCCCGCCTGAAGGGCTCGGGTTCGAGACTCTGTTCTGTCACTTCCTCCCGGGTAACTAGGTGGTGTTTTTAATGCGATGTAATCACTAGGATATTATATAAATAGGCTAGTGGTATAAAGCATTTTACCGTAGTACTTGTGCAGATATGCAGTTATAATAGGAAACAACGATGCATCAGAAGAGGGAGGTGGTGGACATGACCCTCTCATAGCAAAATCATCCCCTTAAAGATCAATAATACAAATAATGGAATATGTATGACAAATAAAAGTCAAATTTGTATGTATGCACTTATAAGCATGTTAAATGTATCCAGCCATTTAAACAACGACAGACAAGACATGGTGTTACTAAGGTAGGATACCTACTAAACGGCAAATAATTTAATATCTAGAATACTTTAATCCACTATGTTCGCACTAACCTCAGGGCTGCAGATGACCAAAAGACGAAGTGCTATAGGCAGGATAAACACAACTGATCGCTGTGTAAGATGCATTGTGATATTAGTATTTTTATCATTTGTATCACAAGTAATTAACATTGCGCAGTAATGGATCAAGAAAATTATTAAGTAGGATTCGATGAAATAGTGAAATATATTGGCGATGGTGTTAGGCCGTATTAAGAAGGTCAGCAAGTGTATAAAGCAGGGCATGTAATTTACTGCGGTATCAGTAAAGAAGCTCTTGATAGTTTGATTAAGTTTTTTGCGTTATGCTTACAAACATCTGCATTTCACGATTCTTACTCCACATATAACAAGTCAAAGTAAAGAAATGCAAGGTCATTTTGTGTAAGTGCTCATGCACGTGAGGGAAATGCAAACACTGTATGGCTGTGTTGATTCATCTTGATAAGTAAATGTAAATAAGTACATTTATTTATATAACACTTCATTAATACAATTAGGATAATAAATTTTTTTAGAATAAAGTTCTTTACGTCACGTACTCGGGGGGCTGGAATTTTAAAACCGACAGATTTCCATAAAACGAAAGTGGCTTACCAGAACTCTCTTCCTCTCAAGTTTCCCCCCTTACCGACAGTTCCCTACACACTTCCCCTCACCCCACCATATATCTGCCAACCGTGCCGCACTACTCTCCTGCTCACCTTTGCCCACCATTCCCCTTCATACTCCCACGCAATTAATTTTTAAACGAATTTTAATATTATTTTTACACAATAATTTTTAATTGACTTTAAATTTTTTTCTTTTACGATTCTAAAAAAAAAAAAAAACAAAAAAAAAACACTTTCCACTTAGAGGATTTGAACCCTCGACCACCTGCATATGAGCCGAGTTACTTACCCACTCGGCTACGAGCACTCCCGACTATGGAAATCCAGTTTCTTTTACTTATCGTGTGGTTCGTAACTATAATATTTCATTTTCATATGCATTCACTGATAATACATTCAATTTATGATAAATTATGTATTTTTTTTCTAAATAATAAATATAAAAAAACAAAAATTGAATTAGCATAAATATGATTATGTAGATTACATCGAATAAGGAGCGTTATAACGCATTAAATATTTGTATTTTATGCATTTGATGCATAAAATATCGATCGATTTTTTTTAATCTGATGTTTTTTTGGAATTACAGTAATGCTTATAATTACTGTTGTAAATAAATTATTTTATAAATAAATACACTATTAAAATAAACATATACAATAGAGTTGCAGAATGTATCAATGGTTTTTAAGTTCAAGAAATAAATTATGTTACAATGTCACATAATTATATAAATATAGTAATTTATTAAATCAATAATAAATAAATTATGTAAGATCATTAAATATATATATTTTGCGTTACATATAATTTAAATGGTTGTTAGAAGCGCTTATTTTGCATTTGATAAACAAATCATAGCAAAATGTCATTAAATAATTATACAACAAAAAATAATGAAATAAAATGAAATGAAATATGAAATAAAACGAGAAATGACAAATACAAAAAAAAGGAAATAAAAAATAGAAGATTAAATAGAAAAAATGAAAAGAATTTCAAATAAAGGAAGTACAAAAAAATTAAAAAAAAAAAAAGTAATAAAATTAAAAATGAAAAAACAACGAAATGAAACATTAAAGAAGAAAAGGAAAAAAAAAAAAAAATGAAATGAAAAAAAAAATTAAACAAGAAATGGCAACAAAGAATTAAATGAAAAAAAAAAAACAAATGAAAAAAATATAAAGGAAATTAAAACAACAAACCAGGGGGTACAAATGGGTCATGGGATCCATGGTAAGAACGAAGTTCTTTAAACATGAGATGAGTGTAGACACAATTTCTCAGGTAACAAGGGAGTCGCCAGACCCGTAGGAAGAATGAAGCTCTATAAATGTTAGTACTGCATTCATGTAGTTAACTTAAACAAAAACTTGAAAAACGAATAGAAAAAAAAAAAAAAAAAACAACATTTCACGACTCACGATGGACGAACTTCGTGAGTACTGTATTTGTGCAAGACGTTATCACAAAGTTTAACCCTCGTGAGTACTAAGCTACCTTTTATTTTTTTTATTTTTTTTTTTTTAACTTGTTTTTCAACTTTTGTTTTAGTAAACTACATGAATGCAGTACTTTCATTCATAGAGCTTCGTTCTTCGTACGGATCTGGCGACTCCCTTGTTACCTGAGAAATTGTGTCTACACTCATCTCATATTTAAAGAACTTCGTTCTTACCGTGGGTCCCTTGACCCATTTGTTTTTTACTTAGAGCTCCATCGAATATGTCCGAAGTGTTATCGTGTACTTACACCAAGCAACAGTAAAGACAGCTCAAAAACATCACAAAACAAATGTACAAAGCTATGCCTGTAGGGCAACTTCAGGAGCTTTTTAACTGATGACGCAGTCAATCATATGCCCTACTTTATACACTCGCTGACCTTCATACGGCCTAACACCATATGCCAATTTATGTTACTATTTCATCAAATCCTTTATAACAATTTTCTGGATTTATTATTACGCAATGTTAATTACTTTTAATACAAATAATAAAAATACTACTATCACAATGCATTCTATGCAGTGATTAGCTGCGTGTTTATCCTACCTATAGTGTTTCGTCTCTTGGCCACTAGCAGCGCTGAGGTTGGTGCAAACATAGCGGATATCCTACTATCCTAACCCTGAATTTCGTGAGCTTTAAATGCGAACATCTTAATTTCAGTGTTTAAATTAAAATTGGCAATGAATTAATTACCAGCAAAAAATATTATTTTTTTAGTATACTTTTTTTAGCTTTTTAAAATATATCACGTAACACAGCTGTAACAGTATCAACATAATCTGGTCAATTGGATGGAAAATTCTCATTATTTCCTGGAGTGCCTTGAATAACAAGCTGTAAACCTAAGCCTCATTTAACTCAGCGATTTGGGTAGTCAATAATCATATTTATTAATCAATTATTTAAGTAGTAGTAAAATAAGAAATTATCAGATAAAAACAATTGTTTTAGTAACTTACACATCACTTTTACGATTGTCTTATGTATTTTCGTAATAAATACTTTTTTATTGTGAAAAGTCCTTAGGTATAAAATTGCTGTAATTTAGAATGCTTGGATTTCGTCAATACATAAAAAAGACATAATAATAAAAGCTAGTTGAGTAAATAATAAATTTAGAATTTTTAATGAGTATAAGTATTAAGTATTTCATCTAAAAATTTTGTTGGAAAGAGTAAGTAATTGAATTTATAGAGTTAACTTAGAGAAAATGTAAAAATTAACCTTTCACTCATTTGTACATTTAAAATATCTTTAAGTCAGCAAATTTAAGTAGAAATTTAGTGGGACCGTCGTAGATCACCGTAGCTACACAGAGAGAAAAATCATGGAGCAAACGCATAGCGGCGATGAAAATTCCCCCATTTTCGACCCTTTGCGATTGGTTTACGACGTCCATGCTTTCAATGCATGTAGTCAATAGCCCTTAAGCATAAGCGTTAGCCATGGAGCAAATGCAAGAAGGTCGCTGGTTTTTTCCATCGTACCTATGCGTTTTCAGGAGAGAGGGGATACCGTCTTATAGCAGTCAGTATAGATACTTATATACTACTAGCTTACTACACACTATAACTGACTGTAGGACGGTATCCCCTTTCTCCCGGAAATGCATAGGCACGATAGAAAAAAGCCAGCGGCCTTCTTGCGTTTGCTCTATGGCTAACGCTTATGCTTAAGAGCTATAGACTCACATGCGTTGAAAGCGTAGACGTCATGAGCCGATCGCATAGGGTCAAAAAAGAGGGGGCATTTCCATCACCGCTATGCGTTTGCTCCATGATTTTTCCCTCCGTGATATGTTGTACAGACTTCGTTTCTATACAATACTTTCTAATATGAGCGATATCTAATGTTAGAAAGTTTTTCAAAATAAACATTATAGATGGACATCAAACAAGCTAAAAATTAATACAGCTTGTTACTGAAAAATCAGATACATGCATTATGTAACTGAAAATTGTAGCTTTCAAAGTATCATGTAACTCTGTATCTTTAAACAGAGTTCTCCCAGTCTTGGATATCGGCACTCTAAAATTGTGAATAAGATCTCTGGTCATTAATCTTTTTATTTTAATTAGCAAGTTGTTCAACAGATCAATATTAAATTTAACATCTGAAATCCAGTGTTGTGTCTAAAATGAAATTTAATAACTATTAGATGATAAACAGTAAAAATTATATTAAGAAGAAGTTGTTCAAATAACAAACGTATCAAGTCGGTTTTTGTAGCGTTGACATCGAATTTTAGATTTTCTGATAATAAATCAAACTCTTTCATTGTTTGATAAGAGAATTTAAGTCTTGAAAGGTACAAATCTTCATTGTTTCATTTGCCGGCTTTCTCTGAATACACAAACCTTTAGTCTCTTCCATCATGGCATTAATATTTTTTTATTTCTTATCCCCATACATTTTTTAACCAGCAAAAAATTTCTTGAGTTTGTTGGTAATTTGATCTGTAAATTTAAAGTTACAGGTACAATTGAAATCAACATAAATGTTGATTAAGAGGTAGTAAAAATCAGATAATTATTATTCCTATTATACGAGATTCCATGAATAGACTCAATTTATCAGTCTGCGTGGAAGCTGATTTAGTCGTTGCTTGTTTAGTAACTGTGGCAGAAGTATCTGCAAGAGTACAAATTTGTTAGAAATTTGTTTCATTATTTTTGTTCAAAATTGCTTTTTGAAATAATATTTCTACCTATACTGTGTTAAATATCATTTGTTTTATCTGCAATTTAATGATACTCAAATAAGTTAATGATATAAGCTTGCTCAAAGACTATTTCAGTGAGATAGAATTTACCCAAATTTATGTCATCGGAGAGGTCAGGAACAGATAATAGTTCATAAATATTTTGCCTGGAATTCTTATCATCATTTTTGTCTCTAGCTGATGGTACAGATGATGGATCAGCTTCTTAAGGATTATGTAATGTTGAGCTTTGCATGTTCTAATTTTTTTTAATGAAAAGGACAGCTCAAAAATATTCTAAATGCTACCTGTAGCAGTAAAAAATGGTTATACATTTTTTCTGGAAGTATATCTTTTTTTAGTAGAAATGGACTACTGAACAACAAGAAAAATCTGAATTCAGTATTCATTACCAAAAGACCTAGTTGTTCTATGGAAATCACTGGTAACTGAATCTGCAAGATTCATTAGGCATTGAAATATTTTCAACAGTTATTCTCTTGGTAACTTCTTTTAACGGGTCATACAAATTGCCAGTAACTTTTTAGCCACTCCTAGACAAACAAGGTTTATGAAATCTAGAACAAATTGCTGAACCATATCTAATTGTGGGATGTGAAGAAGTAGTGAGTCTTGTTTAAGGTGATGCTAAGGATGTATCTTTGTCTCTAAACGATGCATCTGTTCGTATTTCATACTCTTCCTTGTCGAATATCACTCTATTTCTGACATACCTACCGATTACTGTGCAGCGTTTGCATGATAAATAGCCAGAGTAACCTTTCATGCATTTTATGATTAATTGGGCTGGTCTACTACGAATAAAACATTTAATTTGTGTTTGAAAATGCCTATCACCCGTTACAAATTCGTTCTTTAACAAACTGTTCAACTCTTCAATAAAATCTTTATGAATTTGTACACACATGTGGATTTTACAAATTTAAAATAAACACGTATAATGAAAGGTTTACATACATTGGTACATACCTTCTACAGAAACTTTGCCAATAATAGGCCAAAATTCCTTTTGAATGAAGTTGAAAAGAGGTACGCCATCAATATTAGATTACAGTTCGACTAGATTATTTTCATGTAACTCAAGTACAATAATCTCTCGCCATTGTTTTTCAATACCATAATAAACTAATCAAGCATCATTATTTATGTCGTCCTCGTGAAACTTTACATTTTTTTTTTTAATGATTGTTAATCTTTAACAAGGTTTTTGCCGTAGTTAGAATTTCCGGGTAAAATATTTTTAGTCGTACAAGCAATGCATCAATAACTAAATGTGAAACATTCAGCTCTAGAGCCCATTGTCTTAATTCTTCCCTTAATCTTTTTACAGAATTTTCATTTGAAAGTTGTAAATCATCAGTACAAGAATCAATTGAATTATCGCCTTCATCACTATCTGAAACAATAATTACATCTCCTTTCTCATTTGTTCCCTTATGCCTCACAGTTGTTATAAAAAATGATCTTATCGTCTAACAAATTTTTAATTCGTTTAAAGGAGCGATGCTTTAGAACCGTTTTTCTGGTTAAAAGCACCTAATGACTATTATTTTCACTTCTTATAAGCTCAAACTAATAATTTGTGCATAGGTTAATACACTTTGAAGAATAACAACTGCTCCAAATTCCAAAATTACTTATTTATAGCAGAAGTTCAGAGGTTCTAAAGGGGACAACTTATATATGTAGGTATACACACACATAAAGAACAAGTGAGATGGAAGATACGTAGTTAGGCACTAGTGAGTGTAAACCCTAAGGTTCGTCACATGTACCATTAAAACCTATATAGGCCCTATCGTGACAGCCTATCTAGGCCGCACCTTGCCAGCTAGACAGCCCAGTTACAATTTCTTATCGGGTAGGTCCCATGAAAGCCTATTGTATGATTAATCCCAGGCCTTGTTTGAGAACAAAAAGTCAAATGATTACTCAAAGTCAGTCAGCAATAAAAAATAACCACGAACACGTTCAAGGAGTTAAGGAAGCATCAATCGCTGCTTTGATATCATCATTTGACACATCAATATCTTTAATTCCTGATGACATTCATGCAGTTGTGACATCCCATGTCATATACTTAATATTTATTACTTCAAAACACAGAGTTTTGTTTTTAAATTATAAAAAGTAAAAGCTCAGCGATTTCAAACCATTAAGCGGCATACCTGATTCTGCAATGACATATAACTTACATCTTTTGAGACAAGCTACCGTCGCAAAACTCAAACTACGCGTGTAACCTCAAACAATCTTAGTAAATGCTCATATTACAACATCAATTCGCAGTGGTACATCCAAAATCACCAGTTTTAACCATCAATTACTGTGAAATTATTACACCTTAACTGTGCTCGTATCTGTCGAGGGTAATTAGGTTAAGCTGTGATTGGTCGTTCGGATCATCAACCTGACGCGTCCTCCTTAAACGCAAGGGTATAAAAACTCCTCGCACATAACAATATTCACCTTTTCTCTTTCACCAAGTGCTCTAAAGTAACTACAGAGGTTGGAGAGTGAGTTCTGTTGCGTCTTTTAAGTAGATGTAAGACTTAGTTTGGTGGTTAAGCTACGTATTAAAAGCGAGCATTTCAAGCAAATGTAAGACTTAGTTCGGTGACTAAGCTGTATAAGAAAAGCTCGAGCAAACCAGGCCACTGTAATTTCACCTAAAAAGTGAATCAAGGAGGAAGAAGAAAGAAAGGACCGTCGACTTGGGTTCTAATGTTAAAAGCAGAAGCCTAATTATTGTCATTGCCACGAGTGCTCTCGTGTAGGGATTAGGAACATCGTTGCGGTCAACCTAATAAGGTTTTGTGACTGCGTGCGCGCAAGCAGCGGCTAACCAACGATCATAGAAGTAAGTTATGTTAAGGAAACTCTAAATTGTATAAGATTGAAAATGCGAGTCCAAGAATTTGTTATTTATACTATTTGTAAAATTAACTATTTCTGATTATTCTGAATTTATTAAATCATCAGTTGAGAAATAACTTGGTTGTTAATTAAATTAATTTTCTTAATTCAAACACATTCCAATTACTAAATTACATGAAACATTTCAAAATCTTACAATTCTATTAGATTGACACATAATTCTTACCTTAATGAATAAATTTAATATCGAGGAAAAATAAAATAGACACTATATGACAAAGACCTTTACAAGGACGTGAGATAAAAAGACAAATAAGATACGCTACTACCGTATGACATAAGACGTAAACTCTAACAGTAGGTCAACGATAGCACAGCGTACACCACTCCATACATATCGCTCGGTGAAACCTACCACCATAACGCCGAGTCAACAATTTCAAAGAAAAGTACACTGTAAGTAAATGCAAATAAGGCCTTGGGGCCGATGGCTGGTTCCTACAAAATTTAAATTTATTTGTTTATAGAATGAATCTACGAGTTCTGCTATTCATTTATAGAATTTCGGAAGTAACACAATTTTACTTTGAGGTTTTCAGGACGCTATTAACTTTGCGATTGGATGCGAAATATAAAAATGACCCGTATTATGTACAAAAGTTTTACGGAAATGTTATCGATGAGGATCTTTAAAATATTTTACCCCCCTAATTTTGTTACTCAAACTCCTCGCATACTCAAGTATATCTACTTCTGGAAAGCTTTAGAACTTAGAGAGTATCTAACACATTATTTTTCGATTTTAATGATTGAAGAAACTGAAAATTTCATGACGATTCTTGTTATTAGTACCAACAACTACTATTTTACTAAAGTCTAGAATTCATGCTAATGAGTTAAGTATAGCTAAAAACATTTCGGAATTGTTCATAACTGAAATTGAAAATTTGGTACATAAGAATATTAGAAATTAATGTAATTTTATCGATGGGTAAGTATTAATGCGAGTGATTAAATTTATCGACATTTCCCATCCAGTTCGAGATTGCCAAGGCAACTCGATTTTTTTAGTTGAAACTGCAAATTTGTAGAAAAATTGTTGTATGGAGCAATTGAGAAAAAATGCATTCTCAACCAGGATGAAATTAAAAATTTGTATGGACGTAACAAATGCGTATTTAATTTGCATCAATTAGATCACATTGTGTAAAAAGTTCGGTTGCTGAGTCCTCCCCGGGCATGGTCTACTTTTCGATGGCAATGGACAAGTAAGAAAAAAGTTTATAGATTAAATAAAATAAAAATGGAAATTCTAAATACCGTGTACATATTCAAAGTGTATAAAATTTTGAAACATTGCTTAAAGTATGTATATGATAAAAATGATAACGAATTCAAGGTACTTGGAAAACCAGTTTTATTTAAATTTTCCGGTGGAAATGTTGAACAATATTTAAAAAGAAAATCTAAAAATTGGTACAGTAGTGATGTTACTAAGAAATTTAAGTTTATCAGATGGACTCTGTAATAAAACACGTTTACGAATCACAAAATTATTACAGTATAATAAAGAAGGAGAAATTATAACTAGAGAAAAAATTGGAAATAGAGTCTTCATTCTAAAAATAACCTTAGAGACAGGAAACTTCTTAACACTACCGTTTATTTTGTATCATAAACAATTTCCAATCTTTGTGGCATTTGCTATGATAATAAAAAAATCCTTAGGTCAAAGTTTCGATACTGTTGGTTTATATTTAAAAAAACCCTTATTTTCTCATGGTCCATTATATGTGGCTTTATCAAGATGCAAAGATAAAAATAATTTATATATTTAAGTAGAAAGGCAAAGACATACAGAGATAGAAAATATTATTTTAAAAGAGATTTTTACATAATTTATTGACTTTATTTAATGATTTTTATAGATAAATCGGCAATGTTTATGGTAGTAAATTGAAAGTCACTCATTAATGATTCATCATTCAACAAGTATACATGACATGATGTATAAAAAATGGTGTGGGGGCCTGTGGGGGTCTGTGGAGGGACAGGAAAAATTGTGTGGGGGGCTGTGGGGGATCTACGGAAAAAGTTAGAAAATGTTAAATTAGCGATGAAAACGGTCGAATTTCAGCTTATTTGTGGGGGGCTGTGGGTGGTTTATGTAGGGGGGGCTGTGGAGGGGTTATGTGGAATGCTACACAAAAATGACTATTTAATATAGGGAAATATATATATATATATATATTTATATATATATATATATATACGTGTGTGTACGCGCTTAGACTTGCGCTTGCATGTGTATGAGAGAGAGAAGGAGAGAAAGAGAGATTAACATTTTTAGATTTTTATTAATTAGTTATGGACTTGAGGTCCATTATAGCCAGAGCTATGTATAAAAAGTTTTATTGATCTTATTTATTTTAGTTATGATCTCGATATTATAGACAACTCATATTTACTGATTATGTTAAAACATTGTACATTTATTGAAGTTACTCGTTATTTACTATGCCTTTATTATTTAAGTTAGTTTTCTATTTTATAATTATGTAACCACACTATCCAATTGTTATGTGCTGCGCTCGGCAACACACTTTGTTATGTAGTATTTCATTGTTATAGGGCTTAAGACCCGTTAATTCTATAAATAAATAAATTTATTTTAGATGTATATATTTATATGTATATATATATGTGTATATATATATATACTAGCAGCCCCCCGTCACGGCTTCGCCCGAGACTTACTAAATAAAACACCGTAGTGTGTTGACATGTAATGTGAAACATTTTTAGTTAGAAAATTTTACACATATTCCCGATACATCTCAGAACAAAAATCTTCTTATTAAAAAGATTTTTTTCGGAATCCATATAGTTTTATTTGGTCAAATAATAAGGTGTAAAAATTCAAAAAAATAATTATGCTGAAAAGTACCGTGCGTTCTTTAAGCCATAAAATAATCGGTGTCCATAAGAAGCCGTTGATCTACAGTTTCTCCCGTGTAATTCACGAAAACGGCTATTTTTTAAAGCTGTTAAGGTTTTTACCCCCAAAAAATGTATGTTAAAAAAAAAATTTTTTTTCTCATATCTCACAATTTTATTACCAGAGCAACAAAGTCCTGGACCTTAAACCCTACATTTTTATTGCCACAAAAACAGAAATACATTTTCTACTAATTTAAAAATCTGGAGTAGGATCTTTAAAGATTTCAGAGATTGCTGTGAGGGTACAATTAAAAGCTGATCTCTCACGTAATGGACTCTTAAGTTGTCGATTTTGACGCTGCTGTTTTAATCTCGATAAATTTTCTGCGTCAGTTTCTTGACGCCTCAAATTGTATTCATTAGATACATTTGAAGTTTTCTTTCCAATATACCCTTTTGCAACTATTGGCATGCTTACGACTTTTATGATCCCTAAAGGCAATTTTCAGTCAACTTTGTTAATTTTAATACATTTGTTGGCAAGGAAGTTCGACGTCCGATGGCCCTAAAAAAGACCGGTGAGCTTCTTAAGTTAACTCTTTCTTGACTGCAATTAACAGCAATTGTGACTGCCTGGATACCTCAGGGTGATCTTCTCTGGCTTACTGTTAAAGACCCAGACTAATTGGGAAAAAAATTACAAAGTCCGAAGCTTTGGGGCTAGTTGTAGTGCTCTTTCCCAACGTCTCCCGGTATAACGTCGAAGACGTTGGTGTCTAAAGCACCTTTTTTATTTGCAGATTCAGTTGTTTTGGTGATCTTAGATGGGGAGATTGGTTAGTGATACTTGTCCAGTGGAGGCTGTCCCGTTGGCTCAAGTTTTTTTTCCTTTATAGCTGTTATAGGTTTGCCCAGCGCAGACCTTGGAGAGGATCAGTGATTCCTGGTTGAATGCTTAGAGTCGAGAGGGTAATATAGAGTCGTCGGTCACCGGGTTTTCCAGCCTTGCGAAGAACAACTTCGCAGGTGACGTTGTGCGTCTGCTAGTGAATGGCTGACTTGGTTTAATAGTGTCCGTTTTTAGTTAATATAGTCTTTTAGTCGCCGAATCGCTTCCGGAAATAGTAATAAAAATGTATTTGTTGGCAAGGTAGCTTACACTTAAGTGGCCCCTAAAAAGAACCGATGAAATTGATGGTTAAGTAGGGAACGTAAATACTTATAATGGCCCTAAAAAGCGCCAGTGGTGAAACTTTCAGGCTATTCTTCATTATTGTTCCTGATGATGAAGAGCTGGCTACGGGTTGCTTGATTTTTACCCTGGGAGTCTCGATGTACGGAGACTGTGATGGAGGGAGGTACGCCGCTGACCAAAGAATATCTCGTCTCGGGTCGTTCCCCGGATAACCAACTGCTCATCTTTAGACGGGAACATGTGGGTAAGCGCGTTGGGGACGCGACGACCAAGAAGGTAGCCGTTGTGGCTTCCCGTGCCCCTCAGAGCTGTTTTCCCTTGCTTACATTTGTAGCCACAAATTCTCTAACTACACCAGGTGGGATGGTGGGACTGCCACACAACTCTGAAGAGTTGGTGCAGATTGTGCTCTGGCTAGATATGTCTCCTGGTATTGTGGCATGGACGGCATCGGTTGGAATTAATTTTTTTTTTTTTTTGATCGCACTCGCCGAGATTCAGGGTGAAGGTACACGTAAGTCCCTTCCCCTTTAGAGAAGAGTGTCATTTCGTAACCGGGATACCCAGCTGCAGGACTATCACTTGCAATCGTTACACAGCTTGTTGAGCTGCCGAAGCTCGACTATTCCACTATTGATACGCTGTGGCTTATTATAACCACACTTATTTAATTATGTTGCAGGTAGCTTTGATTTTATGTCGATGCCACCTAGCGGATTTTACTGAACTAAAGTGAAAAGCTGGCGTATTTTTGCGAAACTTTGAGCTCATTTATTGCTATTGTTATTAAATTTTTCGAGATAAAAACTACACTAAAACCATCTAGGAAGTATCATGAATCAGTGTGCAACATTTCAGCAAAATCGGTTCAGTAGTTTTCGCGGTTAGCGATTACAACAGTTTTAGCGACTTTGCTTTATATATTAGTAAGATATATATATATATATATATATATATATATATATATATATATATATATATATATATAAATACACCTCGTAGAAAAATATTATGACAAACATTTTTAAGGCTTTTAATGAAATTTTGCTTTTTACATTTTAATTAGCTTACTAGTTACTATTCTAGTATTTTAGCGATTAATTGATTATGAATTGCTCAAAATAAAAATCAAATTAGAATAAATTTTTTTATGGACATTTTTTTTAAATCCAATATTTAATTCAATGTATAATTTATCATTTTGTCTGCGCGTGTGTGTATGTAGTAGTAGTAGTAGAAGTAGTAGTAGTAGTAGTAGTAGTAGTAGAAGTAGTAGTAGTAGTAGTAGTAGTAGTAGTAGTAGTAGTAGTAGTAGTAGTAGTAGTAGTAGTAGTAGTAGTAGGGCTTCGCTTCGTGCAACAAGTACTTACACAACCAACGGTGTGTAATCTTTTATTTAGTATGCTATAATTTAATTTAATTTTAAGTCGTTTCTTAGTGTCGTATAAAATATACATATACCAGTGGTATGATATAGTACTTTACAAACACATACTGCCCTCTGTTGATTTGTTTTTTGATTCTCCCTCATTGTGGATTACAACTCAACACTACTGAACATTATTTTTCCGCTTGATTACGGAAGTCAGAGCGTGATCATATATTTTTATTAAAATGGAGGTGAGGGGACTTTTTTCTTTTTCTGCTGTGATTCTGGCTACTTCTGCTGTATCTCTTATAAACATTATTGTAATGTTAATATGTTTGACATTTCTATGGGAAAATTTATATAAAGAACTTTATACCTACAAATAAATATAATATAATATAAATTGGTTTCTGGCCATACTCTTAGTTGTATAAATGAAATGGTTAATAATCATTCGTATGCATGAAGTCCATTTATTTGCCTCTTGGGCGATCTAGAAAAATAGATTTAAAGAAATTTTCTTGTAAGAAAAAAAACATGTTCTTATTTCTTAACATTTTTCACGAATGAATATTTTTACAGTACCAAAATAAATATGAGATATTATTTTCATGATGTAGTATATTATATTTTCATAAAAAGACTTTGAGTAAAACAAATATGAATAAATAATCTTCCAACTACCAATATAAATAGTTTTATATGGTGGAAGATTGCTTGGAATGCCCCGTACAGTTAACTATGCAATATAAAAGTTAACCTTATAATTTTATATACAATAATAGTCGACGCTTCGCGCAACGACCCCCTATAAATGAATTATGACTTTAAATTTTGTTAGATGTAAAGTTTACACCTAGCGCCACCTGTATTAATTTAGGTAGTACTTAAGTACATAGTCTACGAGTTAGTGTAAAACGAGCTTCTAGCCTGCACACATGACAGTTACATACTACAGTAAAGATATTGTTTAAAGACAGCAAGACTGAGTTTAATAAATTATATTTCGTATTACATCAAACTTAACAGTGTTGTTGACGCTTTAAGTCAATCGAATTATTGACTATCATACGCGGAGCAACTGCCACAATTTATGCCATGGTTGATAGTAAAGGAAAGGAATACAAAATAAACTCCAAGAACAATTTTCTAAACTCATGGAACGAAATTGACTTTATTTGTTTTACCTTTCGAAAGGCCTCGAATAATATAGTTGCCTGGCCGCTCGCAAAACACACACCTTTTATCTCTTCTTAGTAAATTTACAAAATACCTGCGCTGTGTTACTAATCTCGCTCGCAGATGTTGAGGTGAGACGAAGGCCTTGATTTGACGAAGGAAAAACGATGTATTCGTCGGTGCCTCCAAAAGACTGCTCGTTGCTGATGAAGTCCACGGCAATTGATAAGTTGTAGTTTTGTCGCTCTCTCGAATCTCCAAGTTTGAAGAAGAGTCGACTCCGTGGCTTCCCAATCGCTTGCTCCGGCCGAACTGAACTGAACTCGAATACGCTTCACACCATCGACTACCTCAAGAAATTTTCCCCCACGCATAAGGAAAAGCGAGCTATCCTTTGTCTAGTTAATACCTAACAACACACAGACTCACACAGAGAGAGCATACCTACTACTCAAATTACAATTTTACTCTCTACTCTTACATCTCTCTCTCTCTCTTTCTCATACATCCGAACAAGTGTAGATAATGTATTTTTTTATACCCTCGCACGTGCTAACCCTCGAGCAGTCTCGCGTAGTGGAAGTAATTCTGCTAACAGGTTATGGGCCCAGCACACTTCCACTGCGCAACTCTGCTTTCATAAGGGGCTCCGTGCAGGGTATCTCGTGTTTCCGGTCTTTTTTTTGTGTAATCTTAGAGTGATGGATGTTTCTTACTTTGTAGTGAACTGACGTTTCCTTTTAAATACGATGACGTCATGAGCCAAAAAAGTGTGCCTCTCGAGCCTGAAGCTGAGGTCGAGGGCGAGTTCGACGAGACGACAGGCGACGGCGAGTTGGCTCCACTGGAGTCAGGAGATGCGGCCGAAGTCGGCCAGAAGGCAGGAGCCGTGTTACCGGAGGAGAGAGTGAAGAGGGAAGATGGGGAGGAAGACTGATTTATGAAGGACGCGTCGTGCCAAGTGAATAGTAAGTTGTTTCCTTTGTGGTTGCGAGTTGTGTCAGACATGTTTGCGTGCATACGTGTGTATGTATCTGCATGTCTTCCGCTGATTAGCTCCTTACCAAGGAAGCGGACCTGGAGATGGTTTGGCGGTGCTGTGTCGTGGTTGCTATCGCTGGCGACCGTGGCGCCGGTGTGATACCAGGGAAGCCTGGCTTCACCTGCGTGCTGCGTGCTGGCAATACGCCATTTTCTCTCTCTTCGAGCTTATCCCGGCGCGCCAGGACGTATGTGTTCTACATTCCCTGTGTGCGCCGGGAGGAGGGGTGGCCTGGCTGCTGTTTTCGCGCGTGATGACTACATATTTATGCTATGTGCGCGAACAACTGTAGCTCGTCGTTTACGCATGCTTGTATTTCTTCTTGGAAGTAGACAGAGATACTCATGTGCGGACGGCTTTGTTCTAGATAAGGAGATAATCGACGTATATATGCGACTCTTTCAACTTGATGCAGACATTTGTGGAGAAGATCTCGTGAGAAATTTATCCATGAGCAAGAAAGCAGCATTTAAAACGACGGAATTGAAATTGACTAAACTTCTGACTAATAGTAAGACAGATGCTGAGTTTGACGACGAAATGCATTTCAGTAAATATGACGACAGAATACTAAAAGAGAAATCAGCGTGCCCAGTCTTTCCGAGAAAGCTGAAGATTATAAAAGATGAGAAGATTGCTTTTAAATACGACAGGGAAAAGGACATACTTGTTACTCAAACGCAAGTCATTAATAACTACTCAAAACAGACGACTGATACGACGATACTACACACAACCGAGGCCACCGACCGGATAAGGGCCTCAGAAGAGGCAGTGACGACTATTTCCAGGTTGTCCAAACGACTGTAAAACTTTATGACAGCTCAACAGGTAGGTCAATCAAATTCTGGAACAGACTCATTAAATTCAACTGCAATATCTTCGTCAAAACAAAATCGTGAACATAAAATCGATCCCTTCTCGGAAAGAGTTCTAAATCAGACACTGCATAACAGAACGACTGATCTTGATCGGAGTGAAGGGTTTCGACTCAAACGGTTAAACAAAGATTTACCTTTCCGTTACGATTATAAATTAACCCCTACAACAAAGATAGAATTGTTTCTTGATAAATTATTTACAGAATTAAAAATCAAAAGACTGTTGCATGTATTGGATGATACTATCGAGTCTCCCACATTTCTGTCTACCAAAAAATTAGATGATCACAAATAAAGAGTACGACATATAATAATTAATCACATTGATGATTTTTATCACTTGAAGACTGCTCATTATTCCAACCCCAAATATCTGCTGAATAAATTACAATAAATTGAAAGAAACGAGACAAACTTGTCGTCAAATGAAATCAAATGAAAACTGTACACTTTTTGGTATTTTTTAAATAAAATAACAGGGTCCGACTTTGTTGGTAAATTTGAACAGCTCCTCAAGAGCTACGAAAATTTATAAGGGAAATAATCCTTGTCCGAAGAAGAGATACGTGACGCATTCTATAATGCCGTCGTTAACAACGTATCGCAGATTAAAACTCTTGACGCCATGATCGAAGTTGTGCAAGGAAAAAGAATGACTTATGACCGCTTAAAATCTCTCTTTTTAAAGACTGAGTCAAGACAGCAGAAAACCAGAGCAGATGGAGAAACTGCTTCTGCAAATGACAAGAAAGGTGAGACTGCATTAAGGCAAAACAACGTTGTCCCTTTACTGTTTTCAAGCTCTTTCAATAACACAAAAACTGATAATTGCAACTTGAATTAATTTATTGCCGACTAGGAGCAACTGATCACTTAGTGAATTCTCGACTGGTATTTAAAAGCTTGAATTGCAATAAGACAGGCAAAATTAAGTGTGTCAATGATAATCCTTTCGCGGACTTGAAAACGGAGGGAAAAGGCATGATTGTTGGTAGAAAAAATAATAATGACTTAACACTGAATAAAGTGATTTGTTTCAAATCTCTGTCAGAAAACTTACTTTCTTTGAGGAGATTTATAGATGCTGGCCTAGCCATGTATCTTAACAATAATAAAATCGATGTATTAGATCCGACTTCGAACGAATCATTTGTCACAGGAGCCTATCAACAACCATACTGGCTTATTGAGTTGAATGTTCATAACAAAGATAAAAATAAGATTGACGGGAAATTTTCATACCTAGTGACGAATGGCTCGGGCGAACCTCGGTATAATACACGAAGCAGAACTAAAACAAAAGACAACAACCAAGACAGAAACTCTAGTAAAAGTGTCGAGCAACAGAAACCTACTGAAAATTTATCAACGCCATACACCATAGACTCCTGCTTCAAACACTCAATCAATGACCGCAAGCTTTTGAATTCAGATAAAATAAGTTTTATGAAAGCAAAGATGTTAGATTCAATGAACGACTGGTGTACAAATACAGATATCTGAAAAACGATATATTGAATTAGAAATTAGTCACAGGAAAAATTAATAATCTGAAGTTTGACGAAGAAATGGAAGAGAGTACAGAAACGGAGGAAAAAATCGCTAAATGAAAGAGAGGACGACCGCCAAAAATATCTGATATAGGAAAGACAGAAAAGACTCCACCAACAAAACGACAGAAGCCGATGCATGACACTAGCTTCACAGAACTGTAGGTATCTTATGATTCAAATAAGCCAATCAATTTTGGACAAGAAAACTTAGACGAAAAAGACTGCTCTGTTAATCACAATCAGGATAAAGTGTATCATGCATTATTGACAAAAATTTACAAAGATCCAACCAACTGCCAAAAAGCTCTGAGGAGTAAAAATAGCCCACAATGGCTAAAAGCTATGGATGAAGAATGGAAGGCAATGAACGACAACAACGTCTGGAAGATTGTAAAGAAACCAATGACTGATGACAAAGGCAGAAAACCAAACGTAATTATTTCTTGGTGGGTTCTAAAAAGGAAAGAAGATAACCCTGAAAACATAAAATACAAGGCCAGGTTAGTAATCCGTGGATTGGAAGACAGAAATCAATATGATTTGTTGGAAACTTATGCCCCAGTCTCTTGACTGGCAGTAATCCGAGTCTTATTGTCAGTTATAAACAACGGTATTCCTGGTGCCCAAGAGTTAAGAAAGACCAAAGTCTGCAAATTGGAAAGATCTCTGTATGGACTTAAAATTGGTCCCAAACGTTAGTATGAAAGATTTTCAGAGACAGCTACTAAAATAGGACTCCTGGAACATCCAAGTGAGCCTTGCCTGTTCACATGGAAATGTGATGACAAGTTTTTAATTTTGATTCTGTATGTAGATGACATGCTAATGGCCAGTAACAATGTTAGAAAACTTACAGAAGTGAGTGATAAGCTTAAAGCCGAATTCAAAATGACCAATCTGGGGGAAGCAAATAACTTCCTAGGAATACAAATCGACAGAGACAGAGTGAATAAAACTATTCGACTAGCACAGGAAATCTACACAAATAAAATATTGCAGAGATTTTGTTTAGATAATTCATGAGAGTGCAAAACACCTATGGTGACGAGACAAGTCTTGAACAAACAGCGAAGTGACAGAGAAGAATCTGGGAACGAAGGAGACCAAAAAATGGACCAACCAGAAGTTTTTACATATCGGGAAGCAGTTGATATTTTACTGTATCTGGCAAACACTGTTCGACCCGATATCTCTTCTGCAGTGAATGTATTAGGTATATATCAAATCAATCCCACAAAAGAAGACAGACAAATGGTTAAAAGAGTTTTCCGCTACCTCAATGGTACTAGAAAGAAAGGACTGACACTTAAAGGAAACACAGAAATCATGACCGCTTATTCTGACGCAAGCTTCACGGATTGTAAAGATTCGCACACGACAAGCGGATATGGCATAAAGCTATTTGGCGACACTGTGGCTTGGAAAACACACAAACAAACATATGTGTCGTTATCGACTTGCCAAGCAGAATATATTGCCATGAGGGAGGCATGTCAAGAACTGATAGCTCGGAGAAACACTTTGACAGCTGTATCAAACACCACATTTTACTCAATGACTGTGTGGTGCGATAATAAAGCGGCCGAAGCAAGTGCTAAGTCGTATGGTGGAACTAACCTCAGACACATAGCGTCAGTACGAGAACATTATGTAAAAGAATGTGCTAAGTACGGGTTTATAGAAATCAAATGGATTGCCTCTAAACATTAGATGATGATATTTTTACCAAAGCTTTACCAATTGAACTGCATGAGAAATTGACTGAAAAACTGCTAAATGACTGATAACATAATACGACAGTGAATCCAGCTCTATCTTTCAAATCTAATTTTTATTGTCTGAATCTGTTTTAGTTGAAAAGCATTAAAGGAGCTGCAGGAGACCGTGAGAACAAGACCGCAAGAAGAAGACTGCCATTTTCACTATATTTATATGGGGCATTCTTTTTAATATTTACCCCCCCCCCCTGCTGTCCAAAAATGGAAGCAGCTAAAAAATTATAATAAATCACTATTTTGTAGCTTGAAGCCTGTAGTTTACGATACCGAGTGGCTCTTTCCGAAAATAAAAAATGGCGGCTGATGGCATGACTCTGACTGTCGTTGAAGACTGCAAAAAATGTTAAAGTAAGCAAATATCTTGAAATCTTATCATATTGCAAGGCAAAAAAATGTGTAAATATGTTTCTTTTTGTTTGTTTAAGTAAAGTTAAGCATATGTGTTTTAGTATAAGGTCATATTTTGGTTCTAACCTCAAAAAACAGCTCTAAATCGTATTTTTTTGTTAAAATATTCCATGTAGCCATCGAGATAAGCACAAAAATATTTCTTTCATGTGAATTACCATTAATAAACTTTAAATAAATAAGGTCTTTAGTCTGTGAGAAAACAAAATCTGTCCGTGACCTATATAAACAGTCATTAACGTCTATTTTGTTAGTATAAACTTCAATTATCTTACTAAGATAAGTCACACTATGAATTTCGTATGAGATGAACTATGAAAATTTAAACAGTAAGAATTTTAACAAGACACACCTATTGTTTTTAGTGAATGATTAAATATTGTTTATTTAGAAGCTATGTATTGAGTTAAAATTTTAGAATCTGACGAGCACAAATGAATACTTTAATTAAATTTAATATAGTACTTTGATTTTAATAGCAATAGAAGACTTTAGGAAATTAAATTCCTATATTAATTAAGTATTGTTCATATCAAGTTAAAATTAACCATGCAACAGTTTTTTAGTTAAGGGAACTTTTCTCTAGTACATATACCAAAAGATCCTGCAGGAAAACTTGCAGGATCTCTAGAGGAAGGGTGTATAATATTTTATAAGTAATATTTAATAATGAGTATGGTTGAAATCATCACTGGCTAAATTTTTACAGCTCATCTCGTACAAAGTTTATTGTGTAACTTATCTTAGAACGATAAATAAAGTTTATGAGGGTGTATCGCAAAAAGCTCATCCATCAAATGGCGCAACGATATCTAAGCGATTCACATGGACTAGTGTACCTATGTATGCGATGGTGTTATATGTCGTCTATATATAGAACCATCTTATATATGGACACACTAGTCCACGTGAATCGCTTAGGCACAGTCACGCCATCTGATGGATGAGCTTTTTGCGATATGCCCTCATACTAGCAAAATAGACGTTAATGACTGTTTATATAGGTCACGGACAGATTTTGTTTTCTCACAGACTAAAGACCTTATTTAATTAAGGTTTACTTAAGGTAATTCACATGAAAGAAATATTTTTGCGCTTATCTCGATGGCTACATGGAATATTTTAACAAAAAAATACGATTTAGAGCTGTTTTTTGAGGTTAGAATCAAAATATGACTCTATACTAAAACACATATGCTTAACTTTACTTAAACAACCAAAAAGAAACATATTTACACATTTTTTTGCCTTTCAATATGATAAGATTTCAAGATATTTGCTTACTTTAACATTTTTTTCGGTCTTCATTGACAGTCAAAGTCATGCCATCAGCCGCCATTTTTTATTTTTGGAAAGAGCCACTCGGTATCGTCAACTACAGGCTTCAAGCTACAAAACAGTGATTTATTATAATTTTTTAGCTGCTTCCATTTTTGGACAGCAGGGGGGGGGGTAAATATTCAAAAGAATTCCCCATATACATATATTTCTTTTACTTATTTTTTCCTTTAAGGAACTAGGTTGATTGATTCCTTCTAATATTAAGATTGAAGTACAAAGTAATAACAAGACAATCAGTCAAAGGCAACTTGTGATTGGCGTTCTGTGAAACTGGAGGGAGTGTTGGATGTAAAGTTTACACAGAGCGCTACCTGTATTGATTTAGGTAGTACTTAAGTACATAGTTGATGCTGCATATCGGTCTGTGAGTTAGTGTAAAACGAGCTTCTAGCCTGCACACACAACAGTTACATACGACTGTAAGGATTTTGTACAAAGACAGCAAGGCTGAGTTTAATAAATTATATTTCGTATTACATTAAACTTAACACTTTAGCTAATATGCTTTCTTTTGTATCCTTGCACATGCTAACCCTTGAGCTGTCGCGCACTGTGGAAGTAATTATGCTAACAAATTTCTTCTTGACGATTAGATAAATAATGGCGATTAGACAATTTTGTCTTAAAGTAATTTATTGATGAAGCAGATTAAGAATAATAGATTAATTCATATAGTACGACACGTACACGTCTGTATACACATCAAGTTCCGAGAAAGACGGTATGATCCCTGTCAGGTTCTCCAAAAGTAGTGTGGGGGGTGGGTGGGAAGGCGGTGGGAAGGCAATATGTCAAAATAAGGGAGAAACTGACAGGTTTTTACCTTATTTTGTGGGGGGCAGTGGGTGGTTAATGGGGGTCTGTTGATGCTGTGAGGAGTTGCATAGAATGCCCCACTGAGATAACTATGTGTATATATATAAATTGTATAGAGAGAGAGAGAGAGAGAGAGAGAGAGAGAGAGAGAGATAGTTTAGTGCTCTAGTAAATAAATTTCCTACAAAATGAGATATAATATCGAATATACATATATGTATGTATATGAATCAAGTAATAATAAAATACAGTACAGATTTTGTGAATAAAAGAGTTACAATTATTAAGTTGAGATCACGAGTCCTTTAAATTACAGGTACTTATTTAATCAAAGTATTTAGGTCGATCTAGAAGCAGCTCATAGAGCTTGCTACCTGAAAAAGGTCTCGCAAAAATGCCATGGATGTTTACAGGCAACTTGTCCCAGAGTCTTAGCGCACCCTTTCTAAAAGCAAACATTAAGAAGTCAATCCTTATTTCGGGCACACTCAGATCAAAAGGAGTCATTCTTATTCTAGCTCTTTCCAGAACTTTGAACTTCAAGTAATTTACGAGATATGCTGGCTATCCTGTTTTAAGCATGGTGGCCAAAAAGTGCAGAGTAAGATATTTAGTCTGTACATCAAATCCCAATTATTTGAAACATTGATAGGTAGATGTAATGTGGTCGGACTTTTTGATGCCCACCACGAACCGCAAAGCTGCATTCATATACGTGCTGAGCTTAGTTTTTAATTTGCCAGACAAATCAAGCTGTGAAGCAGAGCAGTACTCGAGAATAGGAAAGACATTTCTACATATAGAGACTAGCAGGGTAATTTCTCGGTTATCAGAGAGTTCTCGAACGTCGTCAACTATTTTCATAAGAGCAGACTGTGTGCTATGTTCTACACGGAACCCAGATTGGTAGGTAGAGAGTAAGTCGCGTGAATTGATGTTGTCCCACCAGATTTTTTAGGTATAGGCCTCATAAGAGCTTTTTTTAGTCCTCCGGAAATAGGCTGGACTGGAAGGAGACATCGAATATAGTTATTATTGTTATCACCAGGATATTAACGTGACTGTTAAAATAACATAGAGGTATCCGATTAAAATTCATAGCGTTAGAGGGAGCAGACAAGATAGCTAAACGTACATCGTCAAAAGTTACATGGTGAAAGTAGAATATTTGATCTGGGTTGATTCTACGTTAAATACCACGACGTACGTCGAACAGAGGAGTAACGCTGCTGCTACCAATAAAGTGACGATTCGCAGCATCCAAGTCAAATGGAACGTTCATCTGTGGAGTGGCAGATCCTTTTATAAGACCTAGGCTATTGATAACTTTCTACTGTTGGGAGGTGTTCTTGCACTTGCAGATGCAATCATAGTAGGTAGTATGCATGACGAGCACTTCTAATCTTAACTTGGGCTCTGCTCTGGATCTGTTTATAAATTGCATGAGTACTGTTCAAAAGTGAGTGCTTATATTCTCTTCAAGCTCTGTTATGTTTCCTTATAAAAGATTTAAGATGTGGAGTTATCCAGGGTAATGGTCTATTTTTTCTTGTTATTGTTTCAAAGGGCTCATGTTTATCATAAAGGCTAGTGAGTACTGCAGTCAAAACAGCCACTTTGTGATCTGCACAGCTGCTAAGGTCGATATTATTTTTTTGGGTAGCAGCTAATTCTTCTCGAAACTTCGCATTTAAAAAACTTAAAATTGCGACGAGAGATAACTGAAGCATCGGTGCAAGGTATATTGTGGTTTAATTTAACAAAGATAGCATCATGCCTAGAAATAGAAAAAGCTTCTAGCTGGAAGGAGCATTCATTGTCTACTCGTTAAGACAAGCACACGTAATCAACGGTAGAGCTGGAATTTTTAGTATGGTGAGTAGGACTGTTTGGAACAGGATGAAGCCCTAGCACTTGTAGAGACTCTTTAAAAATAATCACGCTGAAAGACTTGGCATGACAGTATAAATTTACATCACCCATTAGAATAAGATGGTCGTAAGACGAGTTGCACTACATTATCGCTTCTTCAACCTCAGACCAAAATCTAGCCTTGGGAGGATTGTAGACAGTGACGTAGAGAAATATTAATGTGGTAGTCTGGATCTCAACTAGTAAGAATTCAGGTTTCTTTGAATAAGTTTCACCTTGAATGGAACAAATCACAAGTTTGCTTCTTAGGGAACAGTGCACATACAGGAAAACTCCACCACCTCCTTTAGTCGCAGGTAGCCTATTACAGCGGAAGAACGAGTAGTCTTGTATGTCAACTGAGGCAGTGGGTTGATTGGGCTACAGGAAGGTCTCACTGATGACAAAAATGTGTGGTTTACTAACAGAAATTAATTCGTGTACATCGGCAGAGTGTCACAGTAGAGATTGTATATTGATATGACCAACTACCAGGTTACTCGCCGTTACTGGCCAGAGAGAGAGAGAGAGAGGGAGAGGAAGAGACAGCGAGAGAAAAAGAGTGAGAAAGAAAGTAAGTTAACGCAGCATATTAAATAAAGTAGCAGTATGCATCTGTATGCATATTTTGATAAATATACAGAAAATTGATGCTCTAGAAAGTAGAAAGGAGTACCAGGGTAGGAGCCAGGAGGAGAGACTGCGTAGTAAGAAAACTAAGAAAAAGGTAATCAGTGAATATAAGTAGCTGTGTATCTATACATGCATGTCCCGCATTTTTGTGTCATATTTTGCATGTTGTTCAAATCTATCGGAATTAAAAATTTCTTCTTTTGAGTTATGAATAAATATAGAAGATTTAAAAAATATTGAATAATTTAATAGTACAGGATTATTGTACGATTTTTTATACGATTTTTAAACAGTAATTTCTTAAGTTATATTACTTTTTTATATTTTTATCATTTCAAAATAGATTATTTTAAATTAATTTAATTGTTTTACATTGAATTTTGTCAATTCTACATAATACATTGAAAACAATTTTCTTCAGACAATTCGATCCTATAGAAAAAATGTTTTCATTTTTTGACAACGTAATTTTGACATTTATGGTTGTATTTTTTGAAGAAATTATTTATTTTGTAGAATTTTTTTCGAAGTGGATACCCTACGACATGGCATAGTAAGTGTAGTTTTAAATCCAAGCCCGTTAAAAAAGCAAAACAGTTTGTAAATGCAGTAACAATTGAAGCGTCAATAAATGTACATACAATAGTGTATGATTCCAGATACGTATTCCTGTTTTATCAAAAAACTTTTTTATGACTTTATTAAGTAAGGATCTGCTGTCCAAGAAAAGTTAATCTTACTAATATATAAAGCAAAGTCGCTAAAACCGTTGTAATCGCTAACCGCGAAAACTACTGAACCGATTTTGCTGAAATGTTGCACACTGATTCATGATACTTCCTAGATGGTTTTAGTATAGTTTTTATCTTAAAAAATTTAATAACAATAGCAATAAATGAGCTCAAAGTTTTGCAAAAATACGCCAGCTTTTCACTTTAGTTCAGTAAAATCCGCTAGGTGGCGTCGACATAAAATCGAAGCTACCTGCAACATAATTAAATAAGTGTGGTTATAATAAGCCGAAGCGTATCAATAGTTGTATAATCTAGCTTCGGCAGCTCAACAAGCTGTGTAAAGATTGCAGGTGATAGTCCTGCAGCTGGGTATCCCGGTTACGGACGACACTCTTCTCTAAAGGGGAAGGGACTTAAGTGTCCCTTCACCCTGAATCTCGACGAGTGCGATCAAAAATAAAAAAAAATTAATTCAAACCGATGCCGTCTCTGCCACAATACCAGGAGACATATCTAGCCAGAGCACATTCTGCACCAACTCTTCAGAGTTGTGTGGTAGTCCCACCATCCCACCTGGTGTAGTTAGAGAATTTGTGGCTACAAATGTAAGCAAGGGAAAACAGCTCTGAGGGGCACGGGAAGCCACAACGGCCACCTTCTTGGTCGTCGCGTCCCCAACGCGCTTACCCGCATGTTCCCATCTAACGATGAACGGTTGGTTATCCAAGGAACCACCTGACGACGAGATATTCTTTGGTCAGCGGCGTACCTCCCTCCATCACAGTCTCCGTACATCGAGACTCCCAGGGTAAGAATCAAGCAACCCGTAGCCAGCTCTTCATCATCAGGAATAATAATGAAGAATAGCCTGGAAGTTTCACCACTGGCGCTTTTTAGGACCATTATAAGTATTTACGTTCCCTACTTAACCATCAATTTCATCGGTTCTTTTTAGGGGCCACTTAAGTGTAAGCTACCTTGCCAACAAATACATTTTTATTACCATTTCCGGAAGCGATTCGTCGACTAAAAGACTATATTAACTAAAGACGGGCACTATTAAACCAAGTCAGCCATTCACTAGCAGACGCACGTCACCTGCGAAGTTGTTCTTCGCAATGCTGGAAAACCCGGTGACCGACGACTCTATATTACCCTCTCGACTCTTAGCATTTAACCAGGAATCACTGATCCTCTCCAAGGTCTTCGCTGGGCAAACCTATAACAGCTATGTAGGAAAAAAAACTTGAGCCAACGGGACAGCCTCCACTGGACAAGTATCACTAACCAATCTCCCCATCTAAGATCACCAAAACAACTGAATCTGCAAATAAAAAAGATGCTTTAGACACCAACGTCTTCGACGTTATACCGGAAGACATTGGGAAAGATCTTAACAACTAGCTCCAAAGCTTCGGACTTTGTAATTTTTCTCCCGATCAGTCTGGATCTTCAACAGCAGGCCAGAGAAGATCATCCTGAGGTATCCAGGCAGTCACAATTGCTGTTAACTGCAGTCAAAAAAGAGTTAACTTAAGAAGCTCACCGGTCTTTTTTAGGGCCATCGGACGTCGAACTACCTTGCGAACAAATGTATTAAAATTAACAAAGTTGACTGAAAATAGCCTTTAGGGATCATAAAAGTCGTAAGCATGCCAATAGTCGCAAAAGGGTATATTGGAAAGAAAACTTCAAATGTATCTAATGAATACAATTTGAGGCGTCAAGAAACTGACGCAGAAAATTTATCGAGATTAAAACAGCAGCGTCAAAATCGACAACTTAAGAGTCCATTACGTGAGAGATCAGCTTTTTATTGTACCCTCACAGCAATCTCTGAAATCTTTAAAGATCCTACTTCAGATTTTTAAATAAGTAGAAAATGTATTTCTGTTTTTGTGGCAATAAAAATGTAGGGTTTAAGGTCCAGGACTTTGTTGCTCTGGTAATAAAATTGTGAGATATGAGAAAAAAAATTTTTTTTTTAATATACATTTTTTGGCGGTTTAAAATCTTAACAGCTTTAAAAAATAGCCCTTTTCGTGAATTCCACGGGAGAAACTGTAGATCAACGGCTTCTTATGGACACCGATTATTTTATGGCTTAAAGAACGCACGGTACTTTTCAGCATAATTATTTTTTTGAATTTTTACACCTTATTATTTGACCAAATAAAACTATATGGATTCCGAAAAAAATTTTTTTAATAAGAAGATTTTTGTTCTGAGATGTATCGGGAATATGTGTAAAATTTTCTAACTAAAAATGTTTCACATTACATGTCAACACACTACGGTGTTTTATTTAGTAAGTCTCGGGCGAAGCCGAGACGGGGGGCTGCTAGTATATTAATAAAGGATCAAAATCTTTAAGTTTTAATAAGTAATCAAACGAATTCTGTCTATCTTTAAGAAGTTTACGTTGCCAAAAAATATGAGCAGTAGCTGGATATTATAATTACTCTAACAAATATGGATATCTACTATTTTGTATTTGGTCCAAAAACTTCTTCACAACTGTCAGTTGATGAGTAATGACACTTTTTGCCTTAATACAAATTTTGGATACTCTACATCAAAATAGATTTTCTGGAGATTATTTCGACATACTATCAACAAAATCTATCAAGCCCAGTAAACTACACAATACTTTTGCAAATAAACAACATATTATTCTTTTCTTAAACTACTCAAGAACTCTGTCCACACTCAATCGAGAACAATAAAGGAATTTTGAACATGACAACAAACAATTTCTCACCTGTGCAGCCAACTGTCTTAATCTCTTGGTCTCCTCGAGTGTAGCATCTTGGCGTGCTGCAACTTTTACATGTGCAATATCCCCATAGAATGATTCGGATCGTTCCGAAAATGCCATCATAAGCTGGTGCAGCTCCTGTAGTGAAATTGAGCAGGCACGGTGACATGCGACTCCACACACTTCCCACTGCTCAGGGCTAAGGTTTGGTCCGCTGCTCACTAAGACGTGTCTGAAATATTTGTTTTCAAGTTGTAAAAGAAGAAAAAAAATGTATTTTTTCTATCTCGGATATTTTTTGTGATATTTAAACGTTTGCTCCGCTCTCAACAAGAAAAATAGTGTTGTTCTCTAATGCGCATTCGGACAGGACGATCAACACACCTTGCTTAAGCATAGTTGTTGTAAGTATTCTTAGGCTCAGACTAAAGAAGATGCGCACCAATGACGTAAACTATCATAGCATAACTGTGCATTATTAGTTAGAAAATTTCTTTAAACTTTATAATACTTATATACTTCAAGAAAAAAAATTTGTTACTCGTAATAAGAATAAATGTTATATTTTAACAATAAAAAACGTTAGAAAAATAACAGAAGCGCTGATATAGTAGCAGTCTACAATGATCAAATAAGAGAAAAGGAAAAAAGGAATAGAGCAGGAATACAAGCACTTCATAAAACACTGCATAGTTATCAGCATACATATGACGTTCTTGCGCAATACTGATCTCATCCTCTTCTCTCTTTTTCCTCCATGTAGGAAGATACGTGAATTTTACTTACATATATGGGCTTTGCCCCTGCACACTACAAATTTTAACAGAAAATAGTAATGTATATACAATTAAAACTTTTTGTTTCACTGTATACTTTCTGAATCTATGTAAATCTAAATTAACATATCCAATTTTGTTTACTTTTCAACATTAAATATAACGCTTAGAAATTATTCATTAGTTTTTTGGTATTTTAAGTTTCTAAGTATCAAGTAATAGTATTTATCAATTCTATACATGGATAAACTGAATATGTATCGCAGAAATAAATATCCGTGATCTGTTAGAGGTGAGGTAGGACAATGACATATGGATACATTGAACATTTTCCATGATTTTTTGTAGCGTTCTTTAATTCATACGTCTAACATTTGAATTGGCCCAGTATACACAGCAAGGTTGAGAAAAGAAGGAAAAAGAAAGGGATTTGAACACATTTTGCCTTATATTGTTAGTGAGCCTCATCATTGTGGCTGTGCCATCGATCTTAGCCACATACGCTAGTGTTGCTAGCTGGAATTCCAGCATATGATATGGGTTCACATACCATGTGCGTATGAATTATGAGGAGATGGGCCAAGACAAATAGTGCAGGATGTTGTGCAACATTTTTATTTGTCATGAGACTGAAATTTTTCTACATGAAAATTCAACACAACAAAAATAAGGTAAGAACCAATAGACGTTTACCTTATTAAGAGGGGGTTTGCGAGAAGGAGCTGAGGCAGGCTCTTCAAGACTGAGTAGGGGGGTGAGGTGGGTGGAGGCAGTGCTTCAAAAAGTTTAACCCAGTAAAAATAGGGTTAAAATCAAAAGAATTCTACCTCATTTAGAGGATGAGTGAAGAAAGGGTGGCGAGGGTTTGCGTGCGATGATCCTTAAAAGTCACTATATAATATAAGGAGGGTTATATATCTTCCTATATAATATAGTTTTTTTTTTGGGGCTGTCCAAACATCCTCCTACACCTCTCACAACCCCTTAACTAACTTATAATTTTTTGTGAGATTACTTTATGATAGGGACAAGAGGAGCTTATCTGGCTGCCACCTTCATAAAAAATTGTAATATTTATTATACATCTGTTATTTTTATACTTGACGACATTTTACCTCCACTGCTTAATAACTTCAATTTGTGTTTCTTCTATTTCATTAGTTTTTGCTCGAATAACAATAAATTTGATTATAAATAAAAACTTTCCAAACGAAAGTAGTTGATGAGGTGAAAAGTCTCAATGCTATATCGAATAACATTACGTTTAAGTCGTTTTATAAAGTACATACAGTATTTTTAATTTACTTCACACAACTCTTTATTGATGGTGATCGTACGCAGAGTGCATGAAGACCAGCTTATAATGAATAGTTAATTTGTCAAAAACATTGCTAAAATTATAAAAATTATTGTTTCAATATTTTATCTAGAAATTCAATGCGTTAATATTTTTGATGAAATTACTTTTTAGTAAAAGATTGTAAAATAAAAAGAATAAGAAACTTTTTAACTCAACTAATCAACTTTAAACTGGAAATGAGGAGTAGCTCTACTAGTATATATTCACATACATGCGCGCGCGCCCGCACACACACACGCATACACACATCTATTAATAAAAAAATTTTTATTAGTGTGCTTATGTATAATTTTAATCATATTTTTTGATCATCATTTAAATAAATATAAACTAAATTAAACATGTAATAAAACAATGCAATTTCCTTGAGCTATTATTCCTTGTGCTATTATTTGGGCTTAAGATAGTTTTGCTTGGAACTTAAATTAAATTATAAGCGTAATGTACCCTTGATTCAAGAAATTTGTTTATCTGTAGAAGAGTACTGCTTTTTTATTGTTAATAAAATCTTCTGTAAAATATATTTTATATTTCAATTCTGCTAGCTTCTTAAAAAATTCATCAATCTAAGTATCATGATCAATTAAACCTATAAAACATGTAGGTCCTTTAAATGTTTTGTATATGATGTTGTTACGCATTTTTAAATGCTTTAATGATAATACTCATGATTTTATTTAACTCAAACCAAGCTGTAAAGGTTGTTTGAAATTTTTTTCACATTTTCAAGCCCCCTCCCCTCTATCTTCGATCCTACCTATTTTGAAGTTATAGTGCAATGACAAAAAGGTTCCAAACTGACTCTAGAACTAAAGTACCAAGCAACATTCGATTTTTTTCTCAACACTAAAATTACGCGTCATTGCCTTAACTACAATCATTTTACTAAATGTAAAGAAAAAATGTTATACACGGATTATTGCTGCTTTATTTAACACTTTTTAAGTGACTTACAATATTGAATTTTTAGGAACATACAAGAAAATGATGATTAAATTCTCCTAAATTTAAGTTTTTCAATTTTTACATCATTAATACTAGCTAAAAACTCAGAAATACTGTCTTGATCATGCAATTGTTCACAATCCACTTGAAAATCAGTCTAACGTTGGTTTTTTGTTCCACTCGTATTCATACTAATCATACTACATCAAACTTAATTTTTTTTTTCTCAAAATTTGCACACTCGCGAGTATTTTTCCTTTCATTCGTTCAACTTTCTCACTCATATTTCGTTTAATGTATGGATAAATACAACGAACAAGCATAAACAAACATAAGAAGAATTGAAGCGTGTGTGTGTGTGTGTGTGTGTATCAGAGGTTATATAGTATACCTATATTTGTATTCTAACATCATAGTCTGGCCATGTTCTTTCGATAAACTCATTACAATACTGGCTAGGGCCTGCTTGGGTTGAGCTACGGCCGTCTTGTGGTCATTTCTTGTCAGGTTAATATCCACAAAAAATCTACCTAAATTTTTAGTATAATCCAGTATATGAGCTAGGAAATACTATACAATCTGGAAAAGTGATGCAACAGATCCGATTTCAAAAATTCTTTTTTTCCATGATTTCTGAGATCCATAGGAATATTCGTCACCACTAACCTTCACCTTGCTCTGGAACAATTGAACAAAGTAAAATGATTTTAACCCTTTTAAAAGCACCCCTAGTAAGACAGTAAAAAAAATTATAAAAAATAAAAATTTTGCCTTAAAAATCGTCTCTAGGAAATTTCCAAGGTCACTGACTACGAATCAAAAGTCTGTTATCAAGGGAGAGTTGTTTTAACCCATCAAAATTGCTACCAATCGTGTCAGTAGTGAAAAAAAATAAAAAATAATATTTTGCCTCGAAAAACGTCTTTCAGGGGTTTTCAAGGTCGCTGATTACGAATCCAATATCGGTAATCAAATGAGGGTAGCTTCAACTTCTTAAAATCATCACCAGTCATGTCAGTAACAAAAAAAAGTAAGACACAATATTTTGCACCAAAAATCGTCTCTCGGGGAGTCTGACTACGAATCCGAGGTCTGTGATCAAGGGAGGGTTGTTTCGACCCTTCAAAATCATCCTTAGTCATATAAGTCATGAATAAAAAGTAAAATATAATATTTTACCTCAGAAATCGTCTATCAGGAGTTTTTGAGGTCGCTGATTACGAATCTCATTTTCTAACGGTGAAGTTTTGACCTGTATCGTACATATTTTTAATATTTTTCATCCATACATTTTTTTAATATAAAGTTTCCCTCATACTTCTCCAATCTTTTTTCTTATGTGGTCCGATGTAGGAAATGATATAAGGGTATTATTTTGTCAACTACCACTCTCGACGCCGTAGACGTATTTGCTGACTTAGTTCGCTGCTTTTTCGATATTTTTTTTTTTGTTTTTTTTTTTTTGTTTTACAACAACAAAGCTTTCATTTTTTCTCTCTTATGTCTAGAGAAAGTGTACTTTTTAAGATGTTTGCAAAGGCGACTGAGTTCTCAAAGCTGAGCTTCAACTCTACTTGCGTCACAGCGTGATTTTTTTTCTTTTTGCGCCAGTAGAATCTTCGTGTGTAGTCCTTATGAATGCAATTTAATTTTTTTCTTTCTTGCAAAAGCAGGAGCAGCTCGCGTACACTGCTTCGCAATGTCGTTATGTAAGTGACAGCTTCTGTGATTGCAAGCGTCTTTTATTTTTTTTTTAGTTAAGCATCCGGGTTGTAGATTCATGTGCCGTCTCTCCAATATCGACGACACTGTTTAAATAAGGTTGGCCTAATAACGCTGTCCTTCGATGGCTAAGTTTTCAGAAACACTGCCGCACACTGGGTGTGGTCGATTATTCCTCTCGATCGTCGAGCGGTGATCTGGGTGTATTACTTTCAGTCTCCCTTACATGAACGATTAAGTATTGGTCCATGTAGTTTTTGCAAAATTATGCTAACTTTAAAGTGGACGGTTTGAGGAACGGGCTATTCGTTAATTTAGACATGGCAGTCATTCTATATCCCGTTACGATTATGTGTGACGTTTCAGGTGTTGTGGTTATCAGCATATCATGATGGTAGGAGTGGGATTGTTTCTAATGGAGAACGATAGAAGGAAGGAAGAAGAGGAGGTTTAATCTTTTATACTTGACGTGGGCTCGTGGGCCTTTTAAAAAAATAGTTTTATTTTTTCTGAAATTGCTTTATTTATTTTTTATCATTCCTCCATGCTTCTTTCTACCTAACAATGATTGCTAAAATTTTTATTTTTTTATTTTTTTTTTACAATAATGAAGTCAATCGGGTAATCAAGAATAAAATGGTCTTAATTTACAAGTACATGTCAGCTTATCCGTATGTTTTTTCCTTTTTATTTGTCTTTACCATCCGTAATTTGTACATTTGGCCTGTGAGTTAATTCTACTCCTATTGAGTACGTCTACTCACTAGAGAGTGCCACACGTGCCCCTCATTCGCTTTGCTTATTTTCATTCACGTTACATCAAATTACAATTGATTAATATCATTAATTTCTTGTTCATGCGTACCTTCCCATTGTAGATGTTGTTTTTTTTTTTTTGCAAATCTAAGTCTAACGTATATGAATATCTAGTTTGCGGTGCATCCGGGGCCGCGAAAAAAAGTTTTATCGTAAACCTAATTAATCTCACTCTTTTTGTCATATTTTTGCGCTGCGTCCGGGGGCCGCAAGAATTTTAGAAAACTGAGTTTTTGTACGTTATTTTACAATAGTCTATCTCCACAAGGGGGTAGGTCAATTGTCAGAATATATGTTGGTTGCGCAGTAATCACTTATTTCATATTTTATTTTCGTATGATTTGTTGCTAACTCGCGGCTCGTCCGAGGGCCACGAGTTAATGAAAACTAATGCTTGTCGCTATATATATATTAAACACGTATGTTTCTGTTTATCCTGTCTTCCTATACAATATACTATGTCGGTATACTAGCTTTATTTTTCTTATATCCTGTATTTCTTCTGTCATTATTATAATTAATATTACGAACATTGTTATTAATATTATTGATATTGTTATAAGTATCGTCGTTGTATTCTCTTTAGTCAATAGCTTACCGTTGCTTTAAGGATCCGGCGGGGGTGGTGGTTCAGGTGGGGGTCTTATGCGCTTTTCGTTGGGCTTTTACAAGTCAATCCTCATTTCCGGCCTTCCCTCTACATCTTGCATTTTTATGCCAATCATTACTAGAGCCCGTAATTCATCGGACCTTCCCTCTAATTAATCATATATGTTCAGCTCTCCTTGTTTATTTGACTCAATTAAATTCCTTACATGTTCTTTTTCTTCATGGTTGCAACTGCCTGTATCTACGAGTTGCATTATCTTATCTACCCGTTCTTGTTTCTTTAACTCTTTTTCGTATTTTGTAAAATTTTCTATTTTTTCTTCATCACTTCCCATTTCTTCGTTAAATAACCTTATAACGGCTTCCCCCAAGCTTTCGACATTGTCCCCATCAACGTCTGAGTTCTTCCGATAAATTTCCTCGTAACTTAGCAGCTCTACTTCCAGAACAAGCACATATTTTCTCTCATCACTGATTTTAACACATTCTGCAACTATTTTCCCGTTAATATTACTCGCTATAAAGTTCTCAAATAATATTCCCTCCTCCATTTCTTGGAGGGGTATCCAGCCATTTTCTGCTTTATTTCTACCATTTTTTACTAGTGCATAAATAATTTGTTTCGATTTTGCAGGAATTTTAAAACACTCCGGCTTTAACAGTGTTATCTTTACATCTTCTAATTTAATCACATTCTTGGCGGCGCTTATCTGGCCCCGATATGGCTTAAAAGTATCCCACCCTATGATTCCTTCCGCGTCAATAGGGAAGTCATGGGGGACAACATGTAATTGGCACTTCAGCTCTTGTAACTGAGCCTGTACTGTGCCCAATGTTTTGCGTTCTCCGTGAGTCACGCCGATAATAGCTACTCGATACCTACTGTCTATTAGTGTGTTGGTGCTTAAAAAATTAACCTTTATAATAGAAATCTCTGCGCCAGTATCCACGTAAAAAGTTGCTTTTCCGTTGTTCTGCTGTGGTCCTTGTAACTGAACTGATGGTGGCATGTGCCCTGTTCTCGCGAGTTTTATAATCATTTTTGGAAGCTGCTCTATTTCTTCGTCACGCTCCGAAAGCTTGTGTTCATCCCTACTTACATGTGTGTCCAACGCCCTTATCTGATTACTCTTTTTGCGGGCTCTCCTCCCTCTTCTTGTACGTTTGCCCCCCCCCCCCGTTGTCTAGGAGTATTTTCGCATTCTGCCTTATTACTTTCTATTTTTTCCTGCACTGCGTTAGTATTCGAACTGTTGTGCGTCTCCGCCTCCACTACTTCTTGCTCCACCTTTTGCGGCTTTTCTCTCACATCTTCTTCTTCACCAGACACGCTTTTTCCATCTCTCTCTCTCTCTCTCTCTCTAGTTCATGCTCGGCGTATGGGGACCACGCCAAACATCTTGCCAGTTTAAAGCAGCCGATCCGTCTCTCCTATTGTCAGGGCCGCATTCGATGTTTCTTTGATGCGGTGGGCCCCTATCTTGTGGTGGCCCAGGTCTTATAAAGTTTTTATTATAGCCATCCCTACTGTCCTGATTTGTATAGTCATTCCCATAACAGTTGGATGTGTCCCCGTTGCTATTATTATAAGGGTCACTGTAGCCGTGGTTGGAGTAATAATTACTGCCCGTGGGATTGCAGTTGTTGTACCTGTTATTGTAATCATTCCTATCATAATAATCGTTATTCCTATCGTTGTAATTGCTGTTTTCGTTATTTCCAGTGTTGTAATTGTTGTTTCTGTTGCAGTAGTTATCATTTCTATTTAACGGTTCCGATGGGCCATTGTTATAGACCCTGTTATAATTGTTGTAATTATTGTAATTATTTTACTTATCATTTCTGCCCCCAAAATTATAGGCGTTTTTGTTGATATTGGTATTTTCTACGGGTTGGTTATACCCTTCGTTACGCTGACTCTCCTCCTCCTCTCTGTCTTGCTTACGTGAGCGGAAGTCTCTCGCGTAGTGTCCCGGTCTCTGACAATAGTTGCAGTTTCCTTTTAGTTCGCTCCCATTATCTCTTGACGTTTTCCTGTCATTTATCAAAGCCATCAATCTTCAGCATTCCTCGACTGAGTGTCCGGTTCGGCCGTCGCAGTATATACAGTGTTTTTCACTCGCTGCCACCCCTTGTGGCCCATTTATAATCTCCGTTCTTTTTTCTTCCTTGCTTGCTAGATTTACTCGTGGTCCCGTCTCGGTCGTCGTATTATATGTAGGCAGTGCACTCACCGGTATTGCATACCACAGACTAAGGTCGCTCTCTATTTTCAGCGCCTCTATGATTGCTTCGCAGAGGGTCCTCGGGTTAAAGCATGTGATCTTACTTTCTTACGTTGGATGTAGACCATCAGTAAATTGTTTCACTGCCTCTGCTTCCACGCTTTCCTTCAGCACTTGTTTTTGGATAGGCAGTAGGTTTGGGTTCGAGTCATGCAGCATCGTTAGCCTATTGTACACTCCTTATACTCTTCGGTTGTAGTCCTCTATGGATTCTCGGCTTTGCTGCCTGATTATTTTCAGCTGTGCATTCAGCGTGTCTGCATTATTTATGCTGCCGTATCTCCTCGACAGTTCCCGAAAAAATTCCTGCATTGTCCCAAATTGAGCCAGTCTGGGCGCAAAATGTTCGGCCACTTTTCCTTTCAGTCTGCGGCAAGCTTGTCGAGGAAAAATAGTTCGTTCTCCGGAGCCACTATTTGCACGGTCATCCTCACCATCCTTTCGAATAGCGGCAGATTAATTGGATCGCCATCAAAAAACGGGATGTTGCTCGCCATATGACCGAGCGAGGACAGAATGTTATGCTGCGCATTCTGTGGTCTGCGTGGGTGATTATAGCTGTTTGTCGCTTGTGTGTAGTCCATGAATTGGGGTCTAGTGTGGTCTGTATCATCCCATATTCTATCCTTATTTGCCTCATAAGCGACTCGGTTTGTATAGTTACTATTCAGTTGTGGTATCGCTGTTGTGAACACGACTTCCTTCCTGCTTTCCAGTTTATCACATATCTTTTTTATATTGCCCAGTAGCTGTTAATTGTGCAAGTCTCTTACCCCAGGATTCTTAGGCTCTTTATATTCGAAGCCAGTTGCAGTAAAATTTGGCCACCTTTGTCTCTCTGGCATGCCCCATTGTGTCTCCTGCGTATTCGTTCTCTCTGCTCGAGCTTCGCATATTTTCTAGGTTCTTCTCACGCTTTGCTCGATGACCCGTTCGCCCGAAAGAGGACCAGCCCCTCTGTTCACAAGTCCCGTGTTTGTTTCTGTGTCACGAAACATACCTTTGGGATTTTTTTTTTCTGGTGATAAACTTTGGACAGTCTATGTGACCATTCTGTGTTGTGCATCCATTTCCTCCGCTTTCTTTAACTTTGCCTTCATCTTTGAAAACAGGCCTATTACTATTGCCTTGGTTTTCTCGTCTAGAGCGTCAAATTCCTCACACCCCTCTGGTTCCAGTTCTAATTCCAACGTCTGTTCCTTCATAATTTTCCTTTTGCTGTTTTCTACTGGGCCCTGGTCTGCACGTGTCGGTTATTATATTACCCAGGCCTTCGTTGTCGCTTTCTGACTCATGGGTAATGTCGCCGAGAAAAATCATTTTTCCTCTTACTTTACTTTTTTTTTTTTTTTTACTTCTCTTTGATTTCGACAGAGCTTATTTAATTACCTCGCAATTCGCCTGCGTTTAATTACTTGTGTCGCAGCCTAATAATAATTAGACGAAAGAATAATAGGAGCGGGGTGAGAAAGTAAAAGGGTGGTATTCGTCTTGCACTTGCTTTCTTTAATTTTGTGTTTTATTTTTGTAGTGGTAAATGGGAAGAAATATCTTTTTAGGGGTATTTGTCGTTTGCTTTCGTTAAAAAAAATGATAACAGTAAGAATAGTGATAAATACTTCAGCTGATATGGGTGCGAATTATTAATCCAGACGTTTCCTGTGTCTGTGGTTTTGGTTTTCTTAAGTGTATCCGTTTTGCTCACACAATACACCCTGTTCTTATTTGAAAAATTCGGCTCACTCTGAGTCACTGTAGTAGGCTCCGAGTGAGTGTAGGCGCGTGGGTTTGTTGTATCGGAAGAGATAATGCTGAGGGTCCCTCTACCAGCTCTCGATACGATATATGTTATGTTCAGGTCCAAATTTTTTTCCCTTTCACCTAGCTGCAGCAGCTTGAGAGAGAACAGACGGGCGAGAGAGTTTCCCTACTTTCCGTGCTTTCTCCAAATTATGACACTTATCCTCTCCTTAAGACGCTGTTCGCTCTCCCCTCTGTTCTCTGCTGTTTTCTGTTTTCGACTGACTCGTCGAGTTTTTGCGTTATGAGTCATTGATTTTTCTCCCTGTTCTCGAATTCTTTTATCATGTGAATCGTTTTCCCAACAAAAATTCTACTAATCCAATGCATTTTAAGTCTATTTTATCACGTGATTTATGTTTTGCGTTTAAGAAAAAACATTAAAAGGGGGAGCGGACGAAGTAATAAATTTATTTATATAAAATATATAAATATAGTGGATAATATATATATATATATATATATATATATATATATATATATATATATAAAGAATAAAAGAATAAGAATCCAACGCTCTTATGTCTAGCTAATTAGTGCCTTTCCTATTTTGCCTTGGGAGTGAGGGATAAAATTAATTTTATTAAACATGTACTTACGTGCTAGTCGATATGCACATCAATAGAAATAAGGTTTTGGAGACCATTTCCCTCGTCTTTTGTCCCCTTGATTTTGTGATTATTAGCGATTGGTACCCTAGTCCTGTTCGCTTTCGGGCTGCTGTAACCGCTGCTTGTAAAACTGGTACCCTTGCCTCTGGTTGGATCCTTGGCTTCTTGATTTCAAATCGTTGCGTCCTCGCGGCACTGCACTATGTGTGCTTCTCGGCGGAATTTTTTTTTTGAAACGCGTAAGATAAAAGTAAAAAAAAATTCCGACTCTTACCGTACCCCACCTTTAGCACCAAAACTGTTACGTAGGTAAGATATTGGTAAGGAGGTGCTTTGCGAGGATGATCAACACGGATTTCTTGAAGAGCTTTATTCAAGATACCGAAATCATAGGCAAGGTAGCGCGTGTGTTCCCTTTAAAGGCTCGTCGTGTACTCCCTGAATAGACTCTCTCCTTGCTCGCACTTCCCTTCCCCTGGCCCTAGGGCCCCTTGTTATGAGGTTTGAAGAGAGGGAACGTAGAGTCTCACCTATACTATCGTACGTTACAATACCAAGATGTCTACCAAAAATGATACCTAAATTTTCAGTCGGAAATCAACCCTGAATAATTATTCAGGATTTAGTTACAATATAATTTGAATGACTAGGAAAAATTGCTAGTGAATTTTGTGTACGTATTTTTTCATTGACTTTAAAATCCACTAAAAAAGGTGGAAAATACACCTTAATTAGCTGGAAAAACCACCTTGACCAGTGGCTCATTTCTACATGGATCTTCCTGATAACAAATGCTAATCCAGGATTCACTTGGACGTCCACCTAGATACACTCTGGAAATCCACCTGGAAAATTTTATCTAGGGCTATTCGGGTACTTGACAAAAAATTAGTGGATAGTAGGTTATGACATGTATAATACGTCATGGATACTAAACGTGTATGTAGTGGGTATTTGAAAGAAAAAACAACGAACGTACATGTGATCGGTACTAAACAGGCATTAAGGATTATGAATTGTCTGAATTGAAAAATATTTCATGTTGACACGCCCACGTACAACTTCGATGGCCGGTCACGTAGACGTATCTAAGTGGATCTTAACAATGGGGTACCTAACGAGTACTAGGCTGAAACTTGGCGGGTTATTAACGGTAATTAAGTGGTACTAGGTGTGTGTACTTGGAAGATTTTTAGCAAACACGTAGCAGTTCTTTCAGATTTTTCAAAATTATATGGTAGCTTCTGTATAGTCACTTTTAGGACCTAATACTGGACCTACTTATAATATTCGACTTAAGGTGGCTCCTCACTATAAATCCCACAAGAATAGTACTGCAACACAGCTTTTCATTGGCTGTGGAGGTTCTTGACTAAAAATGGATAGGTACCTATATTTCCTTCAAAAAAAGTTTAGTCACATCTACACCGTTGACCTAAATCGTACAATACAGTGACCCGAGCAGACGTTGCTCACAACGGCTTTTCGTACGTCTTTAGTTTATATGTTTATGCTGTCATCATCTAAAATTTTTTTTAAATGCGTAATTTCTGCAGGTTTGATAATGATCGATTATTGCGATTAATGCAATGTCATAAATTATACGAACAGTTCAGCGATGTTGTATAAGGATTTGCCGACTCCCTCCAAATTTTCAAAAAAATTTTGACTGAACGGAAAAGCAAATTCTCTGTAGGGGCTTTGCTACATGATTACTTTCCTGATTATGCGTCTTTATCACTTCATAATGCTGTGAGTGACGTATAAGCAATAAAAAAAATTGCTTTTAGAAATTGGAAAGTCTGAGGAAACCGTCAAAAGTCACGCAAAAAGTATATTGGTTATCGCTGAAGAAAAGAGATTGAAAGTACTTAAAGTACAGAATAAAGGTACTTTATTACAGTACAAAGACAACTTGCCTTCAAGAATAATAAACAAAATGGCAGAAACTGGTATTACTAATACCGTTTTACAAGAAGCATTCAGCACAAACGGTAAAGAGGGTCTCCGCATTTTACTCTCTGAAAATGTTAATAATAAGCCACGGGTGACCAAAGACAAAAAAACTTTAGAAAATTCTACAAGTTATTTATTAGTGACGAGTAAATACAACCGTGTCCTAACTTTATCGTGATATATTCTATTAATTTTATCTATTAGTCAAAAAAGTACATAAGTCAGCCCCGCATTAAATTGTTTTCTTAGTTCAGCCTCTCATTTATTTTTATTATGATAACGATTCCCCACAACTCCTATTCATTTTACTTACAACTTTCTGACCAATTTAAACTACGCGGGCTACCGCTCTTCAGTGTAGCAGACGCCCCACACTTTTTATCTGTTCCGTGACTTGCACAGTTATCTACTATTTTCACAAAATATCTTATAAAACCCATGGTTATGTCCAAGTATCTAAATGTCGTTGGAAAGATTCTGATTTCTTCTATCTGCTACATAGTTTTCTATTAAGAACTACAGTATCTTTGCTGAGATATCATACAACCTGCGCCACCAATTTGACGACCCTCCATAAGAGGCTATGTTACAGAGTCTATTTTCCAGTTAGTTTTTTTCAACAATTTTGGTGGTGATGAGGTCTAAAATTTTGGGAAAAGATTCCTTGCACCTTCAAGAATCATCCTTTAAAGTATCATTCAATACTCCAGTGTTTTGATTTAGTGAGGAGCAACCTTAAAATTTTCTGAATACGAACCTCGTTTTTCCAAAGCACTTTATTTGCGTTAGTTGGATTTCTCATATTAACTATTAGGTAACTTTATGTATACATGATGATAGCTATGTATACAGATTCTTTGATTTTCATGAAGATTTAAATTATACTACCAAGTAATTTAGAGACGTCAAAAATGTTTTTTTCTTATTTGTTAAATAGATGACAAGTCTTTCTCAGACGGCCTGGTCGTTCTAGTAAGTGGAGCATGCATTGACCCAAAGTTTTTTTCCAAAGGCAAACTTAACACATGTCTTATAATTTGCTGCAGTCTTAAAATCCACCTGAAAAAAGATTAACGGAACTCCAAGTGTAATTCCTTTGGGATAACCCATACGGCATTACATGTGGTTTTACATATGGCTTTACTTAAGGGGTTTTGGATTGGTGGTGCCATATGTAATGCCATATAAAAGAACCTATGGAATTATAAATTGAAAAAAAGAAAGCATGTCCTCATATAGAAATAACTTCAGAGTAATGTTATTTATTATTTACTGTCGTAAAGCATGGTTACCATATTAATAATAACTCTAAATCGAGAGAGTATACTGTACTATTTGAGGAATAAAAGAAAAAATTAAAAAATATAATTTTTTCATATTAAGAAAAAATCAGCTGAATCCCTTTGTTTTGGAGATTTCATGCGGATGGTAACACATGTCTTCAGCAGTAAATAACGCATTACAAAATCCTGCAGTTATGTTTGGACAATAACATTTTTTTTTCCTTTTGTAATTTCATATTGCATTACATAATATGTCATCATCAATTCAGAACCCCTCATGTAAAGCCATATGTTAAACCATATGTATTGCGGTGTGGCTTTCCTGCAGTATTTGCTCATAGGATTCCGTCATTCATTTTTCAGGTGCGTATTAATTACAAATACAGAATTTTATGATTATCTATTCTAATTTATTTTTCAGTACATTGAATTATTATGGTGTTCTTAAAAGGTTTTTTCCTTGAATGAGAGACGCTTCTCAGAAGTTGTTAAGGTTATCCAAAGTACCCAAAGTAAATATTTCTTCTGCATTTTTATGTTTTCCGAAGAATTATTTCTCAAACATTAATAATGAATTGTAAATAAGCTCCTAAAATCAATGCGGTGAAATCCAATGCTGATGCTGTAGATGAAATAATCTCGTCAGATGAGAGCGACAACGGTAGTTATTTTTTATTTATGTTTTTGTTTCACTCAAAAGCTTTAATGGCTTAATAGTTAGCGTAATAGCCTTTTAGTCAGAGATACTCGAGGGGTCGTGGATTCGAATTTTGTCGAAAATTATCGAGATTTTTTTCTCGGTCGTTTCCAATGCGATGAGTACCTAGGATGCCGAAAAACCACTTACCCGATTTTTAAAACTAATAGTGAATTTTTGTGGTGATGTTTGGACCTTCATGGGCTTCCTTTTCGAAGGAAAGAGAATATACTTAGCCATCTCATTGGGTAAAGTCACTGTTGGTTATAAAAAGGTGTTGGTATAGCGAGTCAGATGGTTTATTGAAAAATATTCTTTGATTAAACTTGATAATAGCTGAGGTGTGCTTGATATAACCGCTGTGCGCTGTTAATAGTTCCCAGTATGATGGATGACCGAGTCGTCTGAGGGGAACTTTGCAAGATGTCCACACGACAGACTCGTACACCGTCGGTTAGGGAAAAAAGTTGATAGCAAAAAGGTCTCTAATACACTGAACGCCAAATAGAGTCCTAAAAATAAAATAATACATCATGACATACTGTTTGTTTTACTTTGATATTTTTCGTCCATTTATAGCTCATGCAACAACGAATGACAGCTTTGAGGTCCAAGGTCCAAAACAAGTAGATGAAAAAGTAATTTTCTCTTTTTTAACTATCCGTTGGGTGCATAATGTTAGTGAATAGGGCTGGAAACATCAGTCACTCTAAGATTGTGTCCTACAGGATGTGGGAGTCAATGTGCTAATAACTTCCACTTGAACAATTTTTCATCTATAAGATTTAGCATGGGCTTTGGGGGTAAAATGAGGGCTGCACTAGTCATGCATCTTACCTATAGTCAAGTCGTTATGTTATTAATTTTTCACGATGTACGTCATTGTGAGTCTTTTAATTATTACTTAATTAAATATTTTAACATTTCCTTATTTCACAACTAAACATTAGTTTACTTAAAGATAATTTTTTTTTTTTTTTTTTTTATATTATAGTGCTCTACGTCCGGCTCCTTTTTAATAAGGGCACTACTATGGGCACTTAGCACTTGGGAAAGGGACAAGGAAAGGGATGGGAGGCCTCCCCATCACTGGGAGGGGGGTAGGGGGAATTAGGCAAATTTGCTGCGAGAAGGTCGCCTAAACCCTCCTCGAGGAGCATTGCGTGGTGAAAAAGCACATGTGAAAGACACAGAGGTACTTTGCCCATAAAAGTCGCACTGGCCGGGAATTGAACCACGGTCTCCCGCGTGCCAATCCACGACCTAGCCGACCGAGCCACCGCGCGCTCACTTAAAGATAATAAAAGTTTGATTACATATTTCTGCTACTATTTCTGTCATTGTTAAGGTACACACACCTGAAAAACAAAAATGGAATTCCATGTATAGTTACTTATTTAATAACTTTAGGAAAGCCATATGGCATTACATGTGGTATTGCATATGGCATTACATAAGGGATTTTGGCTTCCATATGTAATGCCATATGGCTTCCCTGAAGTTATTACAGAAGTAATTTCACGTGGAATTCTGTTATTGTTTTATAGGTGGGCGTACTGCAGTTTACTCACGCAACCTTAACATCCTTTTTCTTAATTAATAATATACATATTGTCAACCCATTATTATATTGGAATAGACGTACTAAAAAGATCAATATATTATTTAATGATGCATATTTTTTTACATAGTATTGTAATATTTTAAGTGTTGACTGTTTGATAATTAATCTTTTCTACTTTGTAATATATTTTTATCTTGCTAAATAAAGCTATGTAATGTACTAAACCTACAATTTAAAGCGTTGTAACCATCATTTATATTTAACATTTGACTTTTTGTCTAAATCAAAGATAGTTCAATGAAATTTTGTTTGTAATTCCGTTCCATCAATACGAATAATGATTTCATTTCAATTATAACCACGTGATCTTAGTTTAAACCACTCACAAAACGAATACAAAAGCCTTATTCGAAATTACTCTCCTTTTTACTATAGGAAATGCAATGAGTAGTGTAACACAAGCATGTATTATTAAACAACATTCTTTAAATATAAATTAAACTGCATTGCGAGCATAATGTGTATGTTTCGAAGAAAAAACTTGAGAAAATGATACAAAAAGCCAAAGATTTTGGTGACATGTTAAGGAAGTTGATAAAAATGATTGTTGGAGTTGAGGAGCTCAAGATTACACCAATGGAAACAAATTATTTTACGTGCATTCCAGAAGATGTCTATGATGCTATATTTTGTGAACACTTAACTATATTTATTCTTTATCAAAGAAACATAGCTTCACAAAACAATTTATTATTCATAGTAGACTGCACTATTCTTACATATATTTTTGTACATGTACCGATCCAAATTTAGTTTTAGTATGGATCCATAAACCTTCTCAGTTGCTAAACATCAGATAATGATCACCTGACACTTTTGCATGATATTCATCTGATATTCACCTAATTTTTGAACGATTCTCATTTGATTTTCACCAGACATGTGAATGCTTATAGTCAGCCAATAATTACGTAAAAATTATGTGAATATATTGTGAATAAGGTAAGCATTGCTTGAAGCTTACTGAACAGAGTTTACCCGATGTTCACATGACTATTACCTAATTTTTAACTGATTTTTACCTGATTATCGACAATTATATATCAGGTTAATATTATGCTACAATAGCAAGTGATTATCAGCTGATTCTTATCTGATGCTTGGCAACCGGGTATTGTTTTCCTCTTTAAGGCAGAAGTCCCTAGAATCATACAAAAGAATTTTGTTTTATAAATCTTAATGTAGAATAGTTTGTCATTGATAATATATTGCCAATTCTTTGTGTATTTACATGAGTCTCTAAATTTAAGTCTGTTTTAGAGTAATCCAAGCAAATGTTTATTTTGACGTAGAAGCAAAAAAATTATTACAATTAGGCGAATTTTTGTTTGTTGACACATATTTTCTCAAAAAGTTTTTCTACAGACATTATTAAATTCTCTTTATGTATTTTGAGGCACTTAATTGAAATTTGGTTTTATAACACTTAGTCCTTTGCAAAATATCGTATATAAAAATATGCCAAAAAAATTAATTGTTCTGAATATACGGTCTTTTTTTTCTACTAAGAACTGGAGGGTGATAGGTCTATTGTAAAGTCAAATTTGAATTAAGCATTAAATATACTGTGTATACTTGTAAAAATAGCAATTTTTTTATAATGGAGACCACTTTTATTTAAAATACATTGAATTGAACAAAAAAATCACTAAAATTATGAATTTTAATTTATAGATTTTGTGAACGACCGTACGGGAGTTGAAAAACTTTCGCGAAATAAGTATAGAACAATCCTCACAAAGATGCAAAATCGATTGAGGAATCTCTAAGTGAAGTATGCATCAAGTAGAAGACTTTCCACCTGAAAAATGGACGATGAAACTCTATGTGTATGTTACATCCAGCGCAATAAGCAGGATAAATTCTTGAAACTTTAGCCCTGGAAACCCAATGCCGTAGACTAGATCGTGCTTTGATCGAGGGATCTTGATTATTCGGCTGGGGTGGTGCCAGGATATACGTTGAACCCACTGTCGGTCCCACGTGGATGCCTGACTCCTCTTCGAAAAGTGAGGTCTAGCTCCCGACCGGCAGTTAAAATTGCCTGGTTGAGGAGTAGAGTTGGAGTTCGTCCTAGGCTGACCAGAACAAACACTGAAGGTAGCGGAGTTTATGATGAGCAAGGCGTTCTGGTAATCGCCAGAACACGATTACTCCTAATATTACTACTGAAATTCATTCTGGCAGTAGCGCCAGAACAAACTCTACGTAGAGAGAAGGGAAGAGAAAGAACGAAGGATTACTCCTCGTAAGAAAAGGGGGAAAACAGAATGAAACAAAATTATTTATTTTTACTTATTCTCGAGTCACTCTACTGAGAAAGGTGAACGGATGTGTGTGTATGTGTGTGATGGTGTGGTCAGGTCCGGTCGGTAGTGGGTGCTGTTGGTGAGTCCGAGGTGAGGAAAAGATACTCTCAGTCGACCCAGATGCGAAGGCCTTCCTGCTCGAGAGATGCGGATGGATCGCTGGAGACGTGATTTTCTAGAAACTAGTCGTGGCAGCAGTTGCTTGAGTAAGGCTGGGCTGTGACGGTTGCATTTGAGCTCTTAAGTCCAAGGTGCGGCCCAAGACGAGGTTCTGAGCTTTTCCAACCCAAACTGATTCGGTCGTGTGTACATGAGATGTACGAATGTGTATAGGTATGCGCACGGTGTAGTTTGCACAAGTCTCCTTTTTAGAAAGAAGCTATATGATAATGACGTATGCATGGTGGAAGGTAAATGCCGTGTGATGAATGTTCTACGGCAAAAAATGGCTACGCGTGTTCCACTGCCAATGTAGTGTTTACATATTATTTGGGGGTGGGGGGGCACAGGCAGTAAAATGACTATACAATTAGTATTTTAAAAATTTTTTATAACATACGCTTGAGTACAAAAAGTAAAAAGTATAGTTTAAAACTAGCGATAATAGTAATAATAATAATCACGACGGTTAAAATAGTAGTGGAAAGAGGAAAAAATACAAATGGTGGGAAGTGATGTAGCTTAAAGTAAAAATTGTAGGCCGCTGAAATTTCTATTGGTAACAGGCGCTACGCTAGAAGGGCATATTGGACTTATCGTAGTTATATAACGGGCAAACGAAGAGGGAACAGGGAAGAGAAAATAATGGCAGCGTAGCAACGTAAGAACTGTAGGGAGTTAAAGGGTCAAGCGTGGTATTATAATCAGGTGGGCATAGGTATTAACTTATGAGGGCAAGGATGATTCGAGGGTTTCATAGAATGGGTATGAGCGTTACTTATCAAATAAATTTTTTAATTTTATGTACGAAGACGGAGTTCAGATTTTTATATTGACGAATTTGGGACAAAGAAGCGACTATATATAAAGAGTATTAATATTAACGCTACGATATAAACTTATCTCTAGGTGTTAGTAAAAAGTCTCATTTTTCTTTCTTGCACGTGTGCGTTTCGTTCTCCATAGGTGCTATTTCTTGGGAGCATAGCAGGCTTACTGTTCGAAACGTCGATGAGTGAAAGATAATCATATCGGAGAATCAAAAGATAGCGTTCTTGTTTTTTGCATAGCAAGAGTAGATTACGTTAGTATATGATAAAAATGAGTATCTTAAATCTAGGTACAGTTCAGTTTTAAGTGGCAGGAACTCGTTGCTTTGTGGTTAAATCACCGAGGGCAGAGTATTTTGGAAAGAATCAATTAGGAAAAACCGTTGACTATTGCGTGCTACACTAAAATGAGCGTAACTAAATGGGGAAGGTAGAAAAGTATTCTGGTTGGGTTAATGTTGATTGTGTGGTTCGGAAATGGGAAGATAGAAGAAAAAATGAATTCTGCAAGTTGGATGTAACATATAATTAGTTCAGCAAAGCCATACAGCATTACATATGGTTTTACGTATAGCTTTACATAAGAGGTTTTAAATTGGTGATGCCATATGTAGTGCCATATAGAAAAATACATGGAAATTAACCATCTGGTTTTTATATGATTCTTACCACATGGTTATTTAGTATATTTCATTTTGAATCAAGTATTTTCATTATAACTAAGTAATATTAAGTAACTTGACTTCATAAATTAATGTTGATGTATTTATGAAAATAAAATAACTAATTATGAAATACTTTACCACTCTATCATTGATTAATCCAACCCATTTATTGGTCGAAAATTTTTGTTGGTAGTTGTTCACAATGACCACATGTGGATTGATATCCAACCAACAGTAGTCATTCTGAATAATAAATGTTCCGTCACGCCCAAAAAAAGATTCATCGGTGAAAAGAATTTTCCTCACAAAATCAGCATCAGCAGTTATCCTGCACTGCATTTCACGGCATAAATCCAGTCTATTTTGTCAAGTAATAAAATGCATGTAAAGATCTTATTTATATGTTACTTATACATTTCTTTACACGCTATTGTTAAAAAAAAGCTTTAAGTACAATTATTTTGCTGAGTTTGCTACTCCGTCAGCGCTCAATATTAGAGCATTGTCCACCTAAACTAAGGCTGCATGCAAGCAGCAGAGAAGAAAATCGGGACGGGCTGCCTGCTTTTACTTTTACTCTATCTCTTGGCTAGTTCGATTATACAAATAAGAATCTATATTATAGAAATTACTATTAAGAATTATGTTTTACATACGCTCTTAGTGGACTTAACGAATAAATCTTATTTTGTTTTTTTTTATAAATAAATATGAAAGTAATTGCTCTTAGAGAAAGTTTTGTTTAAAAAGGTGAGAAACAACAAAATCAGAAGTGCAGTGAAGAAAAAGTAAAAAGAAAAGTAAATAAATAAGTGCTTTTCAAGTCTACATTAATATGTATTTATTTGCTAGTAGAACGGTTCCGTATCTGTGGTACCAGCGTGACAGCTTAGAGATGTCGATTTGTGTATGGACGTGTATGTATTGAGAAGAAGTCATTACATCTGAAAAATTGAATACTACTACAGAGAAAATTTATTTAATAATATTTTACACTGTGCCTTATTATTGGAAAACGTATTTAAAAAAAAAATTATCATCTTAACTATTTGGCCCTGTTAATAGTATATTACGTTACGAGGCCGTAAAGTGGCTGATGTACGGCTGCGTGGAGAGCGACATCACGCGGCCGTCTATCAGCTACCTTACGGCCGAGTGACGTATACAATTTTTCGTCATCCCGTATAGGAAAGTTTGTTCAATAGGTTGATTTGGTTAACGCAGGGAAAAATGAATCGCTCAGTGAACCGTGCGTTACTTATTAGCATTGATCCTGTACACCGAGGTCCTAATGAAGTGCGAACGAACGAACGATGGATAAACGAACGTGCCCAATAATTGGACTGACCGATCGATCACAAAACAACATACGCATAATTCAACAGTGACTGCTAGAATACATATTTTTTTGATAGTTCTTCAAAGTATACTAAAAAAGAACTTTCATTAAACGATACTTCATTCTTGATTTTTTAGTCCATGTATTGAGTATGTGCTTTTTTATATAGAGCGCGAGACTTTCAAGGTAGCAGACCAATAACCATGAAAATTTATCCACCATTACCTACAAGTAACTTTGAACTTGAAATAAATTTTGTTGAAAAAACACGTAGGGGTTATTTTGATAACACGTACATAAGGGACGAAAAACAGATCATACAGTAAACGATAAGTAAGAGAAGGTAAAAAAACGGGCAACGCTATAGTTAATATAGGCGCGAACCGACTTGGCACAACGACAAAGGTTGAAAGCAGAAGGCACTGAAAAGGTGAAAAGACAATGCTCACATGCGTCTGGCCGTCAAAAAAAATACAACTACAACAAAACACTTGGCCGCCATATATACATAGATGCCAACATTTGTTATAGATCTCATATATGTAGATAGATAATCAGTGTGCATTTGAGAGCACGGACCTCGTAGAAACGCCTCGCTCAGCAGACGCAAAGAAATCCAGTGGCCATACATTTGTCGCTTTACGTCCTACGAAGCGGACGTAAACAACAAACTTTAGTGTCGGGGATGATGAAAAATATTGTATGGTGGTCTGACGTAGCTATGAATAAAAGTGTGTACTCCGGATGTCTGCCCTTACCATTTACAAATTGCTAAGGTACTCTTACGGTAAGGAGGTAGATAAGGAAATCTTTCCATAAGAATTTGTGTGAAAGAAAGCCGTACTAAACTGCCAAAAATCGTCCGTACTTGCGGTTACTAGAAAGTCTTTTGTGCTTAACTCACCAGTACTCGTTGCCCAAAATCTGAATTTATGCATTCAGTGCCGTCGAGTACCAACATGCTCCTACTTCCTACTTCTTTAATGTCACCAAAAATTTTTGAACTAAGTGTTTGTTATAAAAAAGTAAAAATAAAAGGATTTTAAAAGAAGGTCATTCCTACGAATCTATTTTAAGCTTAAAATTTTTTTTAAAAAAAGTTAATCTACTTTTAAATATTTTTTAACAAAATTTTTATTATTTTATTCATTAAAAAATTTACATCTAAATCTTTTTCTCGCTAGAGTCTGACAAATTCCGAAAATTTGCAGTCTAAACAAAAAGAAATTCGTTATCACGACTGGCAGGTAATTTAGGAAAAAAATTCTAAAGAAATCACACTGGAGCCCTCTTAAAATACTATGAATTTCCAAAGCAAGAAAAAAAAAAGAAGAAATTAATTTTATCTCGCATTTCACGCGTAATAAATGCAACATCTACAACTATTTAAAAATAATAAGGAAGCTTTGAATCCACGAATTAGTAGCCGTTTTTTCATAACCTTGATAAAGTAAGTAATCATCACCTTGACACAAGATCATGTTCTGGAATACCTTGCACTCGTGTATAATGATACGCATGGAAATGATTATCCTTCAAAATATGTTGAACAGTCCCAAACGAAATATTTGTGTGCCTGCTTATATTCCGGATACTTTGGGCAAGATCCTCATTTATTATTTAAAGGACTCGTTCCCCATTCTCCACGGTTCGTGCTATTCGAGGTGCCCCTTCTATCAATCCTATTAATTAATTATGAATTTAAGTATCACAGCTGAATGAAATACAAAAATATAAATCAACACAATACCACAAGCTTAAAAAAACAGATAGTAAGTTTAATCTTAGAAGATTTGCAAACTGTGGCATAAAAGCAAAATTTTCTACCTTGACAGATTGATTGTCACGTGACTGTGGCCTTCTTATTCGTTTTTTTAAGAGTTATATTGTTATGTTTGGTAGATTTATTAAAAAAATCAATTGAATTACATTGCACAAAAACAGTAAAACGGAAGAAGAGTATCATATAAATGTTATCACAGGTAATATTTTCTGATTTGTTGATAACCTAAAAAAATTTTATTAAAGACATAATACATCTATTCGTTATTATTGAATATACCTTAAATTAAGTATACTGTGTGGCATAGTTGTTCTTTGAAAATTTTTTTGAATTATAACCTAATTATTTATATGACAATATGATATTCGAACTAAAAAATGTCTTTATAAAAAGATTATTATTATAACTAGGAACATAAATGTTACCAGTGGAGGATTTAAAGTGTGTATATATATGTTAATGAAAACCAAAAAATAAACATGACCGTCTTATGCTTATCGAAAAATGAAAAGAGTATGAACGTAGTTCCACCTGGAAAAGAGATGGCACAATCGCTTTGCTAAAGTAATTACACATAGAGTTCTGATATCCATGTTTAAGGTGGGATCGCAATAATTTTAATTAAGCGAAGAGCGTTCAACACTAGTCTATAGTAAACAACTAGACATAGGAAAGAAAAGGGATAGAGTACCCTCGCAAAAATTGCGTTAATTTAGTCAAAACAGTACTAGAACAAATGGCCTTACACGTAATATATCTGAACAAAAACTTTTGAAGTGCTTTTTTTAAAAGGGAAAACCTCTAAAACGGGTACAGTTATCTTGGCCATAACCACGTTGCGCTACCAGTAGTAAATTGCCGTCATGAAACATTCTTTCATCCGCGGCCAAAATGACATTTCATGATGAATAGTTGCGGTTCGGAAGAAACTCAATATATGCGCGAGCAGCAGCAGCAGCATTTCCATTGCATTAGCCGTAAAAAAAACCAACCTGAGCGTTTTCTGCTACACGTCCTAGCTTAGCCATAATGACATCTTTATTACGTAGAATAAATAGAAAACGATGTAAACGCTCAGCTATAGTGTTAAAAAACGAAGGGTCACGTGATGAAGCCTGTTTATTCGTCGCGTGATTGGCTGAGACTGATCAAGCGCAGGTGAATTTAAAAAAGAGATTTTGAAAAATCAGTGAAAAGTCATTTTAATTTGTAAGTTAATAAATATTACAATATTACGTGTTACGACAAAGATATAATTATTGTATTTTTCTATATAGAAAATAAATGTTTGATTGAATTTTGGGGATTAGGGCGTAAAGCGCGTAAGGCGCGGCCCCCTAGTAGCATTAAAATATCTATACAATCTAAAAAATCAAAACTACTAAGTACAGTTGATCACATCATCTACTCATATAAATTTAAAAAAAAGGCCTAGTATGGTCTTGCAAAAGTACAAAAACTACCCACCTAGTGCCTTACGAGTATCTGCTAAGTAGCCAGCCAGTAACCTACAAATGCCTAGCGAGTGATCATCAAATAACCACCAAGTACTCGCCGTAGGCTTAGCAAATTCCCAATAAAAGGAGGTACCCGCCAAGTGCCCATCATATGTCCGTCGAGTATCCAGCATGTGCCCACCAAGTGCCCGGCATATGCCCGCGAAGTGGTCGTCGAGTGTCCACCAAGTTTCTATTAAGAGCCCAGCAAGTATCCACCGAATGCCCGGAAAGTAGCTGCTAAGTGCCCGCTTAGTGCCTGGAAAGTACCCGCCAAGTGCCCTGCATGTGCCCACCAAGTTTTTATTAAGTTCCCGCCAAGTACCCGCCAAGTGCCTGGCATGTGCTCGTCAAGTGCCCGGTCTACGCCCAGCAAGTGCTTGTTGAGTACTCACCAAGTACCCGCCAAATGCCCGGCAAGTACCCACCAAGTACGGAAGCGCCTATATGCCACCTGTAGGCACTGGTGTAAGAGTGCCTTTATTCGAGCAATGTAAAGCACGATAGCACCTTTTTTAATGAAATTACCTAAAAAATAATGCAGGATGCCAATAATACAGGAGAGCAGCTATCATAATGTACGATTATTAAAAATGGTATGTTGGGCAAATGATGATGGTTAAAATTCGATATAAGACTTTAAGATATGAATTGCCTATGTTATCATGGGGCTGTGATTCTCAAATTATAGTACACAATCATATTTTACTGCTTCAATAGATTGCTCTCAGGCCCTGACTACATCAATAAAGGATTCTACTACTTGATCACCTTCCCTGAAGTTTACTAAGCACTACAAGTAAGAAATATTCCTGGGAAGTAAAGTAGTATGACAGTATAAAACAGTCAATCTAAACTTCCAGCGAGTACTGGCATACATATTTGTTTTCAATCAATTTTCAATTGTTGCTAGTGTTGTGCAACTTTTTTTGAGTTTGTGCAAAGGCAGAGATAAGCACTTACTATCATAGTTAAATGATTTTTTGTGTGAGATGTATAAATAAATGATATTTTTTCCTTGATAGCCAGTGCTAATGAGAATTTTCCATATTCTTGTATTTTTAGTTATTTTCTTTGGTGTTTAAGTTTGACCTGTTATTGACAGCTTGCATTTTAAATGCCCAGGCTGTTGTCACAAAGTGACAACCAACACAAGTGATATCCTACTAAGGACAGATTGGTTTATTGGGGATGTCACTTGTGGATCCTCTTGATGGATTAATGAGCGATGTTTTTGCAGACTGCGTTGACCGTTGCACGATGATGTTACATGTTATGATTATAAATATTAGGGAATAACAATACAACAGTACCAATCGCATTTTCTGACAAATGCGATTGAGTTTTGGGTCAGCGATGATGAAACCTCGTATCAGCAATATAAAAACGCCAAATACGAGTTCAATTGTAACAGTAAGTTAACAAGTTCGAAATTAATCCGTCTGAGGATTTTCCAATTAATTTTGAATATAGTAAAGTAATGTGTGAGTTACAAATTTTTAATGAGTAAACATTTTCAGAATTAAACAATTAATGAGCCAGTAACACTTCATTCATACATACATATATTTTTACAATGAGGCTGGCTGTATTCTATGTCAGCATATTATGAAGCATTCACCTCAAAGCTAATACACACACGCGCACCCATAAATGACGTACAAGCTCCTCATGTCATATGAGATTGTTTTACATTCACAATACGTCTTATCTGAATTTTGATGGACGGATAGTTTTTAGCTATAGTATAATTCGTATTAACTCAGGATGTTGGGGACACAAGTGACATCCCCAATAAACCAATCTGTCCTTAGTAGGATATCACTTGTGTTGGTTGTCACTTCGTGACAACAGCTAGGACATTCTAAACGCAAGCTGTCAATAACAGGTCCCACTCAAACACCAAAGAAAAAAACTTAGAACACAAGAATACTGAAAATTTTCCTTAGCACTAGCTATCAAGAAAAATATACCATTTATTTATACATCTCACATACAAGAAATCATTTAACTATAATAGTAAGTGCTTATCTCTGCATTTGCACAAACTCAAAAAAAGTTGCACGACACTAGCAACAATTGAAACTTGATTGAAAACAAATATATATGCCAGTACTTGCTAGAAATTTAGATTGACTGTTTTATACTGTCATGCTGTTACATCCTGAGTTAATACGAATTATACTATAGCTAAAAACTATCCGTCCAACAAAATTCAGATAAGACGTATTGTGAATGTAAAACAATCTCATATGACATGAGGAGCTTGTACGTCATTTATGGGTGCGCGTGTGTGTATTAGCTTTGAGGTGAATGCTTCATAATATGCTGATATAGAATACAGCCAGCCTCATTGTAAAAATGCATGTATGTATGAATGAAATGTTACTGGCTCATTAATTGTTTAATTCTGAAAATGTTTACTCATTAAAAATTTGTAACTCACACATTACTTTACTATATTCAAAATTAATTGGAAAATCCTCAGACGGATTAATTTCGAACTTGTAAACTTACTGTTACAATTGAACTCGTATTTGGCGTTTTTATATTGCTGATACGAGGTTTCATCATCGCTGACCCAAAACTCAATCGCATTTGTCAGAAAATGCGATTGGTACTGTTGTATTGTTATTCCCTACTATTTATAATCATAACATGTAACATCATCGTGCAACGGTCAACGCAGTCTGCAAGAACATCGCTCATTGATCCATCAAGAGGAAAAAGCGCTCTCTTTACATCTGTCCCCTGTCCTCTAAAGTTTTAGTCAACTCTTAACTCTCGCGACTTGTGAGTACCTTTTACACGTAAGGCATAACGTTTAGGCTGAGGCTACTCAAGTGCGTATCAAGAACATCAAAAGTATCGGACTACGCTAAGGAGCGAGGTACAGCAAAGGACGCTCGCCGAAAGTGATTCCGGCGATAGCAGAGAAAGCAGAAATCGCAACATCCTACTGGCCACGAACTCATCCGTGTAGTTTAAGGAAATACTGACGGTTACAGCACGAAGCATTAGAGAACCCCGAAGCAGCAGTAAAAATAATCAGTGACAGATGTAAGTAAAATATTAGTAATAAAATTTACGTTGAACCTTGTTGAAGTGATCCGATTAAACTGTATTTAAAAGAACAAATTATCGTTAAATTGCTTTAATAAAGAAATACATAAATTACCCATATCATTTAAGTAAAGATTGTTATTAAATACAAAAATAGAACAAATAAGGCTCACCAGCTGAAATCTAAGAATTCCACGAATGGCACTCAAATAAAACAGTTAAGACCAAACTCTGAACAAGTCAGGTTATAACAAATTGGCATCTCTTGTGTGTTCTTTAATTTTTAGTTTTGTTCGAAAAAAAAGTACTATTACAAATTAAATAAACAATATATAAATAAATAAAGATTCCCAGAAATAGTGGAGAAAACCCGTCAGTGGACGACTCTCTTATACAACAGTTGTTAAATGTTTTACAAGGATTAAGTACGACCAATTTACTAATGTATGTAAATCAAGCATCTCAACACATACCTTTTTATGATGGATACTCGACTCCCTTAAAACACTTTTTACAAGATGTAGAAAATGTACGAGCTTTAAGAAAAGCCACTTAAGAACCTATGTACTTTTGCACAGTTATTTCCAGACTCAAAGGCAAAGCTCGAGGGAGTTTAGTAGGTTTTACTTTTGCATCAATTGATCAGTTAAAAAAACATCTGAAACAAGAATTTTTACTAACTAAATAATATCATGAATACATGGCAGAACTTTTGAATACTACAATAAAACAAAACGAAACAGTTCGAAATTTTTATTATAAAATAATTTCTTTTTCATAAACCACCTTAACAGCCCTTTACTAAATTGAATGATGAGAAACTCAAGACAACACAAAAACCACAACTTAAAAAATTAGCGCTACAAACGTTTATTAATGGTTCACCTGACTCGTGGAAATTAAGTATAGCACTTTCGAAACCCAAAGATATCCATAAAGCTTTAGAAGCTGCTTTACTTACTGAATGCACTTGCCCACCAGTATACAATCAGGCCAAGTACGTTTACAAGGCCGTACTCACGACCTCTGCTTCTACGACTCCTGAATCTTCAGTACCGCACGTTACTAAAATTCTTGTTCCTGTCTCTACTCAGTTCGACCACCAAAAAAATTCGTCAGTTTAAATGACCCATTGACCTACAATAGAAACTCTTTCCCGCATACCTACGATAAAAATGATGTCAAGATGACTCAATCAAAATTCGACGAGTATGGTCGAAAAATTGTACATCCTGCATTTAGCTATGCACCTCAACAACGATCAAGTACCCCGCCACCAAGCCGTACACCACCACCACCCTGGAATAATCAACCTAATAACTATTATTACCTTCAAATTTCCAAGAATTTTCATATTCTTAACCACCACCCTTTTATCCCCCTTACTACACACAAATGTATTATCCCTATCCTCATGCTTAAGGCTATGCTTACCATCAAGAAGCTCCATTTCAGTACTACAACCAAAAACAATACCAAAATTATAATCAAGAACGATACCAAGACTCTCGCCCTAACTCTCCAAAAAACGAGAATGAGACTCGCCGGTTGGACGCGACTGCGAGTTTGAATCCGATGACGCGTCCGAAATCAATAATGGCAATGAAATCCACACAGACTTTCGAGCAAGAACAATAGGAAATTCACCAGCAGTTAAATTGCGTTGCGAAACATTTCGGATAAATTCAGAAATTTTTATATTAGATTCAGGCACCGAAGTAAATGTCATCAGTTATAACGCATTAAAGAACAGCACAGAAATTAGTTGTGATAATACAATTGAATTAGAAGGAATAGCTCCACAGCGAATATACACTCTAGGTACCGTAATGGTAAATTTGTTTGATACAGATAACGAATTTCACGTTGTGAGTCCAGAATCGCCAATAAATAATGTGTGTATTATAGGAGATCCGTTCTTTACGCAAGAAAACGCTAGAATCGATTACGGATTAAATGCATTAATAGTTGAAAGCAGACCAGTTGAACCTATACCTTTTCTATACCGAGATAATGAAATCAATTCTATAAAATTAATTAAAAAACAAGAAAAACCCTTAAAATTGAAAACAAAACAAAATTTTGAATCAACTTGTAAAAAATGTATTTTTTCATTTCACGATGAAGATAAAATACCCACACCCCACGCAACACTATTTATTGTAATTCTCAAGGATTTAAAGTAAATAAAAACAGAAGTTATAATTTCACAACTAGAACAAGAGTAGCTATTCAATTACCGACTAGAAACAAGATCACCGATCATGCGTATCTTCGTAGGATTACTACCGTACCCGGAGTATATACAGAGGAGGCGGTAGTAGATTGCAAAAAAGGTCACTGTTATACAATAGCTATAAACACAAGAGATGAACCGACAAAAATAGAAATACCCGTGCAAGAACTTTTGATGTCATGGAATCTGAAGACTTTTTCGACACTTACATCGAAGAAAACGATTTAAACAATATAAAAGATCGCATTGAACTTATAATGGATAAGCTAAAAAGATCTCATTACTCAAAAGCTAGTTTATCAGAAATAAGAAAAATTGTAGAAAAATACGCTCACTTATTTTACATTCCAGGCGACCCGGCTCCTCGTACTTCTATTATGACCCATAAAATACCTACGACAGATGACCGCCTTGAATATGGCAAACAATACCGCTACCCCTTATCATTACACCAAGGAATTAAAACTCAAATAAAAAGGTTATTAGCAGATGGTACAATCATAAAATCAAACAGCCCTAACAGTAGTCCTCTCTGAATAGTACCCAAGAAACAAGGACCTGATGAAACAAAAAGATACAGATTAGTAATAGATTACCGTAAACTAAACGAAAAAATCATCCCTGATGCTTATCCACTACCAAACATTACTGAAATATTAGAGCAAATCGGAGGCTCAAATTGTTTCTCCGTTTTTGATCTAGCCAGTAGATTCCATCAAATAGAAGTTGACCCTGCAGATAGACATGAAACTGCTTTTAGCACAACTAACGGTCATTATAAATATGTAGGAATGCCATTTGGACTATGCAATGAACCTGCAACATTTCAACGACTAATGGACGTAATTTTATCAGGACTGCAAGGCATAGAGCTATTTATATTTCTTGATGACATAATTGTATGTTAAAAAACTTTAAAAGATCATGTGACAAAAATTATTCATTTATTAGAAGAACTTTTGAAATCAAAATTAAAATTACAACTTGACAAATGTAAATAATTAATGCCCGAAGTCACTCATTTAGGACATCAAATAGGAAACTACGGTGTAAAACCAGATTCAAAAAAATTAGAAGCTGTTAAAAAATTTCCGAAACCAAACAATCAAACGAATGTTAGACAGTTTTTAGGATTCACAAACTATTACCGTCGTTTTGTCAAAAATTTTGCAGAAATTGCAGAGCCTTTAACGTCCTTGTTAAAGAAAGAAAAGAAATTTGAGTAGAAAAATACTCAGCAAAAAAGCTTTGAAGAGTTAAGGAGAATATTATGCAAAGCATCTGTGTTAGCTTGCAATGATTTGAATAAGCCATTTATATTAACAATAGACGCATCTAATATAGCTATTGGGGCAGTATTAAGCTCGGTATTAAGCCCAGGAGAACCAGGAAAAGACTGCCCAATTGGGTACATGTCAAAAACTATAAATAAGGCTGATAGAAATTATTCTACGACGGAAAAAGAATGCTTAGAAGTAATTGTAGCAGTTCAATATTTTCGACATTACTTATATGGCAGGAAATTTACGGTTTACGGAGATCATGAACCACTATCCTGGATTAAGTCTATAAAAGATCCTATAGGTAGGCTAAATAGATGGAGAGCAAGACTTCGAGGTTATAGCTATACTTATGAGTACAAACCTGGTAGACTAAATACAAATGCGGACGACTTATCGAGAAATCCAATAGAATAGAATAAGGACGAAAGTGATAAAGATAATTCTTCGGACAAAGAAATATCATTAAAAGCTCGTTTGCTACCTATGAAACCTAAACAAACTAAAACTTAGATGGCTCGCCAAATTATGTCAAAAACCAATCAATCTCATTCCGATACCATTGAAAGCATAAAATCAACACTGAAAGTTAGAAAAAATAAACCTAGAAATACACTATTAAAAGTACCTCGGGGTATTGAAGGCAGACAGGGTGAATTAAATGTACCTACCATAGCGAAAAGATTGAAAGCGAGACGAAGAAAAGAAACACCAAGAGCTCAAATATAAGACTCGTCATCCGAACCCGACACCGCTTCTACTTCACAGTTTAGTGACCCACAATCCGACGCGCCAATACCATTACAAGAACGATCATTTATGCCAAGCTTAACAAATGCACTTGAAGAAGAGACCCCTCAGAATATAATGGAAAACTCAAGTGACAAAAATTCGGAAATCAGTGAAATTGAAGAAATAATCAAAAAAAATTCTGGTTCTTCACCAAGACGAACTAATATTCCAATCAAACCCAGTACATCCCAAGCCGATGACGTTAATAAAAAATCTGTAACATTTCAACAAGATGAAGACTCTACTTCTTCTGATGAAAGAACTTTAAATTTAACTACAATAGAACCAAAATTTTAATCTACTTTTCAACGCTCCGTACAAGACCAAGTAAACAATACAAATAAAAATAAAGAGCAGTTATTCGATTCAAAAAACTACACTTATATTAATAAAAATTGCGACAAAGTAAGATTTATTGAAAAATGGAATCAAAACTCATTATGGTGGGATGGTTACGATAAGAAAAATGAAATACCAAGTAACAGCATTCTTGGAGAAACACAATCTTTACCTACATCCCCTAACGAACGTCATGACGGCAGTTACTTAAATCAAGAACAAATAAATTCACTTCGATTGTCACCTCAAAAGTCAATTTCTCCTACTATAGTAAATGAATAGATCGATGAAACAATAAACGAATTTATTGCAAACGGAAATCCCATAAGAGCAAAATCTCCAATTCAGTCACACAGAAATAGTCCTACCAAAAATAAATTACAAAACTCTAATGATGAACTATAAAAATGAAGTTTATCACCTATAGAACAAAATAGTAATGAAGAAAGAGACGAAAACCCTTCTTAATCGGAAAACATAGAAAATAAAATTGATTACGATACTAAGAAAACTTCCAATCAAAATATTTAACTACAAACAAGCCATATAGCAGCGTTAGAACCCATACAGAAAAATTGGAACTTAGCTCGTAGCGAAAAAGTAACAAGAAATATAAGTCCCGTTGGAAATCCCTCTTATATGACTTATGAAACAAATAAGTTAACATTTTTAAGTACTCGGGAAAACTTAACTTACACAAAGGATAACTACATCCATTTTATTTCTGAAACTGTAGATTTAAAATCAATAAACAATAAACTACTATTATATATAGGAGCTATATCAAAAGAAGAATTATCAAAGGTTCAACCAAAATTGAAAGACGTTATTACTACGAAAAACCGAAATCGCTAGATATTTTCACTAGTCGTGAACAAAAACGTTACTGATGAAATAAAACCTAGCATTTTACGAACCTACTTTAAAAATCTTGCAGATGCAATATCAGTAAAGGAAGTTACCACCGCTCATATTTCTAGGAAAGGTGAACTTACCGATAATCTCCCTGGAGGAGAAATACCATCAATTTTATACGAAGGGTTACGTCACCTTCCCCTTACAGTAAAAATTTGTTTTGGCGTATGTTCTTATCCAACCCTAGAAGATAGAAAGACGAAATTAGTTGAATGTCATACTAGTTTATTCGGAGGTCATAGAGGAGTAGTAAGAACTCATAGACGAATGAGAGAAAAATATTATTGGAAAGGAATGCGCAACGACATTGCTGAATACATACAAAAATGTAAAATTTGCCAGGAACAAAAATTAGTCCACATAAGAACTAGAGAACCTATGATAACTACAGACACACCATCAGAAGTATTTTACAAGGTCGCAATAGATACAGTAGGCCCTTCCCCACTAAGTACATTTGGAAATAAGCACATTTTAATAATGCAGTGCTGACTTACAAAATTTTTTATTGCAGTTCCTGTTCCTAATGTACAAGCAATAACTATTGTCGATGTGTTATCAAGATATTTTATTTCAACTTTCGACATTCCCAGAGTTATTCTCAGTGACAGATCATTAAGTTTCATTAACCAAGTATTGACAGGAGTATCAAAAATTTATAGATTCCGTTTAGCTCTCACTAGTGCACATCACCCACAATCAAATGGTTCTTAGAGAGAAGCGACGCTATGTTAAACGATTTCTTGAGAACTAATGCTAAAAACAGAAATGATTGGGATAAAATGGTTCCTTTTGCAATGCATGAGTATAATACTTCAGTTCATTCAGCAACAGGCTTCACACCTGTCGAACTTGTCTTTGGTAGACAGGCACGCTCCCCAAATCCACTTTCAGTCGAATTCAGCATCGATTTAGCATTGAAGTTTTTCATAGGAATGGCAGTAACTGCCGCTGACGGCCAGAATACCCCCTTGAGCAGCAGCCATTCAACCAATCACAGCGCTCAGCTAGAAAAAGATGGAGAGGACACTCGGCGACCATCTCTTTCTTTTACCATATCGCTTCCCCTTACGTACATTAGTAAGATAAGCGCCCTCTAGCCTTATATCTCTATGAGTGCAGCACACAGCACAGAGACCAGAGTACGCACTAATGACGATGACGACGATGACGACGACAACGATGATGTATGATATTGATTTTATGTATTCCACTTAGTGCAAAATAAATCTACAACTGTCACATACTCACATACAAATACTTAAGTGTGGATAATTTATTACTAAATCACACTGAACTTAGTACGTGCAATTTCATCAAGTACATGCAGTTACATGGTACGAAATAAAAACGTGCAGGATAGAACTAACTCATAAACTTGTGGGAATTATTTTATCCTGACACTTTATTTATTACGTGCCGTGGATCTGCACCCTCACAGCAGTCCTAGCAGACCCAGACGGCACACATAGGACGTTACGAATTGAATTCAAACACTTCAGCAACTTGAACGTATTCGTTTGGATGTTCGAAAACTGTCCCCAAAGTATACTTAAATCATCCCTTACGAATGAGGGCTATGTCACCTTTTTTCAAGCTCCAAAATAGTTCGTTAAGAGTACATTGTTCAGATTGTAACTTCAAAAGTATTCTAAAAGTATTATTTACGAATACAAATTATAGACATAATTGAAAAAAAAAAAATATGAGTAACCTAAATTTTTTTCAAAAAAATGAGTAAGTTGGTCTCGAACCCCCGGCAGCCAAATGTTTGCGTGTTCTACAAACACGCTAATCCACTCGGCTACAATGGACTCTGTTGAAGTTGATATGACTGGCTTACATAAGTATAAGATCACGTTATCGTTTTTTTTTCTGTCTTTCCCATCGTACGTTTACATGAAAACAAATAAAATTGTTACTATATAAATCTGATTAATTATTCAAATAAATAAAAGACTATTTAAGTTTGATAAGTCAGTCCTAATAAATATTTCAATGAAATATTAAGTAAGTACGTGCATAGTTGTAAAATAAGAGTACCATTAAATATTTAAGAATTGTCGTAAATACATAAAAAATGTAAATCGTACTCTTAATAAAAGAGGTGGAAGAAATTAGTTAACAGGAACTGGTAAATATCTCAATCAACATATGGGATGTATTATTAACTATTAAAATAAGCTTTTATGGCATTGTGGTACAATTTTTTCTAATAAAATTATTTAAAAAAATTTGTTTTGTAAAAATAAATATTTTTGGCATTAGAAGCCGAATTAAAAATGAATGATTATTACATACAAATTTATCATTAAAATTTCGTCTGATCCGGTAGTATACAAATGGTATATGGAAAATAAATAAAAAACAAAATGTATGTCCTTATGTGTATAAATAATATTACTACTTTTAAAAAATAACATGATGCTTTATGGATTTCCTTTACAGTTTATATTAAATAATAGATGTATCTTATCTAACATTCGTTCTTTGCTACTGCATTATTATTATAATTATTATCATCATTATTTTTAAGTAATTATTATTTTGTTATTAGTTAATACTATAATACACTAGACAGAACTTAATAATTTCAAAAGCCCAAACGAATTATTTACTAATTCCTTTCGAACTCGAACGGCATTTATATACCACTGGGTTTAACAAGATTTAAAATATATCTTTACTTAAGTATAAATTTGTTTTATTATTATTTGAACACATCATTAAAAGAAAAACATATGATGATGGAAATTATAAAAAAAAAGAACATTCATCATGGAGTCTCGATCTCACGATCCTTGGGTCAGGATACAAAAGCTTTACCACCATGCCATAAGAGCTGCTGGCAGTTAAGAGTTACATGTCGCATATGTTTATGGAAGTCCTTCAAGTTTTGTATTAAATAATAGATCTATGTTAGCAAGCATCATATTATTTTTAAAAAATAGTAATATTATTTATACACATAAGGACATACATTTTGTTTTCTATTTATTTTCCATATCCCATTTGTATACTACCGGATCAGACGAAATTTTAATGATGAATATGTATGTAATAATTATTTATTTTTAATTCGGCTTCTAATGATAAAAATATTTATTCTTACAAAACACATTTTTATTAATGATTTTATTAGAAAAAATTGTACCACAATGCCATGAAAGCTTATTCTAATAGTTAATAATACATCACATATGTTGATTGAGATATTTACCAGTTCCTATTAACTAATTTCTTCCACCTCTTTTATTAAGAGTACGATTTACATTTTTTATGTATTTACGACAATTCTTAAATATTTAATGGTACTCTAATCTTACAACTATGCACGTACTTACTCAATATTCCATTGAAATATTTATTAGGGCTGACTTATCAAACTTAAATAGTCTTTTATTTATTTGAATAATTAATCAGATTAATATAGTAACAATTTTATTTGTTTTTATGTAAATGTACGATGGGAAAGACAGAAAAAAAAACGATAACGTGATCTTATACTTATATAAGCCAGTCATATTAACTTCAACCGAGTCCATTGTAGCCGAGTGGATTAGCGTGTTTGTGGCACACGCAAACATTTGGCTGCCGGGGGTTTGAGACCAACTTACTCAGTTTTTTTGAAAAAAATTGAGGTTACTCATATTTTTTTTTTCAATTATGTCTATAATTTGTATTCGTAAATAATACTTTTAGAATACCTTTGAAGTTACAATCTGAACAATGTACTCTTAACGAACTATTTTGGAGCTTGAAAAAGGTGACATAGCCCTCATTCGCAAAGGATGATTTAAGTATACTTTGGGGACAGTTTTTGAATATCTAAACGAATACTTTCAAGTATTCGATGTTAACTCTTTTTGACTATCCGTGCCGTCTGCTAGACGCACCATTGCATGACAAATGCACGGAATCGTACCCTACACAAAACATGCGTGCGTGACATCTACTTGTGGAATAGTAAGTAATAGTCAGTCTGCTTATCGACTGGGTTTTTCTACTGCTTGGCAACGCCACTCCTCATGATTGCCCGCGCCATGATAAAAAGCATTCGAAAGGGGGTTAACATCCCCTCCCCATCTCAAGGTTTCACGTAGATTTCCATGTGGATATTCCACGTGGACTTCTATGTAGATTCGATGTGGATTCTTAATAGATCTATATGGATTCTACGTGGAAATCTATGTGGATTTTCTACATGAAGTTAAATGTGAATTGTCCTCATGGAAATCTACGTGGATTTTCCACGTAGTAATTTTGACAAACTTTTTGTAAGAAAAGTCAGTGATTCTTATTTGTTTAGTATTGCATGAATTTTTTACGCAAAAATATACATGGATGTTTTACAAGGCCACCTACATGGATTTTCCGTTTGAAATTCCACATGGATTTTTTTTTGTGGGGCTATACATCAATTTTTCAAGTTTAATACGTGTGGATTGCTCACCTACATTTATTTCGTTAGAAATCTACACCTTTTATCAATGTGGATATTTTTTTTTGTTTTTTTATACAGGAATTTTAATTATATTTTTATGATGGAAATGTTTATAATTCTTTGCACATGACAATTCGCAGATTTTATTCTTTATCGAATTGCCAGATAGTAAATGTCTTCAAAGTTTTTTCACGCAGAAATCAACATAGATTTTTTACGTGACAATTAACGTGGAATAACTACAAAGAAATTAATATGAATTTTTCATATTATTCTCTACATGGACTTTGTATGTTTAAATTTGTAAGGATTTTTATTGTGGACAACTAAAATAGATATTCTGCAAGTTCGTGCACATTGACTTACCCCACCAAGTATAGACAAATGCTTTGACTGGAATTATGTAAATTCATTTTAATAATTGCAAGCCAGTAAGCGCCCTGGGTTATCTGGTGATTGTCACTTGTGTTATTATTTAATAATTTATTAATTAATAAAGCAGGCACTAAGTGCCCCGGGTTATGTGGTAATTGGCGCTTGGGTTATTATTTATTAGTCTAATAATTAATGGTGGCCAGTAAGCGCCCCGGGTCACCTTTTCTCGTCAAAAGATACAAAATAAAACTACAATTTTAAAAAAACTACGTGGTTTTACAACTATGTGGAGATTTGAGACCAAAAACCATATAAAAACTGATTTATAAAATCTTACCTTCAACCAAAGACAACCCACATGAAATTATGCCGGTTTTTCATGTGGTTTTCTGACATGATTTTTTTTAACAGAGTATCAAGACATGGTTAACTAAAAGTAATCTTCCGTATGGACCATATTCAAAAACGATATTTCAGTCAGCTTTTAGGTTTATATCTATTCCCACCTTTACGTAACTAACCAACCGTGTATTCAGACATGTATAAGCCGTTTAGTTAATCAGATGATTTGAGTAAGTTTTAAAGCATTTAGTTGCAGTTTTGAGGGTTTCAGGCCTTTACCACGTGCATTAATCAAGAGACTTTCATCCGTTGAAATGTAAAAAAATGTCAAATAAACATAAGTAAATATTTAGTAATATGAGCGGAACTCTCAATTTTCTTAATAGTGCAAACTTATACACAATGTAAACCATACATATTATTTATGTAGTCTAATTGAAAATTTGTTTATATATGCAGCTGATTCTATGTTAAATTGATATTGATGTATCGCAGAAAATTTACACAATTATCATATGGATGGTCCAGCATAAAATTTCAGTACTGTAACAGTACTGTTTATTACTACTTACTGTTTGGAGTTAATACAAGATCTCAAACTTAAAAAATATTTGCACCGACAGTATTCTTTCATTTCGGAGCAAGAATGTTTACAACTGTTAACTTATCGAAACCAAACTTTGTATAGCAATAAATAATGCTGTTATCCAGGGCACTTTATCTCGTATTTTTCTCATTTTTTATCCATTCGCAAATAAACAATGAAGAAATGTGTAGTTACTGACAGAGGCTGATGCTGCGGGATTCGAATTTGTATTCTGCTTTTACATACTCTTAATGTTCATCTCACTCGTTAACGTGTGTGTGTGTAGTACCTTTTGTGCACTAATGAAAATTAGATCAATTGCAATAGCGTACGATCAACTTTAATAGTGAGTTGTTAAATTTAAAAAAAAAACACGGATTCATTGTATGTTATAATGGAGATCTCCACGTGAACGCAGATAAAACTTTTCTTTTGTCAAAACTAGGTATATATAGTAAACTAAGAGAAAAGCTCAGTATGATTTTTTAACAGATTTTCTTACCAACCCCCTTGTCGCCAGTGACAGTCGCAATTCTAGAAATATTTCTTGGAACGCAAACTTTGTTTAGCATACAAATAAGGGCGTATTGAAAAAAAATTGTAAAATAGCTGTTTGTTACAATTTTAATAGTAAAACACAATAATAGTATAAAAAAGATTTTTCATGTTAGTTTTCCAACTTTTTTGTTAGTATCAAAGGTTAAAAGTGATTTTTCTAGATGATAGACCCTGTTTTGTTTCTCTTAAAAGTTGTTTAAAACAAATAAAGAAAACAATTTAACTTCAAAAACCTTGTGTCACACGATAGACAGATGATATCTGTAAAATGGACAGAACAGCGTAAATGAAAAATTTTAGCAGAACATAGATCGCCACAAACAAAGTGAGGTTTGGCTTAAAAAAGTAAAAAAATAGTTGATCCAACGTAGCAGTCAACTTTTTTAAATGAAGATATTTGCAGAAAAAAATATGTTCGTTATACACACGATATTCTATGTCAAAAGTATCTCACACTCAATTTTTTCAACAGGCACCTTTTTGGAAAAAAATGCGAAGGTTCTTAGCTGGTTACTAAGAAAACAAATGATGAACATAAATGTGAACTTGTTTAAAAAAAATTCTGGTACCTTACAATTACTATGATCTCTGATCAAAGATATTGAGTGATATTAAGAAAATTTATGATGGCAAGTCCAGTTTTAATACTTCATTAAATTGTATAAAATAATGTACCAAATTCAATATATTTTAAACGTATGTAAAACGCATTTATCTTAAACTGTCTGTGGGGATGTATCACATGCAGTAAATGAAACACTATTTTTTAAACAACAATAATGTTTGTCGATAATAAGCTTTGTCGATTGTAAACACAGGCAAAAATTCATCAAAATAGTTAATGCATCTTTTTTAACATTAAATATGTATCAAACCAATGGAAGTGTAACAATGTGATGTTTATAGTGTGGATACAGATTCGTGAAAAATCACAGTGCACTGAATAATGTATATATTTTTTTTTTTTTATAGCCATTTGAAAATCCTATACAGGTCCTATTTGGCTTTGCTATGTTGTGTTACTATATATGCAAATGCATGCTATTGTTATTGGCATATTAAAAACCCGCCTCAGATTTATTGTGAATTATTTACTTATACAACAATGGGTACCAATGTTTTACATGGCTTCCGAACTATCGGATCACAGTTGGAAAATAAGCATATGAGGAAAAATTTTTCCAGAGGTGTAGCCAAGTGGGCCAAGTCTCAAACTCGTGAGCAAGTGCTACCAGGCTCTCGAGCTATAAGAACCACAGCCTAAACCACTGTGCTACAGTGGCCGTCACACTAAATAATATATTATACGGGTAGTAAAATGGCTACGTGTTTCATGGAAAATCTCTTGCATAAGCTTCAATGTTTGTCAATGTGTGCACACAGTTGGAATTTCTTAATTTGTGTGTTACGCATAGGGTTGTCACAAGACAAGACAATACGAAATTTTTCGAAATCTTGGTCTTGTTCTCGAAAAATGCAGAAATTTGATATTGTTTTACTCTTGAATTATTCTTCGATTTGGTCATCTTGATCTTGTCTTGACATACTATTAAAATCCGTCAAGAAATCTCGATCTCGTTTTCGATTTTTTTTTTTTTTTCAAAAGTTCATGTACAAGCGTACAAATAAATAATTAATGCCATTGCAATAATTTTGTAAATGGAAAAATATACAAGTACATTAATTAAGATAGTTAGTTTACTTCAACCAAATTTTTTTATTAAAAAAATCCTTTAAATCTTGTCATAAAAAGTACCTTAAAAAATGTATTTAAAAAATAATTATAACTTATTCGTTAAGGTAGACACTTGTACAATACTACCAAATAATAATAATAAAAAAATTATAATAATAACAATGATAATAATGATAATAACAATAATAATAAAAATAACAACAACAGTAATAGTAAGAAGTCGTGACATTATTTAATACTTTTAAGGAACAGATGTAGGCATAATGGAAAAAAGATCTCTCGCCATTTTCGACAAAATCAGAATTAAATATGCTTTTTCATTCCACTAATCGAAGATTTGTTAATCTCCAGAAGCTCTATCAGTGTTTCTAACTACCCAAGACATTTCGCGCACACGTGTGCGAAAATCCAAAGTAAGTGATTGCAACGTCCAATTATTATCTATGAAGTGTACCGTAACTCTAAAGTAGGATTAAAAATTTTTTGAGTACCAGTCTTCGAGTGTGAATGATAGTTTGGAATCATTATTTTGTAAGATACACTTAAGGTTATCTCGCATTTTTAAAAACTCAATTGACATCTTGTCATACAAAGAATTTTTTCTTTAACAAATTTTACATCAGTAATCAGCAAGGAAAAAAATTCGTGTGATGCCGTCGTCAAAAAAATTAAATATTTTATATATTAAAAAGACATATTTGTATAAGCTAACCACAACACTGTTGATCTTTTAATATTAACTTCCTGGTTTGCCCAAAAAAAAGTATTTTAGTCAAGAAAAAAGTAGTTTAACAAAAAAGATAAATTGTTGCAACTAAGTAATGTTTACCAAAAATTTTAGCATTCGTTGAATAAAAAACAAATTTTATTTTCCATCATATAAAAGTATACAGAAATATCTAGTAAAAATTACTTTTTTAAGTAGAGAAAAAATTATTGCAAAAATTCCAATTTTATTTGTAGAATAAAAAGTTTATTAATATGGTCAATACCACAGCGACAATGTAAATGTAAATTTCAAACAAATAAATAATATGTGGGTTGGAACAACAAGACTCGCACACCCCCGTCACCTCCCCTATCCAAATACTATCCACGCCAAACGCTGCTTAACTTCGTTAATTAACAAAATTGCAAAATCTCTAAGCACGCGCGTTAATTAAACGTGTTATTAATTCCATCAGAGTTTCTTATAAAAAAAAAATTTACTTTGAGTTACCACGATGAAGGGGCCATCCCTACTGAAAATATTCAGGTTACTTTTCATGTTATTTTTCAGGTGACATGTCAGGTAAAAAGTCATGCCAATTGATCATATAAAAGTGTCATGTAGAATTGTCATGTGAAAGTGTCATGTGGATTTTTATAAGCTAGATCTTCGGCAATTGAAAGATAAAAAAGTATAACTTGTACCTCTTACTGCTTAAAAGCTGTTAGAATAGCTAATATAAATAGTAAAAACAAAAAAACGAATCCCTTAGCTCCAGTAAAGGAATTTGAGCCTAGTCCGGAACATTAGTTGTCGAGTGTCTTTCTCACTTGGCCAGAGTGGACAAGTGTTAGCAGTATGGATGTGTGGGTATGTGATCGGGCAATAAAATGTACATCACTGTCGATTTTATTATAAAACACGGACACGTTTATTCTCATTATCTTCAGTGTATGCTATCTTTAGTCTTTACAATCAAGGATACAATCGTAAGCTTAACTGGAATAAAGCAAGATCAAATCAAGAGGAAAATACGAAAAGCAGGGAGTGCGTATCGACAGACTGACTGACCGCGCGAGAGTGAGTAAACTATAGGTATTAGACGCTAAAGTGCAGCGTCACGGCGTCTCGTCTTCTTGCTATTGCGCATGCGTTAGAATTCAGTTACGAGCGCCAAATATACATCTAACACTTGGGATATATTTTACGTCCTTATAATATACATCTTAAACTTTATTTTATTATTTTGTGAATAACGTTTACCGCCTTAGTTAACTAATTGATAATTAACATTTTATAAATGTACATTTTACATTGTATCCTGTCTCTTAATACGTTGGTCAACATTAAATCTGGTAATTGATTTTACAACCTCTTTTCGTTCACGGATGTTACTTAAACTTTACAGATACTTTACTTTCCAAGGGAAAAAAGTCTATTTTTAAAAATGTAATGAATTTGTTTTAACTGCTACAACAAAGTTGTGGATTACCTTTTCCTCTTTAATACTTTAATGAGCGTATCGAATACCAGCAAAAATGTGTTTAAGATAATGCTTTTTACAATCTCCAATTCTAGTTAAGATAATATTTTCTAAATTTTTGTTTGAATTTAATAGTTTTCGAAAAACCTTATTTTATGTATAAGCTTACGTTGCAGGAATTTATATAATTTATCTGAGTACTGTACAAATGAGTAGAAAATTATTTTTTCTGCTTGTATTCGATACGCACATTAAAATATTAAAGAGGAACAGGTAATCCGCATCTTTGTTGTAGTAATTATAACAAATTTATTACACTTTAATAAATAGACTATTTCCCTTCGGAGTGAAAAGTATATATATTGTGAAGTTTACGTTCAATCTGTGAACGAAAAGTATACTACGAAAAGTAAACTATAGTTGTAAAATCAATTACTAAGTTTACTGTTAATAAACGTATGAAGAGACACGAAACAATTTAAAATGTAGATTTGTAAAATGTTAATTATCAATTAGTTAACTAAAGCGGTAAACGTTATTCATGAAATCATAAAGTAAACATTAGTTTTAGATGTACCTGAAGAGAAGGTAAATTCAGTCTCAAGTGTCTAATCCATTCTGTCCAAGTGGTAAAGACACTCGACAACCAATGTTCCAGAGCAGGTTTAAATCCCTTTGCTGGAGCTAAGGGATGTTTTTTTTTGTTTTCACTATTTATATAAGCCATTCTAACAGCTTTTATTTGAAGTACAAGTTTTACTTTGTCATTTTTGAATCGTCAAAAATCTAGCTTATAAAAATCCACATGACACTTTCACATGACAATTCTACATGACACTTCTGTATGGTAAATTAGCACGACTTTTCACCTGACATGTCACCTGACAAATAACATGATAAGTCACCTGAATATTTTTAGTAGGGTATGGATTCCCTGCCTGTTTCTTTTAATTACATATATTTTTTATGAATGAGAAGACTGCTTACTTTATTCTGTGTAAGCTTTTCAGTTTTGTAAAAATATAAGTACATACAGTAATATTTCACAAAAGCTCTGTCGGTAATTTAATTGATACTCAAGATCAAGATAATCAAGATTTTGAATGACTTATCTTGACGATATGAAAATCTTGAGTAACATTCCGTGTTTTTGTCTTGGTTATGTTTTTGTCATCTTGTCTTAATATCGTCTCGATTTTTCGAGACAAGACGAGACACGATCAAGAGTTTCTTGATTCTTGTGACAGCCCTAGTTAAGCGTTAAGCATTACATTTAGATAATATTTATGATCATACAATAAATTTTGAATATGCGGTCACAATTGAAAAAGCTTCGCAAAATGTCAGTACGGGAGAGGAAACAGATAAAATTCTGTCACAGTCTTCTATCACAACGTTAGGAAAGAGAGTTCCAAAAAAAAAAATTTAGTTCTGATAGTAGTGCGAATGAGTCTGACGAAGATGTTCAAGGTACACATTTAAAACAAAATTATTCTCTTGTATGCAATTACTGATATTTTTTCCGTAATTGAAAGCAACAAATAAATTAAGTACGAAACATCATTTACGTAAGTAGTTTCATAATTATATTGCAACTCTATTGTAGTATTTTCAATAATTTGAATCTTACGTCACTTTCAATTGTTATGTTGGAAGTTGTTCAAAAACTATTTTAATTTTTTCTTACACTTTATTTTTCTTTTGATTTGAGGTAGGTGTACTGTAATGATAGAAATACAATAGAATGCCATTCGTAAAGTCCAATTTTCTAAGTTGTTTAATACATAATATATTGTACAAAGCATTTACTAAGGCGCATCAAATATATAACAGTACAGACACATGTACAAGTAATCGACTTTACCGAAGGAATTTGTTTTTTATGTACTCTACGTTGGCTTACCGTATGTACCGTTAAGAGCTTAAAAAAATATAATTCATAAGAAGTTTAGAGAGTTAATGATCATAAGCCTTGCACTTTTCAATCTCTGTCATTACAATACACAAACTATTCTTTAAATTTATAACTGTGAAGGAAGTTAAAGACTTTAAAAAATTGGCGGTCAACTGTTAGGCTGCGTACACACGCCGCAAAAAATTGTGCAGTAGAATTTTGGTAGCCTAGTCTGTCTATACCTATATATGTCAAAATCACCAAGAAATATGTAATTTTCATGGTCAAAAATAACAACTATGTTTGCATTGTACACTTTCAAAACGCAAAAATTATGGTACTGTGAGTGATCGTTGTTTTTGTCTTAAAACAGTGTTCAGGTTAGACAAGGAAGAGCAGGCGACAAAGCGAATAGATAGGAGGGGCTAGGTAAGACTGAGAAGAGAGAGAGAGAGGGAGGAGAGAGAGAGAAGGGAAAATGCGTGGGGGACTGGGATAGTAGCGACCCGAAGTTCGAGCAAGCAGGAGCTGTAGCCGTGTAACGGAGCACACCGAAGTCGACGCGAACGAAAACGTATCACGCGCGATCGAACTTTCCTGCCATTTTTTCCCTTGGAAATAAAGAGCTGAACTCTTTGCCGTTGATCGGGAGCTGTTCTCCCCAAAGTGCTGCTTCCGGAGGCTGTCCTTCCTCACAAGCTACGGGAGCTGTCCTCCCGGGTGACACTACATATGCTGCATAGGCGACGCCTGAGACGCTGTTCTTCTTGTGCCTAAAGTTTCCAGGCCACGCGGTTGCGATCCGCCATGTTACCACACTCTCGAGCTCGAGTGAATTGACGAGCAACGTCCATCTGTCTCTTGGCCAAGCAGAGCTCTCAAGCCAACCCGAGCAGCGGCCATCATCATCATCCGCGCACAAGACCTTCGTATACAAGGTACAGGTCGACGCCGTATTTCCCGCCGCATCACCACAGCGCGTGCCTAGGTATGCGTTCCTTTGTCTCGCGCGATTCACCGCCATTTTGCCATCGTACAAGATACGCGCAACGATAGCTACGTCCCAAGCGTTCGCGTGGTACAGACTATATATATACATATATTGCACTTGTAAATTTATTATTGTATTTCCGCCTTGCGCTCCATGAATGTGCATTGTGACTGGTGATTGAGCGTTTATTATTTTACTATTTGATTGATTTCATCTGTGTGCAGCTGGTATGTTGCGTTCGAATGCGCTGCGTTACTTTTTTAATTAAATTGTGCCTTATTTTGTTTGCCTGCTATATAGTGTCTTACGTCAGCGCTATTAATAACCGTTGTTACTATTAACCCGATAAGCGCGCGATCATCTCACTTCACGATAAAATATCCGTAAAATAAATGTTATGATTTTGATGTAAATTTAATTATGCCTAACTCATTCGACCTGTACGCTCTGACCAGTCCTTTCCTTCTTCCTTTCAAATGTACATTATAAACAAACAGAAAACACGTTTTTCCCTGCGGGACACCCCTCTTTGTCACTGAAAGAAGATACGTTGAGAAAACCAAACGTATCCATAGAAATAGAATAATGGCTGTACTTCCAAATATTGTCTGCCACCGATTGAGCTAAAAATTAATATACCTACGTTTTTCGAGGTGCTAATTACGAATATGACAGTCTCGAAGTCCACAAATGACCGTAAAGCCATTAAAACCGCCATGATGACAAGATAATACCGTGTGCCACCGATCACGCTGAAAATTGAAATTGATAAGTTTTTAGAGGTACTGATAATGAATTAAACAATTAAATTTTTGTAAATGTTGTTATACATTATTTTATGAACTTGCGAGGGCAGCTGCGTCAATAAAAAAGTCGCAAAGGGTGTTATCAATATAATCAATAGCATAAAAAAACGCAAAATTCAAATTCAAAGCTTGTATTTACATTTATTTATCTAGTTACCTAATACTTGCGATGAAATCAGAACCATTACAATGTATCAATTTAAATTTTATTAAATGCTATTCTTTTTTCGTGCTAGCAGTACCCATACGCTGGTGCTATGTGATTAAAAAATAAGGGGGTCGAGGGTGTGAAAAAGAAGCATGACAAACTATCGTCATTTAATGATATAAAAAAAAAACTTAACATGCATAAAAGCGATTTTCGATTTCTAATAATAACTCGTACATGAAGAGCGTATCAGCTACCAAGCTGATGAGAATTACTGATACACTTTGTTCTTTGTCAGTTGATTGAGAAGCGATAGTAAAATAAAATTAACTAACATTTTTATTATTTTTAAACTAATAAAAATTTGACTTTATTAAGTGTATGAAAATTGAAGATATTCAAAACATGATTCTTGACTTTCAACATGCAACATTTCAAAAAGTAAAGAAGTAGAAATTTTTTTATTGTTTTTTTTTCATATTTTTCGTAGACAAATATATAAGAAAACATTTTTACTATATTATGACAATCGATAAAGCTGAAAACTCAATAGTTTCACTTTCAAAACACGATATCTCGAAAAGTAAGCGGAATAGACATATGGCACCTAAAATAGATAAAGTGCTTATTGTAGGCTGTACGTGTATTAATACTACACGATCTCATCATAAAATTGCATCGCCAGATCGCCTTAATCCCAGAAATTGTACTTGTACCCTATTATGACAGTTTTAATGACTTTACGGTCATTTGCGGTCATCGCAACCATCAGATTTATGATCGGCACTCGATAAACATAGGTATACTGATTTTCAGCTCGATCGGTGGCAGACGGTATTCGGAAGTATATGGAGGATCGAAAGCTCTTAGAATGAGCTTTAGTTTTAAACGTTGATTTGGTCAAAAGCTACTAGCGTTTCAAATTTTTCCTCAAAAACTGGTATTTTTGTCAAACTAAAGGTTTTCACCCGTTTCGTAGCACAACTTTAAATAGCTCCTAACTTTCAACGTATTACGTTGTATCAGGACTCAAATTAAAGATATTTTCAACACCTTTCGATTTATTACCCGATAAAAGATGACACATGCTCCTGGGACGAATAATGGCTAAAAAAGAAAGCCTTAAGTTTTCATTGAAAAACACCAACTTTATCTTTTTTAGATTCATTGACATTTTTTAACGTATCTGTTTTTAAAGTGAAAAAAATGGGTGTCCCGCAAGGCAAAATATGTTTCCTCATCCAAGACACAAACAACGATCATCCACAGTACCAACATTTTGTGGTTTTTCAAGGTGTGTTATGTAAAAATGTTCAGAGTTGCGTTTTACAATGAAAAGTGTACATTTTATTGGGATTTTATTGTATATGAAGAGCTTAATTGTGACTGGCCCACCGAAATTTCGCTCCTCAATTTTTGGAGGCTTGTGTATACGTAGCCTTAGAGTAATACAGTAAATACTATACGGTAGTATAATACATAATTAACTTTGCGTTGGCCTGCATGAAAAACATGAACTTCTTAAATCTATTTATGCTTATCTGAACAAAGTTAACTTCTACTTGCTTTCAATTCTTCATTAAAAAATCAGTTAGTACATTAAAATACAAAGTATTTAATTTATATCAATAGGTCAGGACTCGATTAAGTCGAAATTATCAAAGTTACCACCGAAAGCCCCGGTGCATCAGAATCCGTTCCCGTCTGCCCCCACTAAAATGACGCATATAATAACCTGGAAATCCGCATTAAGTATATGATTCAGAAGCTAGAATTTTGCAAAAGGAGCCTGCAAGTAAGTAAACTTATTACATAGGTTATTTTAGTAATTTTCGTGCCTAGGATGCAAAAAAGAAACTTGAGCGCACAAAAGAAGCGATTTTTGTATGTTTTTGGGCCTGAAAACAGGGAACAAAGTCGTACTTGCAGCGGGGGTATAAAAAAAAGATGTTAAATATTTTCTCGTTTCAAAACCTGTGGAGTAATGTATTCATAATTATTTTTTTTGTATACCTGTGCTGAAAATAAACTAAATCGTAAGTGCTAATTAATAAGTTTTCTAAGTCAGTTCAGTCTTTTCCTACAATTTTATTGTACATCAAGCCTGTCAAATAGTATTATATTTCCCATTTGGCTCAATATGTATTAAAAGTATGATATCGTGTATAATTCGAAAGCGTTCGAGTGCCCATGTAATTTCAGTTTCATGTATTTGTTCTTCAGGGTAATCAGTACATCATTTACAGTTTCTACCTTACTGATCTCCTCATGATTTGTTGTGCATTAGAAAGAAAAATAGGGTGGTGCCGTATGAAGTTGTGGGCATGTTGCTGCTAACTGAATGTTATCTTGAACTTGTGAGTACTTACATAATCATTGCAAATTCTTCACTAAATAATTGTTTTATTTACGAAGTCTTGCAGTTTCAGTTAATTTTTGTCAAAATTTGATAGCTCTCATTGTTGTGTCAGAGATAAATTGTAACCTGCAATCATACAGATCGTCATTTCTTCAATCAATTAAAGTCTGTTACACATCTTTAAAAATACACAATTCCAGTCCCTGCAGAGATGGGCAGTATTTGACAGAGTTGAAATACTCTAAAATACTTAATTTCAGCTTTAATTTAAGTTATCCAAAAATTTAATTACTTTATTTCAATTAAATATCTTAACTAAATACTCTATGTATAATTATATTTTAAATAGTAATTCAAACAAAATACTTAAAAAAATATTTTATTTCAAATAAAATATTTCAATTATTAAGAATCGTTCAAAAGAATATTTGTTATTTTATTTAAAATATAGTAATTAAACTATTTTATTTTAAATAAAAACATCAAATACAATTGTATTTTAAATATATTTGTATTTAAATACGATGAATATTAAATATAATATTTAAATCGAAAATATTTCAAATACTTTATTTAAAATAAATAGTACGAAATACATTTTTATTTGAAATAAATATTTCAGATACACTTGTATTTGATAAAGTATTTGAAATAATTTGCTTAAATACATTTGTATTTCACTAAATTATTTTAAATACGTTAATAAAATACAATTGTATTTCAAAATGTATTTAAATACTGTATTTCAAATACTAGTGTATGAAATCAAAGCGTTTCGGCACCGCTCTAATATGGACTATTCCGGGATGATTCTTCCACTCACAATACATTCTTCTGGCAAATGCGTAGTAGCTCACTATATAATTTTAATAATTTACGTATGTACAAGTGCTGAGATTGATGGATGTTTTTTAACTGAATAATGAAGAATTTTATTAGTATTTATTTAATTATATGTACACAATTCGTGACTACTACCGAAGTAATATAATGATTGGTTTAAACCTTTTTTTAAATTATTTACAAAAGTATCCACATTAACTTAATCTATACAATAACTAGTACACGAGGAATTGATAGTAGGTTGGGTTGCATAAATCTTATATAGTTGACTTTAAGTAATACACATATACATTATATGATGATGGTGATTTTGCTTAGAAACTTTAAAACAAAAAATGTAAATCTTGAAAATTGAAAACTTCTTAAAATTATGTATTTAAAACAGAAATTCAAATTCATTCGTGTGTATGATTAATTACTATCGCGAAAGTGATATAACCTTAGAAGAGAGATATAATGATTTGAAAAATTTTTTTTAGATTATTTATATAACTATAAACATTAACTTAATCCATACAATTGCCAGTAAAAAAAAGGAATTTTTCTATTAACTCAGGTTTAGTATTTTCTCGAAAAGGCAGTAAATGAATTTTAGTTAGGTTAAAAAGATTATTTACTATCGTGGGATATGACAAACTGCAGTTATATTGCAAAAAGGCTTTTTTTATGCCTGGATAGACATCAAGGCTTTTAATGTCTACTGTAGAATTATTAAAAAAAGAACATAGTTCGATTGAACTCCCATCACAAGTATTTTTTTGTTTTTTCCTAAGAATCAAAAAACTTTCTTCTGGTGAGTCATTTTAAACCTGGCTATTTAATACTTTCAAATTTTCTGATACGCTTTCCAAGGCGCGAATACATTTACTTTTACACATGTTTTCATCTTTTTTATGGATCCATCTAAGTTTGTATTCAGGATGAAAACACGCAGACAACATGATTTCATCATCCATGTGATTGATATTGAGAAACAGTTAAAATGTATCTTCAAACATTTCTATTTTTTTATTTCGAACTATTTTTAATAAACGTAAATCTGCTACTTTTATTTTGCCTAATTTTTTGTGCAAGCTTGAAAAAATTGGAGCAACGCTGCCCAGATAACCTTGACAATAAGCATTTAAATGTTGAAGAGCTTGCATTAAGGGCTTAAGCAAAATAGACATCTCCTTCATATAAAGAAAGTCAGTATCTTTGAAAGTTATTCCTAAATTTATTTTTTTTTAAATCGAAATCATCTTGTCCTCATGTTCAGATATTTGAAAAATGCTATCTTTTACTGTTGTAAGTTGATTATATGTTGGAGTACGAAGACTTAACTGAAGGATAGATTTTATAATATTTTGAACCTCTCTATCTTTTGCTGATTCCCATATTTTGTAGCATTTATTTATGATTTAAAAATGAGTTTCTGCGTCGACGTTCCAATGACTGTTTTTTAAAATTTCAATGTACTGTGACACGAAATTCATAAGCATATGTTGAATAGAATCTTCGAATTTCAAGTTTTATGGATTGTTAGTCAGCTCTAAAGAGGAGCAAGATAGATCTCTTGTTTTTTAATAATCATGGTTTTTTCCAAAGAACCACGATCTGTAATAGAGAAATAATTGTATATAAAAATTTACACTTACGACAATACTATAATTAAAGTAAAAAAACTTTTACTACTTCGGGCGTTTTTGAGGGTCGGGTGTGCCCTCAGTAGGAAAAATAGGGTTCGCACCTGGTGCGCATCCAATCAGGGTAAGCACAAGGAGTCCTTCAGGCCCTGCTTCACAGGTTCCTCGGGCCTGATGCTTGCCCTTATGACATGCGCCACCAGTTACGAAAACTACCATTCTTATCAATTCTTAAATTTGATGAAAGATAGGTGGTATATGTATGTACGCTCATCCCTGCGCTCCTAGATGTCAGAGTATTATATAAATATAGCTAGTATCTATAGTGTCTATATATGGAGATGGTGTCGGACAAACTTAAACCGATTAGAGGGTGCTGAAGAGGAAAGACTCGAAGTCAATCACAGTCCTTAGATGTTTTATGTATATATAAATACTTCGATGTTAAATGTGAAAGACTCCACAATTCAACTACAAGTCAGAAATTTATTACAGATCAATCATGATAAATCAAAATTTGGACGACAGGTTTTGGAATGTTCTAACACACACTTTAAGAGCGAACGGTCCACGTAATTATGCATGGAATAACACCGAGGCACTTTCAACGTTGAACTGTAGAGCACACATGAATGGCTTGTTCTTCATAAAACGCACGAATTGCCAGCCAAAAAACGTACTGACTGTCGGTAAATGAATTATACGAGAAAATATTTTTGTTTACGTTGAGCTACGCACACCGCTCTGTATATATACGGCTCAATGTAAAGATCGCCAAGTACAAATAGAGCTTAGAGGTGGCATACAGGGTCGGAGTATTTATTCACTACATTTTGTCAGTGTAAGAACCTACAGAGACATTTTCGATCAATTGGAGGATTCTTTAATCCCTGTTTTGGCTTACTCGCGCTATGAGAAGAGGTAGTGAATTAGGACCTAGACATCGCCATAAGTAATAATTTCTTTTACTGTGTAAGACGGTCAAATCAGGAAGTTTCAGCTAATTAGCGTATAAGTAGCACTATCTTGCATCGTATAAACAGCATTTTTTATAGTATAAACTTTCAGAGTCACCAAGTCACAATGCAGTGATTCAAGTAAATATTTTGTTATTATCTCCGGCATCCTCCCTCAACCATCATTTTCAACTCTTTTGTACCGTGAACAAGTGAAGAAGCGGTCATTACCTGCAGAGTACAACTGACGAAAAAACCTTGAAAAAGGTATATTTATGATGAACTTTGTCAACGCTAGGAATCGTTCAAATTATATGAATAAACAGGTGATTTTCGATTCAGCTTTAATTGATTTTATCGTCCAAAATGTGAAGCCACTTGATACCGTTGAAAACTATCACTTCAGAAAACTAATATATGGTAAGAATGGGCTTGTCTATTTTTTATTATTTTGAAGATTACGTATACTAACGAGCAACAGTTATACAATACTATGTTTGTATGTGTAGTTTTGGATAGTAATATACAAGTTATGTCTCGAAGAACACTTGGAAGGAATCTTAAAAGCGAATTTTCAAAACTTTTATGCTTTAGAGTAGAAAAAGATGTATTCCATTTGAATATTAAAATTGGGTGTATTAATTTCAAAATCTTATCTATTATATAATGAGAAAGTGTATCACTATTATTGTATAGATTCACCAATTTCAAATGGTTTTCAAAAATATTATGCATTATTTTTGCAGGAAGAGTTTTTGCTAATCATAGAGTTCTGAGTAGCAATAAAGAAATTTTTTAGCATAAACAATGCATTGTATTTTAAGAATACATCCACACAGTATGTAAAAAAAAAGTCAGTTCCCATAATTGGTTAATAACTAATAAAAATACATCTATTACAGACGTACGAGCTGTTCATGAAGATGATGATGATGATGATGATAATGATGATGATGATGATGATGATGATGATGATGATGATGGTGGTGATGGTCATTTTGATGTCGATGGCAATGATAGTAATGGTGATGAAGGTGATAGTAATGTCGACAATGACGATGATGATGATGGTGATGGTGGTGATGATGATGATGATGACGACGGTGATAGTGATGACGCGGATAATTATTTAAATAGTATTGTAATTCCGAGTACATGTATCACTTTATCTAAACATTTGAGATGTTCAAGTCATTTGCTCAGTTTAATAGCGACATCTGATATCGAGAAACTTTTGAAGCTATCGAATATATCTAAAATACACCGTGTAGCATTGGGCAAATGTCAAACATTATGGAACGCATCCCACAAACCACATTCCTCTGAAAAAATAGTGGACTGCTTAGGATTCAGCTTAAAATATCCAGTAAATTCTAGATGGAATTCTTTATTTGATTGTCTAGTACAATTAGTAGGCGTCAAAGACAAATTGAATGATGTTACCAAAGCATTAAAATATAAATTTGTATTTCAAAACAGAGAAATCGAATATTAAATAGAACTATCGAAAGTCTTGAGACCATTATCTACTGCACTTGACCGATTGCAAGCTGATGGTCATTATGGATCATTACTCCCCACACTATTTTCTTTAAAAACTAGACTCAGTAATATGCTGAACGATGAACTTACTCTTTTACGTGAAATGGTGATATGCATAAAACTTTCTTTGGAAGAAAGATTTAAACATATATGTTCGTTCTTGGTTGCAGTAATGAAGATTCCATTGTTGCTGCCTGTTTACATCCATCTTACAAGCTATTATGGTTGCCAGATGATTTTGATAAGCAGGTTGAAGAAAATATTGTCAAAATGTGTATAAATTACGTTGAAAATTTAAAAATAATTGAAAACGAGGGTGAAAAGAGCTTAGATGACTTTTTAGTATTAAGACCAGCCAAAAGAAGTAAAATAACTGTAGAAGAGGAAGTTAGAATTTTCTTAGACAATCCTGATTCAACTTTGAGCAAATTAAAATATTTTTCCAATGTAAGAAGAGCTTTTATTAAGTCTAACACTAGCCTTTGTTCCTCAGCTGCATTGGAGAGACTGTTTTCTTGGGCACAGTACATTATGAGCCCAAGACGCAGTCGTCTCAGTGATACAATGTTTGAAACGATTACTGTTTTAAAAGGTAATTCTCTTTGATACATTACGATATCAAACAAAAATTATTATTAAGTTTTTTACTAATGTCTGCATAACATTAAAAAGCAAAATGTTTTACTAAAATTTGTTTTGAACGTTTTTTGCCCTTACTAATTTTAAATTCATTTTTTTTTGTTTCATTCAGAATACTCTATGAACGTGTGAGATACCTATATTTTATTTATAGGCAAAAAATAATCAATACATTTTAACATTTCAAATATTGTTAATATTTACACTTAAACAATGAAAAATGATTAGATGTACTGCTAAACAAGAAAAACTTATTCAAAGTTTATTTTTTAAGGAAAAAAAAAAACCTGTCAGTAAACCAACAAACTCACACATATTTTGTAAATAGTCGATGGATTTATTTAATACAATTGTTTTAATTTTCGACTTATCTATACTATATTTTTGAATGACATCAACCAATACCTCTCCTACATCGTAATAAACTTTATAATTCATTATTGCAGTCCTTAATACTCTATTATTTCTAATACAGTTATCATCAAGCTGAAAGGAACATAAATATTAAAATACAGTACAGTGCTCATTAACTCCAATAATTTACTAGTTTTAATTACTCTTATGAGTACTTATGTTCAGTAATATGCGTACCCAATGAGCAGTAATAAGCAAAAATTTCCTGTCGTCAATAACCGAAGCAACTAAGGTTAAGCAGATGTTGAATATTTTTTGAAGCGTTATTTTCAACTCTTCCAAAGCTGTGCTGTACTTGTCATTAATGAATGATACTAACATTTCTTCTAATTCCATGACTAATTTGTCATTAATATCTAAAATGTAAGAACACAAAATTTTCAACGTTTATAATTTATCAAAATGTATTTTCAAGTTGGCTTACCTTTGATAAAATTTTCAAAAAATTTATTTTTAACGTAGCTCAGAGGCTGCATCCTTCTACTGCATAAGTTGATGGAATTATTTAAAAATTTTGTTTGACGATCACTTTCAGAACATTGTGTTTTTCTTTTTTTGTACGTTGTATCGAACTCCTAAAGTATTTGTGGATGATACCTCTAAAATACAATTAAAAACACCTTAGTTTATTCAAAATGATGCTTATTTTGGGTGTCTAACTTTGAAAAACTTGTAACTAGAGTTACTGGTGTAAGTTAGCTAAGCGCCTCTACCGACGCATGTCTTATATAAGTGTACGTCACTTTAAATACAAAATGTAATGAAATGACAAAATTTTTTGGTTAGAAAATCATGAAAAGAAAAAAGAAAAATAATTTGTTTGCATTCACGGCATGGTAACGCTATGATGTGTATCTGCTGATACGTGGACTTATCTCCATAATTAGGGTTGATTCAAATATTTACACTGTAATGAGATCGAAAATTAAATGTTGAGTACAAAGTGCCAGAGTATGTATACGATCTTTTACGTCCTATCAAAGGTTTCTTCTCGCAATGTGTGCATACTGCAGAAACAAAATTGTCTTCATCAACTTGCTCTACTCTAAAAAGCACTCCGTTCAAGATCCGGGGATATTTTACTTTTTGATCAGCTTCGTTTGTATCAACATCCATTATGACGCTACTAAAAATTCACATTCTTATACTTCTTTGCATTTTCACAGATAACGTCTCTTCTGAAGATTGACAGCACTTACCTACTCATTACTGTTACAATAAAGATGTTTTTAAGTGTAAGTTGATAACTGTAAACTTATTACCTGAAATGGGTTGGTTAGTCACTTAAATGAATAAAATTTTTTTAATGTAGGTACTTACTGATTCTAACCTTTGACAGCCGCTCACCGAGAACCGGACCAGACCGCCGAGCCTCGATCGCCTGACTGTGTGTTCGGAGTTTGGAGGGTTTGCATTGCAATACTTGTCTTACAGTCGTCTTTGTTATTGACTGAGTAAATTGTCGAATTTTATAGAAATGCACTTTGTCATGGACAACTGTTTTTAATTTAACCACGTTGAAAAATTACACTTGTATTTGACTCAGTAATTTCAATTACTTTATCAAATAAAAATGTATTTAGTAAAGTATTTAATTTAAATATTTAAAATACAATTAATTGATAAAGTATTTTAAATAAAAAATTTTTAATACAATTGTATTTGTAGTGAATTATTTAAAATACATATGTATTTTATTGAGTCAATTAAAATACTTTTATCAAACACATTTGTACTTCAAATACAGTATTTGAAATCTTTTGACCAGATATAATTGTATTTCAAGTTTTTTGTATTTAAAACATTTTATTTGAAATATTGTATTTGAAATACAGTATTTAGATTTTTTAAATTTTGTTTAATGTATTTGAAATATTACAATTAAAGCACCATGAGTATTTGTTAAAATAATTTCAAATACTGTAATTAAAATTTCAAGTAATTGTTACTTTATTTTGAAAAAAATTGTATTTAATTAATAAAATAGTTATTTTTTTTCTCTATAAAATAGTATTTTTTTTTTTTTCAAATAATAAATACGACTTTCCCAAAGTCTGAGTACATGGCATTGTTTCTTTGACTCTTGAAAACATACGTTCAAAGTTGTATGTCAAAATATTGAGTGAAAAATTTTAGAATAAATTAAGGAAAATTTCTGCACCTCGTGGTTCTTAGCTGTTATTTATGCATTCTTTTACTTATAACTTTTGAAATCGTGTGGTCATTCAGGAGTCCCAAAACACAAACATATTATTTATCGCAGTGCACGAGCATTTATATAGATACTTGTTTGCTATGGTCCCGCTTTTTATGTAACACCTATCTCAGAAATACAGTAAATAAAAATCGATTTAAGCTTGTCTGCAATGTATCTTGCTATTTGCGTTAATGTTAAAATTTTATTTCTGATATAGCTGCTAGATAAAGAGCAAGACCCCCAATAAACTAAAAGCTCGTGTACTACTCGATTGATTTGTGTCCAAATGACAACCACACGATTTCAAAAGTTATAAGTGAAAATACGAATAAATAGCAGCCAACAGCCACGTGGTGGTACGACGAAACTTTACATAATTGTTTCTAGAATTTTTTCCCTCAATGTTTTGACCTGACATTTTGTACGTATGTTTGTACAAAACCAAAGAAACAATGTCATGTACAGTGGGTTCGTATTTTTAAAAATTTTGTAACAGACCTTTATTAATTAAAGCAATGACGATCTGTATGATTACAAGTTACAATTTTTGGCTGAAATAATGGAGACAGCTATACAGTTTTGACAAAAATTAACAGAAACTGCAGGATTTCGTAAATAACTTTAATAATTTGTTAGTAATTTATTAACGATTATGAGAGTACTAGCCAATCGAGCATAATATTTTAGTTTGCAGCAACATGCCCCCTAACTTTCAATAGCACTGCACCCTCTGTTCTCTGTAAAAGAGAAAAGTTACATCTCGAAATCATGAAACTTTCGAGTTTACACAATCAAAACTTTAACTCTTCTACAAAAGAACTTCTTTGATAATTAAGTTGTTAAAGGCCGATTTGATAACTAATGTCCTTTAATTGAATGTAAATTATTACTCAATAAACTACCCAGCAAAAACGAATGGACATTTTTTTAAATAATGAGGCTATTTTAATAGACAATCTCTCGAAACTTGAGGTGATTATTATGCGAGATAAAAAAAAATTAGAATGTGTTTCTTTCATATCTTGGTTCCTGTACGTTTGCGGGCCTAAGTTAATATGATGTTTAGAATCGTTCAAAGAACTCAAATACAAAAGCCATCTGTTTAAAAAGGTTCAAGAGTTTTGGCCAAAAATTTTGAGCACGCTGAAAAAAACATGTTGTTTTCCAGGAAATAAGATATCTGCATGAATTTTTTTAATATCATTTTTCAAGCGAATCATTAAGAAAATAATTCCGAAAATTTTATTTACGTATACTGCAGTATGTACTACTTATCATAGTGTCATATTGGAAGAGAGGGATCTCGTTTTATCGATAGTTACAGTATTATCGAAATGTTTCATAGTGAAATCAAATTTCGTTCCAATAGCTTAATCTCAAGGTATACTCTCGTATCAAAAAATACACCCATTTTCAGGAATTTAAAAAATATATCAATGTAAACGTTAACAAACCCGCGAGATACTTCTATACTAAATGCATGCGTTATGCAACGACGCATCGTCTGCCACCAGCTGATCTTTTCACTCAATGCAAGACTCCTATGTAAAATCGCTTCTACGACTCGCGAAATTCAAAATCGTGATCAGATATAAAACAGTCTTTGAGAGTTTAAACCTTACTGCTATACAAAACCAATTTAATTAAGTATTGAAAATTCATAACACACTTTTATTGACCGAAGTAGAGATTTCCCGTTCTTTCTTAACGTTATTTCTTATCTTGTGGATAGTGTGTTTTTAAGTTATTTGATTTCTAATTTGTCTTACTATATTTCTTGTGGTACACACTAGGATTTTTTAATAACATTCCATTGTTTCTTCAGTTAGTACTACTGAGTTGAACACAATTGAATGTTCCATGAGCAGGCAAATGTTTTGTGGCATGGTCTGCGCAACTGCCATCAATACAGCAACTAATGGGAGCACGTTTCTAATTTTTAAAATTTTGGCACGTGCAACATAGTATATTTTATAAAACAACTTTTTTCTCACCTGTGAAGTACTCCATTCTTGTACCGTAATATCTCTTCATAACTTAATTGCTGTGGGAACTTTCAATGTTTGTTACAAATATAGTACTACATATATGTACTGGAGAGCCTCCTTAATAGAGCGTCGCAAAACATATGTACTTTAACTGTATAAGATCTTTTTACATTCTATTTGGTCTAAGCCGTTCGTTAACTAATTTTTAATTACTGGAAATGACGAAGTCAGTACTGTAGAAATTCTATATGATCCACCAAACGCTCTCAACAGTGCGACATGCTATGTACGTGTATGGAATTAACGTTACTCCTAAATGGAGTCTTAATAAATTATAAATTATAATGTTTAGACATGGAAAAAACTTGTTAAATTTTTTTTTGTCCGATAGCATTGTTGCATTGCCTATGATTCGGGAAAAAATAAGATAAATAACACTTTTTGTCTATTTAGAAGTGAGTGAAAGTGAACTCTTGTGTTATTAATGCACCCTTCTATATACACTATATTCCATGTCTTCGTATCATTTATTAAGAATCAAATGCCTCCCGGATTTTAGAACATTAAAAAATGGGAATCCATCCATACGCATTCTTAATTTTCTGGTCGTAAAGTAATTACAGTTTATGCTGAAAATAATAATCAGACTCAACAAACTCTTTCAATATGATATGAAACTATTATGTATCGTCAATAATTACAGATGATAATTTTAACGTACTGGGGGATCCACCAAATGGAAATGATTTCGAAGACAACCCTTAGTTAAAAATGTCGGAGCATATAATTCATACACAAGTTATTGAGAATTCTGGTGAGTAATCGTATTCGTTATACGAATGGCAACAAGTGGGGATAAATAAAACTATTATTGAGCTTTTATAGTAAGCTAGCTTTAAACATCTTTCAAAGAAAATCAATTAGTCAAATTGTTTTAATTCTGTTTTTAAAATGATGTGAGGCTCAAGAACTACTAATTGATTATGCTTCATTGTTTAGAGAAAGTGAGCACTCCAAAGTTTGAACGAGGTGAACTATTTATCAAAAAAATAGAAGTTCTGAAATCCAAGAAGTCTATTAACCGTATCAAATCTAAAACCGATGTAAAAACCAAAAATTGTGAGTATAAGCAATATGCAAAAAGTACCAAATTATTAATATTGTTTAGTCTTAATCATCAACGAAGCTTTCAATAATTGTTGACGTACTTTCATGAAATTAGTTTCTCGGTCGAATGAGGATGGCAGTAATGGAGCCTTAGATGATAATTCCACTGTTGATAATTTCATAATCGATGATGATGACTTAGATCCTGATCTCCCCCTTTCCACCAATTTGCGAAAAAAGTTAGACGGTGAGTACCATAACAGTCAATATAAATATACCATCTTTTATTTTACCAGGTGACGTATAGAGGTTCAAAATTGGTCAATGAGATTTCTGCCCACCTGATAAATCTCACCTGAGATCTCGCCTAAGATCTCAGGTGACCATCTCATGCCAAATACTCACCTGAGATCTCAGCTGAGATTTATTACAAAATGTTTTTACTAAAAAAGAAAAGTTAAAAATTAATTTTACGGTATTGAAAGTTGCTCCGTTGATGTTACAATTAGGATGGTACATCGAAAAACACATCTATAAAAGTGTTTTATGTAAATTTTTTAAAAATGAAAACAATTTCTTTAATTCTCAGGTGCTTTCTCAGATGAGATATTAAATGTAATCTGACCTGGGACCTCGCCTGAGACTTAAAGAAATTTCAATTTTTAAATTTCATTTTATTTCATTTTTCATTTCATTTTTGTATCTATTATGTACCAAATAGACATAAAACACCTTTATAAATGTGTTTCTTGATGTACTATCCTAATTGTAACACCAACAGGTCAACTTTGAATACCGAAAAATTAATTTTTAATTTTTCTTTTTTAGTATGAATATTTTTTAATAAATGTCAGCTGAGATCTCAGGTGAGTATTTGGCACGAGATCTTAGGTGAGATCTCAGGTGAGATTTATCAGGTGGGTGTATTTATTCGGACAAACGGCATAGCCTTAATCATTGTCTAAAATTTAATGTTGATCAGTAAAAATATGTTTTTTAAAAGTAATAATATACTATTGCAAAAGATGTGTAATAACGGTTGATACTTATACTATGAGGCTGTTTATGTCGTGTACTTTATATTGTTAAATAAATTTTTCGATATGATTTATAAATACCAAGAAGTTGAATGCAGGTGCATTGTGTACAACTTGTATTCACATGGGTCCTTACGGAAGTCCGTGCAATACGACCTCCGACAACTTTTGAACCTCTTTACTGGCTTGTACATGTTAATGTTATAAAAAACCTTAAGGAAGATGGAGTGCTCTGAAACTATAACAATGGGCTCCTGAACAGTTTATGTAGGCACCTACATTATTTAAAACTCAAAGCAGTGACGATCGGTACTTAGAAAGTTAAGAATGTAGACATTTGAAAGATAGTCACTGTTATAACGATACAGTAAATATCATCGTCAAGTGTATGGATAATAGTAGTTTTCGTACCCACGGCACGGCGTGGCGCCAAGAAAAAACTTGAGCACCCAAAGGGTGCGGTTTTTGTATGTTTATTCCCAAGGTACGGATGGCATTTTTGTTGCCCAGGGAACAAAGTTGAATTTTTCACCCATGGGCACTTTTCGGGCTCATGAATTACTTTGCACCCTAGGGCTGTAAAGTACTTTGGGCCTGGCGATGCTGGAATTGTAGTTTTCGTACCTAGTGGGGCATGTCACCAAGGCAAGCACCAAGCCCGAGGGACTTGCGAAGTACGGCCTGAAGGACTTCTTGTGCTTGCTCTGGTTGGATGCGCACCAGGTTGAACTCCATTTTTTCTACTGAGAGCGCAGTAAACGTCCAAAAGTTAAAAAAAACGCCCTTAGTAGGAAGAGCACTAATTCTGACAATGGGCACAAAGTGCGGTAAGCTCTGCACACTTGGGCTGCACTGTGGACCTTTCAAATCACTTTGCACCCATAAGCAGAAAAATGTTGTTGACCCTCCGGGCCTAGAGTACTTTTGTGCCCGTGGGTGCAAAGTGATGTCAAGGGCCCACAGTGCGGCCCAAAGGCGCAAAGTGCTTGCCGCACCCTGTGCCCATGGTAAGAAAATAAATTTCAGCCATGTATTAGAGAACCATCGTTCACCAAAAAAAATTCATAACATATTAAATTTTATAATTGACCTGTACATGTAAAATTGTAAAAACATTAATTATCGCTATTCTGTCTCTCAGAAATTAGGTGATTAATCGTATGATTTCTCTTGCCAAAATCTCATGTATCATGATTTTTAATTCTTTATGCATTTTCAACTAATACTAATGGTTTTATGCATGTTTTAAAAAATTTCAAAATAAAATTATGGTACATAAAAATTGGACTTAAAAAGGTTTTACAAAAATTATAAAAAAAAGTCTGAGTTAAAAAAAAAGTCTCAAATTGACTAAAGACGGTAAAAAGGGGTTGTATTAAGTAAAAAAGTCACATGACAATATGGCATGAGAAATCGAATGTATAATCATCTGATTTTCGAAATGCTCTGAACGTATGTTGATGTGAACATAAATACAACGTTTCATAGTTCTGCCAAGTCCGATATGAGTGTATTGTCATTGTTAAGAATAGCCCCCCCACTTTATTGTGAACCTGGCAGATACTGAATAATAATTTTATTTAATTACAGCAGTTGTGGGGAAGAGGGCGCCAGAGACAACTGGCAACGACATGATGGCAGGACCGTCAAAGCAGCTCAATCCAGGTCGAGTGTCAAGTCAAGTAAGTAAGGTAGAATGTCGTATTACGTATAGTGTGTGATTGTCAACGCTCACGGACCACTCCCCCCCCCCTCAGAAATGTATTGAGAATACCTAAAATATATGAGGACCTCATAAGGTGTATAATGAGGTGTATAATGTATACAGAGGCGAAATAATGTGGTGTTGTGGAGGCCCTTCTTAGGTATCCTCATCAGCCTAGCATAAATATTTGTTATTATATATATATATATATATATATATATATATATATATATATATATATATATATATATATATTACGTTGTTGATTGTGTAGGGCATTCCACACAAACACAAACAGATCCTGCGCAGACCCCCGTCGACCCCTATTACCCCCCACAAAATAAGGTATAATTCCGTCGTTTTCTCCCTTATTTCAGCTTAGCTCAATTGTTATCCAGACCTCTTATCACTCCCATGACCCCCACATACTCCCCACACTATTTTTGTGGAATATAACTGCAACTCTACCAATCATCATGAATCCTGACACTTGCCCACATACTCATTTTACTTATAAAATAAATTTAATATAAAATAATATGTATACGTATATGTATGTATTTAGTAAAAGTATGCTGAAGTCATTTCCTTTATTTTAACAAATTTATATTTTTCATTCATTTATCCCACCATCCTTTAGCGACCTTATTTGTATACTTGAATATTTACTTTATAATACTTATTTTCACTTATTTTTTCACTCCACATAGGAGGCAAATAGATAGGCTTTATAGATACAAATAATTTCTAATCAATTTATTTTCATAACTGAGAGTATGATTGTTAATCAATTTATATCAATTTTTTTTTCAACTTATTAGTCATTAAAAGATCATTAAGCTATAAATATGTGTATTAATTTGTATTGCATTTATTCTTTCATAATTTTTTTTTTCGTGACTAAGGTGATTTTTGGACTTGAGGACGTTTATCACATTTAGTGGGAGAAAAATTCAGAGAGGTGAGCGTAGGAGCGCAAACATGCAGTAACATTGGCAATTACTTTTTTCATATGGATATACTTACATGTATACTTTGACATGTATTCGACCCGTTCTTTTCTGTTTTACTTAAAAAAAAGGTACAATTAGGCGATATGCAATTTTGTTGGGTATTTTTTATGCTACTTTAAATATACGTTTGATATTTGAATAATATCTGAGGAAAAAATCTATGTGTCATGGACGTCCTTAAGGGACATTCACTGTCATGTAATACTACCCTGTTAAAGTAAGCCGTACTACAGGATGATTAATCTTAACCTCTTAGATACAAATATATTTTGGGTATTCAATGTAGACTAGGAATTAGTGTTCAATAGGAATAGGAATAAGTGTAAAAATATTAATTAAAACCACACTTAATTAACGTGGGTAAACTCATTTCTACGATGATTGCACCACTTTCGTACATACTACTGTTTCATAGAAGGTAATTTTATACTGGTAATTATATTGTCTGGCGTATAATTTCGTAGACGTATAATTTCATACTTGGATACCCAAGTACCCACTATCCAATGGTTTTTAAGCATAAGACTCTTGGTGCATTTAGCTTTTTTTTGTTAATGTTAGTAATTAACTGTGTATGGAATTTCTATTTTTATAACGAAGTTCTTTATGTCACGTGCTTAGGGGCTGGAATTTTAAAAACGACAGATTTACATAAAACGGAAGTAGCTTACCAGAAGTCTCTTTCTCCTAATCCATTTATTTCTCCCCTTACCCCGCCGCCCTTACTAGCAGTTCCCAACACACTTCCCCCCACCCTGTCTTTTCCAATCGTGCTACGCTAGTCTCTTTCACACCTCCTCTCATCACTCCCCGTTTTACTTCGCCCCACCATTCCCCTTCGCACTACACCATTAAAGCACATACACAGAAAAAAATTTGGTACTTAAACAGCCTAGGTGATAGGACTGTTTGAGTTCAACCACATCTTTGAGGTATAACAGTCCTCAGCTCGACTTTATACAGGTAGAACATTGCACTGTATGCGTTTAATACAGCATTGAACGGCAACGCGTCAATCGTTGGCACCACCTAACTCTGACGGTAGGCTCTCTACAGTTCAGTGGTAGCATTGAACGTTCAGAAGCCAAAGAGGGGGAGCGCACAAGCTCGATTCATGAGACCATTTCGGCACATTGGAAGGGCTCGAGCAGATTGAATGCTCAAAGTATACCTATATATACAAAGAAGCCGAGCCCTCCCAATGTGCCGAAATAAACACATAATTGAATTGAATGTATTAACAGTGAATGCATATGAAAATGAAAAATAAGTTATACCACACGATAAGTACAAGAAACCGAATTTCTAAAGACGGTAGCGCTCGTAGAAGAGTGGGTAAGGTGCCCAACTCGTATGCAAGAGGTCAAGGGTTCAAATCTCTCTACTGAAAAGTGGTTTTTTTTTTTTTTTTTTTTTTTAGAATTGTAGAAGAAAAAAATTCGAAGTTAAATCGAAATTACTGTGGGAAATAAAAATTAAATAATTCATTTAAAAATTAATTGCTTGGGAGTGTGGATGGGAATGGTACGGTATATGAAAGATATATGGTGGGGTGAGGGAAAGTGTGTGGGGAACTGATGGTGAGGGTGACGGGGTAATGGGGAAACTTAGGAGGAAGTGACTTCCAGTAAGCTACTTCCGTTTCATCAAATCTGTTGGTTTTAAAATTCCAGCCCTCCAAATACGCGACATAAAGAACTTCGTTCTAAAAAAAAAAAAAAAACAGTTTCCAAAGAGATTTGAACCCCCGATCTTCTGCACGATGGTCATGGCCCTTACCCACTCTGCTGTGAACGTGTCCAACTTAAGAAAGTTGATTATTTCATTTTGTCGTACAGCTGTTGCTTATTTTTAATGCAAATTTTTATTTACTGTGTATTCATTTATTTGGTTTCATTGTACATTAAAGACATAGATAATTTATATGAAATTTATTTTTTAGGTACATGTTTTGAAAATTTCTAAATTAGTATATATTAGCAGAGCAGCTTTCATATTGTGTTTTAATAAACATGTAATTACTTATGATTAATTTGTGACTTTTAAAATAAATAAATAGTTGCTTACACAATTTTTTACTAAAATTTTCAAAATTGAAAAAATTTTTTTTGTACTTTACAAGTGCAATTATTAATTTTTATTGCGTTTTATTCTTTTACAATAAACCCCATACCAGGGCCCAATTGCATCAGATAAAGTAGTTATATACCATTAAGAACAAATTGCGTTTTCGACTGTTCTTTTAATTTGTAGAAGTGCCTATTCAGGCACTAGATCGATTAGCTTTCCAAATAACCTGTGAAAAACTATGTGATCTATTGAATTTTTTGCCACTTAATATAATATAATAGTGTTGTATTTAGTTTATAAAGCACGGAATATAGTACTATTTTCTGAAAGCTCAATTAAAAATATTCCAAAAAACTGAAAAATTTATTTCGGAAAGTTTTTATTGTAAAATAATGCATGCAGATAAATGCGCAGAACCACACACACGCACGCACACACACCCACAACCCTCCTTACACACACACACACACACGCAAGCGCGTGCGTGTGTGTGTAATAGTAGGGTTTCGCCCCCTGCACGCTTCGTGCACCAATCTCTGGCGTAAAAAATTAAAAGTTCCTTTTCGTACATTTTAAATTACTTGAAACTCATTTATAACACTTTTGTTGCATTCTTTTGAAATATCGAAAAACCGCAAATAGTAGAATTAATTTTTACAACGCAAAGCGTATTCAACTATATAATATTAGTGTGATTCTGTCAGGTAGATCTGACTCAATGGATATTTCCACGCAAGATGACATTAGAGTACCTTGTCCTTTACCATATTGTTTCATAGATGTTGATGAACTTGAACGCGAACGATAAGATTTATTGACAAATAATGACATAAATAATAGTGTAAATTTACATTCAATTATGGATGAACTTAAACAAGAATCTTCGGTTTACAAAAGAGCTACACTGTCGTAAAATAATTATTTAAAATCTCGATTTTTTTATTTTATTTATTGTCCACTAAATATTTCTCTATGGCTAAAAAAATTTGTACTAACAATTATCTTGAACGTTTGTTTTTTTGGTCATGTATACTTAGAGATATTTCTTTTACAGAGAGTACCTCAGGAGGGCCACACGTCTCCCTCGTGATACTGCCTCCCTAGGCCCTCCAGTGTAAATGGGGTAATCTTGCGAGGTACTCATGAGCACCCCATTAAGATTTATGATCAGGCTGTATGCATGATATATGTATCTTGCTATAGGTAATGCTACAACGCCAACACTTTTTTGCTTACAAGTCTTTCCCCTCCCCCCTGAAACACATGTTGTGAACGTCTTTTCGATGTTGTATGTAGCTCTTATGCTTCTAAATTAATTAAATTAAGTACCTCGGTTTTTTTTAAAAAAGAATGTTCACGCATTATCATTACCGTATGATCAGCAATATCAGTTGTTAGTACGCACGAGTTATTAAATAACGTAAGAATAAATCTTATGTTGCAACGAAACAAAGCCCTCAACTATAACCAGAATAAAAAAAATTTTATCTTATTCCTCACCGGATGCAAGCACAACCAAGACGAGCAATACTTTCTGTAGATTGAGCAACACATTCTGCCATTACCAAGAATAGTTGTTTCAACATCAAAGTTGTAGGCTGAAGGAAATCTTCATTTTTCTTTGCATCTGGTCCTGTTTTTAAAAGCCTTCATTATAAAAAAATAACTATTTCATACTAATAATACAGGTGTCATAAAATTTTGCTACACATACCCTGCAGGTGGGCTATAAAATCGACTACTAAATCAGTTGTAAGTCCACAGCACTGTTTAAAATTAGGAGCAAAGTTATCCCAACCTCTGTAAATTTTAGACATTTTTCGTAACCAACTCTGAACCATTGGTAACAGCAAATGATTGATGCAATATAATCCAAAAAGTGGTGCAGGTATTTTTAAGATGTTTCTAAGTATATGAAACAGTGTCTCTAATGTATGTGGTTGGTATCTCCTAGGACTGATCATTGTGGCACTTACCAATCCTTCGATTAGCAAATACCATACTCTACGGTTTAGAATAATATCAATTACATTTCACTCTTTTCAACCAATATTGTGAACGAATTTTGAAATTTGGTTTACCTTAAAATCCCACTTGGCTTATCCATTCTCTGTAAACTTAGGGCTTGTGGATCAGGTACAGTTGTGAGCAGCTCATATGAAACTTCAGGCGCACAGTTCTGCAGCGAGTCTGTTTTACGGTCAAATCTTGCCACTTCAAGATTAGGAATGATAGGATCTACATATTGGGGCAGACCAGACATTTGAATACGCTGGGCTGCATAGAACGTTGGGCAGGCAGGCATATGATACATCGATGCAAGGATATCGCTACAGTTTAGTAGATACTTGAGGCTTTCCAAGCAAATACGCATCTTGCGACCGTCAACATTGTTTACCTGTTCCTAAAAATCGTTCAAAGATTTTAGAGTATAGTTTTTTTACTTGTTTGTCAAATAATTAAGTAATTTTAAAGCATAAGTTTACTAACTTACGTTCATGTGATCAGTATCAGCCTCAGTAATCGGTGTTTCAGGTTCTCCAATACCACGTACGTGTCTTAGAAGACAAAGTATACAATCAAGAGCAGCATTCGCAAATACAAGAGTATTGTCTGTGCTAAGAAAGACACGGAACACTTCTAGAAGTGGAGCGGATTCTACGCAAACTGCACTACCTACTGAGGCAACCTTAAGAGCTCCAAATAGTGGACGCCAGCCTGATCTGATCTCTGTACGATTAGTTTCTACAAACTCACAGATGCAACTGACAATCTAGAAAAATTTGAATTCGTTTTTTAAGTAAAGAATGCTCTGAACTATAATATCATACCTTGAAAGCAGCCCTCACCTGATCTTGAACATCGTTGTCGACGAGCTCAAGACAGAGAAGATTTTCGAAGGGTTTGAATAGTGCTTCATTAAAGTGAAAATGAGGTTGTTCGAGCTGATCATTAAGTAGTACTGCCATTGAATTATGTATGCATTCGACTGCTTTCTTGGAAATTATACGATCTTTGTGACAGGCTGCTTCCATAAAGTGTGGCCCAAGAATGCTCCAGACTCGCATTATGTGAATCAATGGTCTACCACTTTTTACGCACTTTGACATTACCTATAAAACGTTTTGTTAAAACTTGATGAATAGTTTAATTATTTGATTAGGTAATGATTTTTACTTCTCCAAGCCTTGACAACAAGAGAATATTTAGCTCGTCATCTCGACGTTTGCTTTTAGGCCACCAGATCTTCCAACTTTCTTGCAAACTGTTGGTGCTTTTGAAAAGTTGATCTTTACTTGCACGACAGAGGGCTTGCAAAAATGAACAAAGCGCGCACAAGTTTAACTTGAGGACCGCATCTTCATACAGTCTATCAACCTGCTGTGATAATAAACAAATAATTTTTGCTGCATAATCTGTTGGTAAGATACCATTAAACTGCGTCTCTGCATTTGATTCCTGAATTATGTCTGGAATTGTATCCGAGGTAATACGCTGTGTATAAGGTGGAGAAAGAAAACTATACGTATCAACACTAAAAAAGGTCAACTATTATAACAAGTGTCTTATAGTTGTTGGAAATCGAGATATGTTATTTTCTGGACAAAACGAAATTACCAAATGTCATAGTCATCATCAACAGTATTAAAATTAAGCTTTAATTTGTCTTTATTTGATTGACACTCAATGCTTGTTTTCTTCTTTTCTTTTTTTCTCATCTTTAAAAACGCAAAATCCTGATTATTTCCAAAAAAATCATGTTCTAACTTACTCACAAACAAACAGCATCTGTAAATTGTACAATTTATTGTAACCATCATGATCGTTTATTATATAAAAGTGTAAGTCCTTTTTTATTCTCAGTAAAAAATGTATTTATTACGTGAAAACGTGTATCCAACAGTCACTTCCATGACTACCAAGCTCTAATCCCTTGGTTAAAAGAACTTCCATGCTGAGTGCATGGGATGTGTGCAAATTCGTTGTTTTGTTTTGTAATTTCAATCTTAAAACATCTTTGGTACGCCTAAGTTTTGATGTCAATTGCTCCGAACATGCTGTTTTGGCTAATAGAGCAAAAATTTTACCACATCGACTTTGCAATCCTAAGCAATCAATATTTAATTAAGAGTTATATAAGTTATTAATTTGTATGATAATCTTACCTAAAACGTTACTAAGCATCGCAGCTTTGTGCAAACCCTCCAGCGAGATGACAATGGTGTCCTTAATACCTTTCTTACTGTCATCTTTTGACAGGACTCCTTTAACAAGCTCGTCCTTACAAGGATTCAATCCAGCTGTAAGTACTGCTATCATACTATCCCAGCAGCAAGTCAACACACGTCTAGAAAATTTAGCTCCAGCTTGTGCTTCTGGAGTTAGATTTTTGCGGGATAATTGAGCTCTCTCAAGCCGCAAATAATCTGAAAGCAGCTGCCCACCAGCATGACATCCTGTAATACCATCTATGTCAATGAGGACATTAACAAGAGCACTATTTTCGGGGGAAGAAGGGTTGTAGCCACATTTCTCCAAAAGATTGCAAACGAGAATGTGTTGATAAAGCTCGGACAGCCAAGTTGCAGATAAATACACCAAAACTCCTACGCCATGCACTTCTTCCACAAATTCTTCTTCAGTAACTGGTATTTTTTGAGTGTCATCAATATAGTACTTCGTGCGAATCAGTCTAAAATTTAATAATAGAGCTGCATATGTAGCCAAGTAAATACCATCTGCATTTATTATTGTAATCATAGCACATGTATTCAAATTTAGCTTCTTTTGGTAATAAAGTTTCTGTTGCACTGCAAAAACTTCTAAAATGGAAAATGATGTTATCAAGTAATAGTTTAAAATTATAGTTTTTTTCTTTTTTTTTTGACAAACAGAAAATTCATTAACAAACCTTGACAATAGTCTGAAGCGAACTTTTGTAGTACCTCATCAACCTCGATATTAGTCCTCAGAGACAATACTTTTGGCAAAAGATCCTGCTTTAAAGTCTTGAAAAACTTCCTGGCATTATGCCTCTCAGTATCGATATTATACTCTTCTACAATCTGTCTGCTTACGTGCACGCTTTTGGGCAATCTTTCTAATCGAAGTCGCTCAAGTTCATCTGCTAAAGCATAACCGTTGTCTTCATAATGACAGTATGCATCTTCTGGGCAACCTGCCATCGATTCCACATGATTGATTGGTATATCTATGTCAGATGAATCACCATCCTCTGAGGGACCGTGTCCTGATGAGTCTGAATCTGATATATGGCTATTTTTTATCAATTCCAACTGTTCTTTGTAAGTTTTGGGTAAGCGAGCCATGCTCTGGTAGGTGAGTGGGCCACGATAGTCACAGGACTCGAGATCATCATAGAGGTTGTTTATGGCGCACGTATACTTGTAACTAATGGCTTTCCCTTTGCAAAGTTCTTGAAGAGCCGAAAGCATTGATACAACACACGATACACTTGCTTGGAGATTTAATAAGCCAACGTTTGTTGACTCTTCAATGGAGTCCATAGCTCTGTTACATCAAAAAAGTTAAAAAATTTAGACTCAGATTATTTTGACCAAAGATCAATGAACTGTTATATTCTTACAGCCTCATCAGTGCCATGTCACTATGCAATTGGCTGGATTTCTCATCATCAACAAGTAGAGGACCTGCAAAATCAACTATACGACTAGGGCTACGTAAGAGCTCCTTCAGAGCCTTGAGTGGTTCAAGTCTCTGCTGGGGAGGTGGATACAGTAACATCCTGTGAAATACCGATTCCAAAACCGGACGAAGTGGACCAACGCAACCAACCAGTCTTACCATTTCAGTTCCAATGCTGTGATTTATAAAATTATCGACCTCTTTGACTGATTTTTTATTGTAAATGATGTTTTGAAAATATATGAATTTGATTACCTATAAATTGTCTTTGCCTGATGGCTATCAAAGCCAAGCGAGCTATTGAGGTATCCAGAGCCATGACCTAGCTTAGTGTTGCTCTTGTCTTCGCATGACGTGAAAATTTTATCGACACGAGGTGTACCAAGAAAAGCAATTAAAACTGGACAAAACTTTTGCCAAAGGAAAGTCGTGAAGTGGGTATTTTGATAAATTTTTTGGGGCAGGCATGATATAAATGTGTGCAAACATTCAAGCAGAAAAATAACTGCACTTTCATTTCTCACACTGAAAAAATTGATTAATTTTATAAGTAAATGTCGTGAGGTACAAAATTTCCCATAAATAACGTACCAAACGACTTACTTTGCCTCATCAAGTTTGCAGCAAATATACTGAAGAATCGGTAGAGCCTCATTGAAACAAGACACTCCACGTTTGCATACATGACTGTTACGACTGGAATTCCCGTCCATCTCTTGGCATTCTTCACCTACACAAACAAATTAAAGTATAACTGTGTTCTTTCAAGGAAAAAAAAGTAAGATTTTAATGGTACCAAAATATTTACCTAAAAACAAACAAAAAGAACGTAAAGTCTGACTAGTAGCTGCCTGTGCCGCCGTTCTAATGGCTTGATTTCCATGCTCAAACGATTCGCAGCAGGTCGTTAAAATTATAATTATAAGCCGACCATTTATTTTCCAGTAAGGACAGCATGCCACTTGCAGCAGTATCTTTAAGGTTAAAATAAATGTTAATTAAATCAAAATCTACGTATGTAAAACTACGTATACATTGTTGAGCAAATAATATAAGGGCCAAAAAAATTCAGGGTAGGACAATTAACGAAGCATGATACGTGCAATATTAGAGGAATAAAATTGTGCTTGATAAGGATACTTGTACAGTAAGTAGTAACAATAATAATGGATAGTAATTCTTTATGATTATCTCACACCTTAAGCATATCCGTCTGGGTGTCATCGGACTGAGAATGTATCGAACCCATGGCATGCAACATCTGAGCTGGAAGCCATAAAGAATCATCTTCTGGCTCACAGGGCGTCTGAAATCTGTCGTCCCGCAGCATTTTCTATGTTTATATTAATGATATACACATGTTATAATAATAAATCAATATTTATTACTAGCATTAATGTCTTTCATTTTATCTGAGGAGCAAAACTTCATGTTTTTATTTTTAGATTCTGCAATGACGATCTAATTTAGAGATGATCTTTTATGTGAGGTCACATGGTGGGAGGGAAAGTTCCTTCTATTTCTATTTTATGAAAATGTATACTGCTGATGCATTTCAGAATTAAGATAACGTAGGTTATTTTCACACAAATATTAATAAAAAGAAGTTTATGATTTCGTTATTATTTATAAGGACAATAGGATAAATTGTCAAACAATATACCTATTCTAAACAAGAGAGCTTGCAACGCTTTTTACAAAACTTTTACTGTTTGCATTCACGGTTCTACAGCATCTAATCAGTTAAAACAAGCTTGTCGTTAAAACAAAGTGTAACCATGTAGCAACTATAAAAGTGAAAGAAAATCGAACTGGTAAATTCGACAAGCACTCCAGAGCCACCGTATGTGAAAGCCCCTGGGTACACACAGGGTGCTCTCTCACTATGTATTTTCGGACAATCACAGAAAAATATGTCTCCAATAACCCTTTATTGTCATCGTGATACGATTCGCGCAACTGGCAACTATTCAGCCAACTGCGGTAAAACGCTAGTCGAAGAAATTAAGATTAAAAATAAATCTGATCGAAAAATAGCTTGTTTGATCCGTAACACTCTCCCACATGCAAATAAGAAAATGATAAAAAAGAAAAACTTAAGCAAACTAAATTAATTTACAGCTTGGTTCCATAAAAATATCATTAGCAGAGCGAACTTATGTAACGCGTACTTAATCATCTTATCCACGGAAGACTTTATTAATCACGCCTTTTTTCCACGAGTTTTTTTCTGCTCCATTTTCAAGAATTTAAACAATATCATTTACTTTTGACTCTCTCCCACTTTCATGCCACTTCTCACGAGGGACCAAAGTTGACAAATACTCTTGGAGCCAACGTTGCCAAAAAACATTTGCTAGTTGCTACGATAATAAATATTGTTGGTGTATACAAAATGATTGAGCATTACACCTGTTTATTTTCATCTGCCCAGAAGATATTTCTAATAAGAAGTGATTTGGAGTGAGAGCTTGTTTATTGCATGGATCGAGAGAAACACGCGTGAGCGATCTAGAATTTACTTAACGCTCAATTCCTGTCAACAGTGTAATGAGAAATTCTTATCTAGAAGTTTTTAATGTGAAAACATTTTATACGAGGTTTGGATTTCCGCTTGGGCAGTGAAAATTTTCAAAGCGTAACGCTTTTTCTGTCACGCATATATATATATATATATATATATATATATATATATATATATATATATATATATATACATATGTGTATATACTAATACCGTTGTCTCTCTCTCTGTACTGAAGAGCGCTGAGTTTACGCTGCTGCGTGCCAAAATATATAGATATACTATTTCATATTCGTCCACAAGCAGTTAAGTATGCATGCGCACGTGCACAAACACACACATGCTGTGCACTGCTGCTGGCTAATAAGTGGCCAGTGCTGCCTGTTTACGCTGCCGTCTGCTAGAATATTGGTCTGTCTTATTCAGAGGTGAGGCGGGTAAGTAGTCTACAAGCCACAGGGAGAGACCGAGAGAGATGACAAGTGCCTTCCATCCGTGCGTGTGTATGAGTATGCGTCCGTTGGTTACAATTGACGCGTATGAATATAACCTTACTTTTTAAGCATGTTGTTGTTTAAATATATTTTACCAAATACTAACATTAATGAAATTTTTCCCTTTTTGCGGTTTAATTTGCTACCATATTCAAATATTGGTTCTACTGCATTGCAAGAAAATAACAATTCTTTGCCTATGATTGTTCCTAGCGATTTGAATGTTAATTTCAATAATAAAAATTCGCAGCCTTTAATAGACTTTCTTACATATTTTTAACATTTTCATATTAATAATAATCGATATCAATCTACTACCATAAGTGGTACGACTATAGACGGGATTTTTTCGAGATTTTTAAATAAAATTGCATCTACAACATTTATTTCTTACTATAACTACCACAAACCAATTGTTATTACTATTGTACAGAGCGATGTACAAAACACTTTGCAATGAATTATCAAGTAAATATTTCTTAGTCTAATTTTTTTCGTACTCTTTTTACATTAATAAACCTTTTATTAACAAAAAATATGATACGCAATTTAGCATTTTTTTTTACTGAGGACACAACTACTATTTGTAAGGTCGACTTTTTCAAAATTTCAAAAAATAAAATTTTTTCGTGTTGCATATTTCAGAACGCAATAAAAAATAGTAGCAAACATCCATATCCACGTTTTCACATCTTCCTGAGGTCTAATGCGACACTACGACTGGTTTCTTTTAAAATGACTTTCAAAGCTATAAGCCACAATGGGTAAACGGGCGTGATTGATAAGCTGATGTCGACAAAGATAGATCAGCCATCTTTGGGCTTACAGGTAAGGCGTGCGAGTACTTACAAATTGTATATTTATGAATAATTTTAAGCAATGCACGACGCAATCCTATGATTCAGTCTTTTTGATGTAACTCGTTAATAACACTTCTGTTATTTTTATGAAAAAATCGATTATGCTCATATTTTATGATCGATTTTGGAAGAATTTCTCTTGAATCGAGAAAAATGAGTGAAGATTGCTTACTTCAAAAAATTTCGAGATTCAACAATTTACACATTCAATTCCTTTTTAATTAAATATAATCTTAGAGATAACAATTTCTTTTTTTTCTCTAAGTTTTCAGATCCTTCATATGTACAAATATTTTCATAAAATGATTTAGATTGACTGATTTTAAAGCAAATTTTTTCTGCTTCTAGTCTGATTGAGAAAGAAGAGTTGATTGACTTTTACAACAAATTGTGAACTTATTAAACTCTCGTTACAGTACATAATAATCGATTTAGGATAGACAATCGAGAAAAATTAATTAATAGTTTCCGAGACTTACACACGTAATTAAATTAGTTTTGCATAATCGTTCAAAACACTTTCGTTATTTTCATTCTAGAAATTTTTAAACGGTTACTCAGAGTCTGAAACTTGTATGTCGTTAGTAGTGCTTTTAAAGGTGCTTGCAGTGCACTTGAAAAATCTGGTGGTAAAAAGTATGTTTTCACGCATCTTACGCCATCCTACTACAATTAATGGAGCTTTACCTCTGATTTCCTTGTTTGCTGGTTTCAGAGATTTCAGTGCTGCAGTCAATGGAATATCTAGAATTATGGAGAGCATAAATGCTGCTAATTCAGTCAAAAGCAGCTATCACAGAGTCAGAGACATGATTAAACCACGGAAGCTGTTGCTTTTAGAAAAAATCTTTATCTTAAACTGCATTCAACTGGATTAGGAGTCTACTTAAAGCCTTACGCTGGAAAATAAAAAAAAATAAAAAATTGAAAAGAAACTAAACGAAAAGTTCAAAGGAACAAAATTACCTAATCAAGCTCTGTTTAACATAAATTTTATGAAATATTTAAAAATCTTAGAAATTTACTATTTTTGTGCGGTATATATAAGAAACAATTTACCTGCTGTATGGTGCACCAGATCAATGGTGTTCAGAACTGCTATAATAAACAGTGGATGGCTTATCGGAAACGTAGTAATAATTATATATACTTTGACAGTTTCAGAGATCTGCAGCCACCTACTAACATAATTTTGTAACTAAAAGTTAATCAGGTGGAATATAATCATGAGCGTTATCAAAAATTTAACTCCTACAACTGTAGTCATTTGAGTTTAAAATTTTTTTCAAAACAAATACAACTTTCTTACATAGAGAGAAACTGCTTAGTAAAATTTTGATATTCATGGAAGAAACATTAACACTCAGTCTTTCTGATACTTCTTCTATTTTAGAAATGCAGTACTTTTAACCGATTTAATTGTCACGAAAACACATGTTCTTGGTTTAGTACAGCTTTTGCTATTTAACTCAATCCCAAATATCGATGAAAATTATCATTAACTTTATGCTGGCAAACAAGTTATTGTATTACCAATAGATAGTTATGAGATTAAAAATATTAAATCATTTTTAATTGAGGTATGCAATCTTGCAACATCATTCTTGATATTAAGCTGAACAATAATACGCACTTCATTACTCGGTCAACAACGAGCTCACAAACCGTCGAGACGTCAGAGAAAAAAGTCCATCAAAGCATAGAAACATTTAACACGCGAAACACTAACTCATTGAAACATACCATCGTGGTGCACGTAACCTCAAGCAGCGCACGCAGAAGAAGTGCGAGAAAGCCGCAGGTCCTGCTCGCCCATTGGCTGCAGAAGAGGCTACTTCGCCCGAAACGAAGGGTCCGCTCACCACGGAGAGGAATTGGGCCAAAATCTAGCCCAGATGGGTTAAAATTGTGATATCTACTCACTATTTTGGGAAATCACGTAAAAATCTTAATAATTGTGAAAAAAATCATCTCAATTAAAAGGTTCATAAGTTTTAGTACAACTCCTTTTTTTTTTTATTTTTTTTTTATGTAACCTATAATAAACAAAACAAATGATTTTCATGAGAGAAACAAAAAGTGTGCAATGTATTTCCTTTGGCTTGTCCTTTCCTTGCTATCAAGGTCCACAGCAGACGCAGAGTAAAAACCAGCTAACACCTTATCTTTTACAATTTAGGCACACATTTTCAATATAAATTTCCACAAAAAACCGAAGTCAATTAGAGCAAGCTCTACCTTAGCCCCCCCCCTTGGCACAAATGAAATATCGGTTAAATACCAACGCAACGATATGCGTTTTTTGTAGCTCTGTATCACATACGTGATTTTATAACATATTAAATGATTTCCTGCTTCTGAGTTCAAGATATTCTTGGCCCTCTCATCTATTCATTTTCATCACCGTTGAATCTATCTGAGTGACGAGTTTTATCGTGATAGTCGATTCATAGGTATTTTTGCAGTGGGCTCTTTGACTATCTAATAAGCATACATTTAACTACAAATATACACGGCACTTACGTGTAAACCAGAGAGGCCGAACGCGACGAACTTGCTACGCTTGGTTTCAAAAGCGAGCTGAATTGCTCGCAGGCACTTGGTACGCAACTCGTGCGGTGCATCACGGATCAACCCTTGTTGTTTCTCTAGGAATTCTGAAAAGAACAAATAAACATACAATTGACATTATAAAAGCAGCTTGGTCCCCTTAAATTTATGCTTTTCGTTAAAAATTATAGAAATTGTTATTTTAGGGTCTTTTTCGCATATGTGAGAGTTGTGCATACACAAAATATAAGTAAGATGCGCGTGACAAAACTCTTTGAAATTCAAAATTTCTTGTGCTTGTAGGTAACATAGTTTTCTTTTATTTATTTACTTCTTAAGTTATGCTGCCATGGGTGCGCATTATGTAAATCAACGATTATAATTATTGGTTATGAAATCAAAGATTGTTTCATTTTGACCATAAAAGATATACATATAACGAAAGTTACTTTTAATTTCAATTTCTAAAATAAAAAATGCACGTTACAATACTCAAAATTAAATGAAATTCAAATATGTACAGACAAGAGTATGTTTTTCGTTGCATGCCAAATCTAATCGCGAAATTTCAGAATGCCAGTCAATTGTAAAATTGTTAATTTGAAATTTCGATCGTATATAAAAAGTGTTACAGGCATGGAATCGACATCTGAGTTTTCGAAATCGGTGAGGAATAACAATGTTTTTAATATCTTAAGAATTTGATTTTCTATTTACAAAAAAAAATTTTATCTTAAAACCGTAAAAAAAATAACTTGTTTTCTCTTCTTTTAAACTTATTAAGTTCTTTTTTCTTGTTTAATTATCTTTATTGAAGCCAAAGTTAAAGCAGACACTTTAGAGTGTTATTCTACCTTTTTTCTCTAAATTTTAAGCCAAATGTTGTATTGTTATAAAAAAGCACCACCGTCTAATGCTCCAGCACTTTTACTGTTACATCGAAGTGTTTTACAAAGTTTTTACATTTAACCTTTTTGTTTTTTAATTTCTTTTTAATAATAAATAGTACTTGAATTATTATCAATAAATACAATTAAAAACTTTTTACTGATCAAAAAAGTAAGCAAGTGCAATAAATCTGAGAAACAACACCAGTGGCTTTATCACGATATGCGATATCCCACAGAGCCATACAGTTTTGAAAAGTCAATGCAATGCATTTAATATAAAATAGATTAGGTTGATATCATTTGACGTTGACTTTGAGTTGTATCACATAGCATGATAAGGCCCGGGACAGGTAATCGTAAAAGAAGTTGCGCTTCTTTTCACAAGCAAGGATGGCAGGCACAAATTACATCCAAAATTCAAAAAACCTTTGGCTCATATGCTTTCTTTCCTCTTTACGAATAGCTCAGAAAAGATTTGCCTTAATACAAAAAAAAGCATAACTACTACGTATATGAGCTATTGTATCAACGTTTTTTTTAATTTAGAATCAAAGGATGAACTCATCAACTTTCTTAAGTAAATGCACCATAAATGGACTTATGGCTGTTTCAGCCCTGAGAGTACACGTATGGGGATGCCTTATGTGTATGTGTGAGTGCACGAAAGCGTTGAGGGACTAACTAGATTGGGGAATGTGCAAAACGTCGGTTTGGTGATGGACGCGCGCCAGCTGCGGTGGCGTTTAGCAGTTGTCCGGGAGTAGGGACTTACTTGAGAGAGCTTGGATCAAAAGGCTCGGGAGAGCAGTCTCAAGTAGTTGCCTGAAAGGGACCACCCAAGGCCCCACTGGAAACGGTTTGGAGTGGAATTTCCTTCAGCGGGAGTGTTCGTTTTGCCTGCCCTCGGAGAAACACGGACGTAGCGTACTGTATCACTCCGTGTTACTGCACAGTCGAAAAATAGTAAGTTAATACCTTTGAGTGCTGGTATCGTCTTCTCATCAATTTATTTGATTCGTTAAGATGAAGGATGCAATGTTCCTAGTTGCTTAATTTATTCAACCAAGTGGTAGTTCTGAATCGGCGACCGATAGCAAATGAGTGGTATTTTATCGACTCTTAAGTTTTTTCCTGGTGCATGGTGGTTGGGCTTTTAGAGGAAGTTTTCCGGCGTTTCCTAGCATCTTTTGTCTTTTCGGGTCGCACTTTCCACTTAATTTCAATTTGGTGCAGTCGTAGTTGTTGCGCTTCTTATTCAAGGGTTAGTGGCAAGCATTGATTTCACCTTGTAAAATCATTTAGTTGGTGGATAAAAATCCCCCGCTGTTTAGTTCACCAAGGGTGATCTACCGACAGCCCAGGGTTTTCATCGTTGTGAGTTTTTTCGTCTGATGGATTTTAATTTCTAATACAACATTCTCGTACTGTGGTACACGCAGTGGTACTTCCTGTACGAGTACGATACATCTGTGTCTTTCTAAATTTTATTTTCTAAACTTTTGTATAATGATTTTGCTTTAATCTATGGTTGTTTTAAATTGTATGATTATTTTTTATTATTTCCCATTGTGAATCTAAAATTCCGAATTTTCCAATGTAAATATCGTTACATTGTTGGTTTTCATTATAGAGTAGTTTGTAAGCTTAGTCAGTAAGGAAAACAACTTCATGCAGCGAAGGTTAAAGAGTTGGATCGCTGATATTTAGGGAGAATTCCATTAAACTTCTTATGCGTTGAGTGTTAATTTCTTAACAGGCATTTTCTTTTAATTCAATGCGATTTAAATATTTGATATCACTTTGTTTAATCCAATGTTTGATTTCTTTTTTTTTTAATTTGTGTAAGATTCTATTTCATAAATTTACAATAATTTCAAAAAATTATTGTTTCTACAACTTTCTCATTCAGTGTTAGAACACATAAAGTTTTTTATATCATTCATTTTTATTTAAATCATAAAAAAATGATTGAGCTAGTAGAATAACTAGTTCTAGTGATTACTGTTTGGCCTTTGATTTTCTAACAAGATTCATGTTTTCTTTAGACAATAAGAATAGCATCTGTTACACATCTGACAAGTCACGAGATCTTCTCAAGGTCACGAGTCTAAGATTGCTCACTCTCTCCCTCTCCGTGTCTCTCTCTCTCTCGCAGTGGGCGCCACTCTACTATCTACCGTTCTGTCTCTCTTTTTCTCTCCCTCTCTTTCCATTGGGTGTTAGGCAGATCGATTGGCTGGACGTTTTTAAGGCAACCATTTATCGTTTGTATTTGAAAAAACAAAGCGACGTATCACCATGCACGTAGGGACTCACAAGATATTTTTGTAATAGTATCAGGTGCTTATGAATATGAATATGATTGTGATTATTTGGATTTGGCTGTATTGAAGGTATTATTGTCACCATTAATTTTTTTTTGTATGAGCCTGCAGGTATAGCGTTAGTATGAATAAAATTGAACGTGTTTAAATGCAAATATAGGTATAGTTACGTTAAACCGTTAGCCACGTAAAACCTAAATTTGTAAAATCCTGTAAAAATTGTAATAGTTTCTTAAAGTTATATATATTATAAAAATTCTAAAATCCTTGTACATCAGTAGTTTCCATTCAAGTCTAACACTCTCGGCATAATAAATTAACTTACAAATCAAATCAAATCTCTCTCGCATGTACACCACGAGCTCCCTTCCTCCCATGCTGCTACTAATATTATAGGTAAGTATGTTTCTACGCAACGACTAAGCCGATGCTTCTGCTCAAGCTGAGGTACAGGTAGGTATAGAGAAAAGAGTAAGAAAGAGAAAAACAACAGCTGTACGTATACTAGAGGTAAAGTATGCGTTGTGACGTGGCAAATTCTAAATACATCCAAACACGTCAGAGAATCCTTGTCACCGACAAAAAATGGCGAGAGTCTCGTAGGTAGCTCTCTTCCTCCCTCTCCTGCATGTGGCTTGCTGTAACTTACAATCTCGGTGTAAGGTCTGAAGGCCACAGCATTAAGAATAACTATAAAGCTCAGTCTGACTCTTCTTCCGTACTTCCTACCCTGCAGATCTGTGTGTACGATGTTGAAAATATGAATCCGTCAACGGCAACTATCAGTGTGTGAGTATCCCGGGAGCAAACGTAATAATGGTGGCCAGTCTGTAGTGCTGATGGCTAGCTGGATAATAGTTCGTGGTGGGCAGCATATCATACGGTGCGCCTGCGTGGCGAGACAAGGGCAGACACTTGAGCTCGCTGCAAGGCTAGCGCTGGAGCAGTGCAGTGCGGTATCAGCAAACTCTTGCCTACCGAGTTACTGTAGAGCCGTAAAGCCGAGATCCCAGTGCCACACACACTAGCAAGTCCTCATATGGCCTCCCTAGCTCCCCCGTACCCTTGACACGAATAGCATCGCGGAGAGTATCAACAAGATCGTCACTGGAGGTATCCTGGTAAGTGAACATATCTAGTATTAGTGCTGTATGTTGTAGTATGTTGAAGTAGTCATCCCTTTTACCCGGCCTTAATGTTTAAGAGTCAACCTGAGTCCCCTATCGCAAGTTAATAAGTACACAAAATGCGAAGTATAACGAATCAAAAATATCACAGAACGAAGATACAAGAAAAAAACAGATGATTAGAAAAACAAGACTCTTATTATTTTCAGAACCATTACGGTTTTTGTATGAATCTGTGTAACATATATTTTTGCACTTAATAAATAATTATTTTCTATAAATGGAATTATTTTTGGCCTGCCTGGCTTCCCTTTTGAGATACGACTGTTTTCCTAACGTTAAGAGGTTACGTTGTAACAAAAATTCTTCGAAGATTTCGTCAACATCCGTATAAATGTTCCAAACATGCCGTATTGAATAAAAAATTTTTTTGACTTGTTTTTTTCAAGATACAGTCGAAAAATAAGAAAATTAAGGTTATATTAGTTCATAGTCTAACCCTTTTCTATTTGAGCGCCTCGATCACGTGGTTCTTCTGTAGGAAACGCGTAAAAATTGTTATTTTAGCCAATTTTTCCTTCCCTTTTGAGATACAGCGTTTTTTCTTGTTTTCAAAAGTTAGACCGTATTATACATATTGAATATTCTACGCACATGTGTACATATCAAAGGAAAACGGTTTTTAATTTATTTTTTGAAGACTTTGAAGAGATCAAGTGATGTTTAGTGTCAGACATTATATACCTGATAGTACCCTAGCCGTAACAGAGGCCTAGCTTAGCTCGTATTACAGCTACGTTACGATTCTCACCATGCAGCAGTAGGCTCTGACTCACCGAAATTCCCGCACCATGTACCGAGTCATGCAGCATGTATATATGTATAAAATAAACATACGTTGTGACACGTTAGCCGGGAATTGAGACTAACGTGTGTGTTTTGAATATTTTTATTTACTATGGTGCTTTTACGTTAATGATATTCAAAAAAGGATTGGGTTGTTTAAAGTCTTGTGTGGTGTTAACCACAGCAATCTGTAGTATCGTGTAGTTAACGATATGGAATAGAACTTTTTTAATTTTGATACAAACACTGACTATTACACTTTTACTTTAGGTCACAACCACGTAGCAGCTACAGTTAATACCACTCAAGCTGAGCAAATATTTTAAGACAACATTCTTATGTTAACTACGTATATTTTCTTATTATACTACCAGCCACTCAAATTACAATACAGACACAATACATTACAAAGGCGACGGCCTCAGCATCGTGGCTTGCTGTGATATTTTTGATCCATTATTCTTGGCGTTTTGTGTACTTATTAACACACGATAGGGGACTCGGGTTGACTCTTAAGCATTAAGGCCGGGTAACGAGGGATAACTACTTTAATATACTACAACACACAGCACTAATACTAGATATGTTCACTTACCAGGATATCTCCACTAAGGATGACGATCTTGTTGGTACTCTCGGCGATGCTTTTCTTGTCGAGGGCACGGGGGAGCTCGGGAGGCCATGTGAGAAGTGAGGACTTGCTGGTGTGTGTGGCACTGGGATCTCAGCCTTATGACTTAATGGTAACTTAGTCTCAAGCATAGGACTAATTAAATACTGGGTCGTTAGTCAGCATCCAGGATTCCCAGCCTCCCAACGAACAACTACGCTTGGGACATCTGCCAGTGAATGGCTCTCTTGATTTAATTGTGGCCAGCCATATATTGTCATCAAGTACACGAATCGTTGTCCGATATATTTATGAAAATATATTTGCTAGCAAGGTATTTTAACGTTAGATGGCCCTTAAAAGAATCAACCAGAATGAAGGGTACCGCTTTACGTTCTCACTTATTTTACTGAAATTCTTAATAAATTTTAACAGTATGTGAATAATTATTAACAATTATAGTAATGTTCGTTACATAATTTTTTAAATTTTTTTAGAGTACAGATCAAACTATTTAAAAAAAAAAATTAAATGTCAATGCGAATCCATCGATATATTAGAATTTCTATGTGAATTACAAAGAAAATAAATAAAAAATACAACTGATAAATAACACTGTATATTGTAAAAATATATAAAGTATTTTTCTGAAATTTTTTTTTTCTTTATTTTAAATAACTATATTTCGTTAACTTTTACTATAAACCGTTTTTAAAAAAAAAAATTATTTTTATTCAAGACCTTTCGCCTTCTTCTTCGAATGATATGTGAAGAATTATAATGGGCTTACATAAACGGGGTTGACGCGTTAAGCACGCGGGGGCAGAGCCTCACTCGTATGTGCATATATATATATATATATATATATACACTACTGTATTATAAGTTGTTTGTGTAAGACATTTCATACAAACCCCAATCCAACCCCTACCACCCCCTCCAAAATAAAATTAGGTAAAATTCAGTTACCCTTGTTACCTCTGTGGACCCATACACATGCATATTTACATATAATGGTAAATTTTAAAATTGATCTCGTTGGTAAACTACGATGAGACATAAGCTTAAAAATTTAACCAATATATATGAATATGTTAGTGGAAATTATTGCTAGTAGCATATGTATGTAACATAGTATATGTACACGGACTTCGTTCCCGTTATTCTGGCTTATATTATTTTTTGTCATGGTACCCATTCCCTCCATAAACCTTATACATACTCGAATACTTACGTTTCGTACTAATATATAAAGCAAAGTTACTAAAACCTTTGAAATTGATAACCTTGAAAACTACTCAACCGGTCTTGCTGAAATTTTACATACTGATTCTTAACACTTCCTAGATGGATTTCATAGTTTTTATCTAGAAGAAATTAGTAAGAACAGCAATACTTAAGCTCAAAGAATTGTAAAAATAGGTTAGCTTTTCACTTCATTTCAGTAGGATTTGCTGGCTGACATAAAAGTATAATCGAAGCTACCTGCAATATAATTAAGTAAGTCTAGTTACTATATTCCTGAGCAAAGTACCAAATACATAGTCGGTTATCGGCAGTGCATAAAGCATACAGCTGGGCGTCGTGAAGTTGGGTATCCCAGCTATCAACAACACTCTTCCTTAATGGACAAGCGACTTACGTCAAACTCTATCCCAACTCACCAAGATTGACAAGTGCCACTAATAAAAAGGTGTTCCAAATGCTAATGTCTTCAGCAAAATACCAGGAGACGTGTCTAGTCAAAGCACAATCTGCTCTAGCATTTTGGAGTTTCATAGTCATTCTTCCGATTGTTTTAGGGCTATCAGAGCAAGTTTTGCTACAACAGCAAGCCAAGGAAAACACCCTAAGGAGTTTGGGCAGCCAAAACAGCCTCTGTCTCAGTGGTCATAAGTCCTATGCTTACGTATTAAAAATGCAACCTAACCTACATACATAGTAGTAAAAAATATATGGTGATCAACTAAAGGGTCTTTTATGTTACACAAAGACTCAAAAAGGAAAGATGAAGCTACCCACATCCATCTCTTTATCATCAAGATGATAATAAAAAATAGTTGAAGTTTTACCATTGGCAATTTTCCGGGCCATTATAAGTATTTACGTTCCCTACTTAACCATAAATCTCATCAGTAGTTTGAAGAGCCACGTAAGGTTAAACTACTTCGACAACAAATACACTTTTACTACCATTTCTGGCAACAATTCGTTGACTAGTAGACTACAGAAATCTGGCCACTCTTAAGCCAAGTCAATCATTTACGGGCAGATGTTACAAGTGGAGTTGTCCGTCGCAAGGATAGGAATCCCGGCAACCTAGGACCCTCTTAACTCTAAGAATTCAACTAGGAAGCACCGATCCTCTCCAAGATTTGTACTGGGCGAACCTAACAGCTATGAAGAAAAATAAACTTTAGAAAATGGGACAGTCTTCAACGGGCAAGCATCACGAACCAATCTCCTTACCTTAGAACACCAAAACGACTGAGCTCTGCAAAAAAAGAAGATACCTTAGACACCAACGTCCCTGGCGTAACACCAGGAGACGTTGGAAAAGAGCTCTACAGCTAGCTCCTATGGTTCAGACGTTGTAGTTTTTCTCCCGATCAGTCTGGTGCTACAATAACAAGCCAGAGAAGATCACGGTATGGTTTACAGGCAGTCACGTTTGCTGGAAACTTTAGTCAAGAAAGAGTTTACTTGAGAAGCTCACTAGTTTTTTTAAGGCCTTTTGACATCAAACTAACTTGCTAACAAATATATTACAACTTGACAAATTTGACAAAAAACAGCCTTCAGGGCCCATGAAAGTCTTAACCATGCCAAAATTCGCAAGATGGCAAATTGGAAAAAAAACTTTAAATGCATCTAATGTATATAATTTAAGGCGTCAAGAAACTGACACAGAACATTAATGGAGATTGAAGCAGCTGTATCAAAATCGACAAATAAAAAATTTGTTAAGTGAGAAATCAGTTTTTTATTATAACACTCACAGTATTCACTGAAATTTCTCTGGTTTTAAAGTAGGTAGATTATGTATTTGTATTGTTGTGGCGATAAAAAAATGTAAAGATTCAGCTCCAGTACTTTGTTGCTCTGGTAACAATGTTGTGAGATAAGAGAAAGAATTTTTTAAATAATATATTTTTTGTCATTTTTAAATCTTTACAGCCTTAAAAAAAAGGCCCTATTCGTAGATTATACGGGAGAAACTGTAAATTAATGGCTTTTAAGGGCCAACGATTATTTTGTAGCATAAAGAACGCACGGTATTTTTCAGCATAATTATATTTTTTTTAATTTTTACAGCTTCTTATTTGACCAAATAAGCTGTATGTATTCCGAATAAACATATTTTTAATAAGAAGATTTTTGTTCTGAGAAGTGTCAAGAATAGATGTAAAATTTTTAACTGAAAACGTTTCCGATTACATATCAACACACAACGGTTTTCTATTTAGTGAGTCTCGGACAAAGCCGAGACGGGGGGCTGCTAGTAAATAAATGCTTTCATATATTTTTTGACATCACACAAGATGCAAATAAATAGACCTTATACTTACGAATAATTAACAATTGCTTAATTTATATAACTAAGAGTAAGATCATAAGTAAATGCACATTATTTCTATGTCAACAAATATGTAAGTATAAAGTCTTTGGTGCGCTAAGCTTTATTTTGGTAATATTGGTGGTAAACTATGTGAAAAATTTTAATTTTTCATTTATTTTTTTATAACCATATACTATTACAAAAATTTATTTAAATAACACTTCGTTATGCAATTAAATAAACTGTTCAAGTTTTGCTTTATTAAGTAGGCTTATTGTCATGAATCAACTTAGAGAACCTGTCAAGTAATTTAATTGATATTTATTGTACTGTTCGATGTATACACGTTGATAAAAAAGTTTTCTTGTTATTTGTATTTCAAGTAGAATATAACAAAGTTATAATAGCATTCTCTTATAGAGGTAAAGAAATTAAAAAACACGTACGTAAAGTTTGAAGCAGTAGGTTTATTTAAAAACTGTTTGCTACTTCCCGTCGAAATTTCAGAATTCTTCATACCAAGTTTACCATTAAATTCCAGAGAAGAACGTAATCAAACAAGTCTCCTTTACTATGAGAAAATCTTAGGATGTAAAAAAGATATAAAAATGGGAGATACGTGCAAACAGTTTTTTATTACTGTAAGTGTTTCCGTGTTTGGATGTATCTCCCATTTTTGTGTCTTTTTAATTTTCAAGAGTTCTTACCCTCTTCATGAAATTTTTATAGGGACAAGTAAGTATTTTTCAAATAAACCTACTGCTTCAAGCTTTAAATACATGTTTTTATCTCTTTAATCGTCAAATGAGGAGACAATTTCAATAATTTTAATAATTTTCATTTCTCAATTTTACCATATTTTACTTGAAATATAAATTTAAAAAAAACTTTCATATACACATGCATACATCCAACAGCAAAATAAATGTTAATCAAATCACTTGACTTTTGTGTAAGTTGACTTATAACAGTAAGCTTTCCTAATAGAGCAATATTTTAACGCCTAATATTATTGTATCGTTAAGTATTATTTAAATTTATGTACGTACAAGTATCATGTCATACAATGACAAATGAAAAATGAAAATTTCTACATAGTTTATCACCAATTTTACCAGAAAAAAGCTAAGCACATGAAAAAATTCATACTTACAAATAAAGTAAAACAAGATTCGTATATATTAACTTGTGATCTTACTTTTAGTTATATAAGTAAATAAATTGTTGATTTTTTAGCTGTATTAACTCCATCTATTTGCATTCGGGGTAGTATGAAAAAATGTGTATGAATTTGTGTGGGCCGGTAAGGTATCTTGTGTATATGTCACCAGCGAATAATGTCTACTAATACTTATGCATGTGTCTATTAGTTCTCTTCAAAGATTATGTCTTATCCTTGTTTGTTAATAAAATAATTTGTATATGTGTATGTTTGTGGAGGTAGGTGCTGGGATCTGTGGAAGTTAGTAGAAAGTCAGTAAGATTCCACAAAAATGGTGTAAGAGCAGTGAGGGTATGTATGGGAGGGCGATAGAAAATTTAAAAAAATTCTGTTGGTAGTGGGAGGTACGAAAAAGGCACTGGGGTGCTGTGGGATTGGTGGGCAGTTTGGACAGAAAGTCAGCTAAGCCAAAATAACGGAGAAAACTGCTGAATTTAATTTTATTGTATGGAGAGCTGTGTGGAGCTACACTACTATCTACACTAGTAGTGAGGCGTCGGAAGCTGCACCAACGACTGTCACCACCTTGAGTAGCCCAATCTGTTGGCAGATGCTTGATCTTTGACATCAGTAGGTAATCTATAAGGATTCTAATCTAGTTAGGATTTTAATCCAGTAAATATTATAATCCACTACGTAAGTAAGTCTCCTCACTGAATTATCCGCCTTATTGGATAAGAATCCTTGTAGGAATTTTTTCGGTCTGGTGGCCGCTCATGCCAATGAGTAGAAAGTCCCATGACCCTAGTACTTTCACTTTTTATTGGGCATATTACTGCGCAGTAGCAGCAAACAGCAAATAGGTGTTGTTGGGGCACAGCAGTTTCGCTGCTAAACTTGCTACTCTCGGGTGTTGTGATCATACTGCCATCAAGTGTGAGTATTGTATTTCTGCTGGTGCCGTCTGCATCACTCTCGGATATAGTTGACGTCACCCTCAATTGCTGATGTTGCTCTAGTCGAACATGTCGTGTTAACCTTAAGTGCGATCATCATCTTCCAGTAAGTATAAGTGGCTGCTGCTCTAGTTGAGAACGTCGTCGTGGTAATATCAAGTGTTCGAATCGTCCTCAAGTACATGTGATTGTATTAATTTTTGTGCAGAGTTATAAAATAATAAACGTAATGCATACATTTATTTCGTGACGTTCGTAGAATGTGCCATCAGCCCTGCTCTTGATTTCTGCTGCTGCTGTTGGCGTTATTGCTGCTGCTGCTGCTCCACCCGAACACGTCGTTAAGGAGATATCAAGTGCGAGCATCATCCTCGAGTACGTGTACTTTTTTTTTTTTTTTTTTTCTTTTTTTTTTTCAATATAGAGTTATAATAAACGTAATGCATACGTTTATTTCGTAATGTGCGTAGACTGTGTCACCAGCGCTGCTGTCGTCGACCTTGATTACTGCTAATAAACCTAATGTAAACGTTTATTCTCTCTCTCTCTCTATCTGCTGATGATGATTCAGTGACGACATGGTTTTCTCTCTGCTGAAGCCAATGACGCTGCTCTCTGCTCTCAGTGACGACGTGGTGCTCTTTCTAGTGTCGGCGATGATGACGTGGTGCTTTTTCTACTGCAGCCAACAACGCTAATCTCTGATCTCAATGATGACGTAGTGCTCTCTCCATTGCAGCCAACGACGCGACTCTTTACTCTCGACAAAAACTTGGTGCTCTTTCTGTTTCTAACGATGATTACTTGTTTTACAGCAGCAGATCTCATTAATTGGCTTTATGGTTTATGTTTGCATTACTTTTTTGCTAATATGTTCGTTAATTTTAGTTATGAATTATCTATCAGCAGCTTGTATTGTTACTATTTATGCTGCTTTTATCATCAACAAAACGACAACGTCTACCATTCAGAACTTTTTGGATGAGTTCTGCCGTTCTCTACAAGCTAAAAATGAGAGTATCAAGATAGAGTTAAAGAAGAAATAATTAAATATAAGAATTTATCTATGACACAATAAGAACATTATGAGAAATGTTTAGAACAATACATTATCTTTAACGGGTGGTATGCATCAGATCAAACAGGTGTGTAAAAATTTTTTTTTTCAAAATTTTTTCATATCTTATTTTTTTGCATTATTCTGCAGACTTAACTTCATTTGTGATTTTAAATTCCTTTTCATGTTCAACTTCTACTTAACAAGACCAGAAAGTTGAGGAGACGGTGTGCGCGAATGCACTGCCGCTAATAAGATTCAGGACGACGATGTTATGGTGTGCACAAACGCACTGCCGCTTACCAGAATCAGGAAGCCAAGGAGACAGCCATTTGGCTCAGCGCACTAGGTCGTGTAGCAGCCGGGACCGGAAGTTGCAATGGCGGTGGTTCGTCGTTATCGTCAACTGTGGGCGATCATCTTTAGAGATGTGTCCACAAGGTTAGGATCATCGACAATATCTGAGTCATTTGTCCTAGCCACGTCATAGCTCGTCTCGATAAAAATGCCAACGTTGCTGCTGCCGCCGCTGTCACTGTGGCTAGGCTTCTCGCTGTAGCCTCATTGGAGCGTTCTGTAGAGCCACTGGGCTTTCTTAAGTCCTATGTTTCCTCTTGCGTGAATTCCTGATAGAAATCCTAGGTTTTAGCACCAAAATGAAGCTGACAAAATCAGCTTTACCCGAAGAAAAAAAAAACCTTTGGAAAATTATTGAAAAAAAAAGAAAATTTGTTGCTAAAAACAAAATAAGACTCTTAGTTATTGTAATTCAGCGCAAACCGAACGTCTTTTTAAACCAAAATCAACAACATCTTTTTAACATAGCAACGTTTAACATATACATTTAAACGTATTTTTCTTATTTTACTACATATACAAGACAGAAAAATTTTCACATATTTGATTTAAAAATATATGCTTGGTGAGTACTACCCGGGCATTTTACAGATACTTGGCAGACACTTGGTGGGTTCTTGGCGGGTACTTGTGGGGCACATAGTGGACACTTAGCGGGTACTAGCTAGGCACTTGGCCGGCACTTCTCGAACACTTGGTGGCACCTCCCGGGTACTTGGTGCGTATTTTTCGGATACTTAGGGGACCTTCTCGGGCACTTGGCGGGTACTTGCCGGGCGCTAAGTGGGTACTTGCCAGGCACGTAGTGGGTTCTTCCAGAGTAATGTATTGGTGATTACTTACATGGCACTTAGCGGTAAGTTGGCAAAAAGTACCAGCCAAGGCTCTGGGAGTACCCACGATGTGTCTGGTAAGTATCCATCAAATGCCCAGGAAGGACTGTGCCCGACTAAGTGACCGTCAAGTTTCCAACAAGTGCCCACCATGTGCCTAGGAAGTATCTGCCAAGTGCTCGCTATGTTTCTAGTAAGTACCTACCAAGTTCGTAGGAAGTACCCACCAATTCCAGCAGAAATACCCATACAGTACCCACCGAGTACCCAGGAGATACCTGGGAAGTGCTTACCAAGTACCCACCAAATGCCTGGCAAGTGACCGCCAAGTACCTGGAGAGGCCCAGAAAGTATCTGCCAAGTACCCAGAAAGTACTAGAAAGTACATACCAAATTCTCTGGACGTAACTACCAAGTGCCCTAGAAGTACCCGCAAAGTACCCACCAAGGACCTGGGAGCTTTCCAGGAAGTACCCACCAAGTGCCCAGGAAGAATCAACCAAGTGCCCGAAAAGTGCCCAGGTTGTACCCACCTAGAGCTCATCATGTGCCCCGGAAGTACCCACAAAACGCCTGGAAGATACGCATTTTATAATACGCAATTACACAAGTAGACACTTATATATTAGGACTATACGTTCTTTGGCTTTCTTTCAGCGCTATGTCTTCTTTCCGATTTCTTAAACATGAAACAAAATAACGGAGCAAACCCAGGTGTCGATTAGTCTTATAGTAAGTATTTATGAATTTCCCCTTTTAGGACGCATCTCAGCGCAGAGGAAAAAGAGAAAAATGAGTCCATCATAAAACAAACGCTCTTGCGTGCGCATGGATGTACCCATGTATACAGTTCTCACTGCTTACCGACTAAGATAAACAAAAATGTGGTGACGCCGAGCGTTCGTGCAGGCGCGCCATAGCCTTCCAGCTCCAGGGATAGTTTAGAACGTGTTCTCAATCGCCTCCCATTTAAAAGCTATTTACCGTAAAAGAACTAATTTCAACGGGGTTTGCGCAGAAAGATAATAACATGGAAAATATCTAACTTGCAAAAAAAAAAATCATTTCTCGGTACTGTGAGCGTTATTGACCGCTTATTTGACCGGGAAGGCACGATTTTTAGCTACCCATAGGTCGCATCAATGCGCACAGTTTGAGATACTGACCTGTTTGCCACACTTGTTGCAAAACTTTTTGGCTGTCTGTGACTATTCGTACCATCCAAGTGACTACGTTGGGTCCTCTCACGGTTGACTTCTCTAGCTTAGCATAGAGGTCATTAAACCTTGGGTCGTAGCCCCTCTTTGTTGCAGCTGTCCAAGCTTCGTTGTCGGTTGGCCAGCACGTGATTCAGCGTCCTCTCATGGTTTAAATCTGTAGGGGTATAGCTCACTTTAAATTCAGGGTTGGTAATTTGATGTCGGGATGTATATCGCTTGAGGTTGTTAATGTGGGTTTTCATTAATTTCTCTGTCACGTTGTCTCTTACCTTTTTTCACTTTATCTGAGAGCAACTGGGTTACTGTGCAATTTTGGCGGGAGTTTCACTACAAATCCGTGAGTTTATAAGGATAGCATGTGATTCCTTTGCATTACGCTATCCTCCAACACTTCCTCCTACTTTATAATTTGCAACCAATGACTGCTACTAAATTCCTTTAACGAGCCACTAAAATTTCCTCCTCTGTGACACTACTTTGCTCCCGAGAAGCCACTACTCGTGATCCCAGGAGCCACTTACCCGATGCGAGCCAACCAACTACATTCGAGGAGGTCACAGAGTGCACCTTGCGACCCAAGTTTCCTTTAACCCAGTGTAAAGGACATATTCATTGCACTGTCTCACGCACGTTGCGCAAACTACAGCCACTGCACTATAAACAGCCAAAACGTACTTACTGGCGTTCTCTCGACCTTCGGTTTCAAGATACTCCTGGTCCTGGATGTCAGCTCTGGCCTTGGTCCTCTCCCAACCCTTACAGCCTCCCGATTACACCCAGCTAGCCAAGACCCTGGAGCTCTCTTTCCGGTCAACCAGACCCTCGGGAGGAAACTCATCTAAATCGCTAACACAGTACTGATACAACCATTTTTGGGGGTTCTATAGAGCAAAATGTAATAAGACAAAATATTTTGAATCTTTTCAACGGCAAAAATGAAAAATATATGTTAAGAATAATGTCTCTCCCGTCTTTCCCAGAAGCAATCGGTGACAGATGGGAGTGGTCACCCGTCACTACGGCGAAGCAGTAGATCAAAGTATCACGGAATCAAAAGAGAAGCCCCCCCGTACTTACTTTTTTTAAGCTTGCCGCTGACGTACAAAGATATGGTCAGGTTTTCGAACTCGTTCGACCTTACGTTTTGTCACTGATAATAGCTGAAAATTAGAAATGCGCATGCAAATATGCCAAGGCTCAGAAAAGAATAACAAGCGATGCGTAATTTAATTAATACACCAGTGGCATTATATATGAAATTCTCAATGGTATCAAAAATCAGTTGAACTATATAAACAAAATCAGAATCGATGTACGGCAATACATTACAATTTAATGCTACGAAATTATACATTAAAACAAAATACATTTTTCTGTTTATTTTGAAATAGCTAGTAGCTATATGCAAAAAATAAAAATGCTTCTCGACGGCAAAATAAAAATAAAGCAATTAAACGTTAAAGAAACTTTTAAACAATATCGAAACAACTCGTTGAAGCAAACACTATGTGCATTTAAGCAGTATTGAAATAATATGCGTATAAGCAATAGCGAGCGATGCATCGATGCAAACTCATAAATTTGGCAGATTTCCTTGAAGCACCAGAAAGACCAACTATTTTAGCCAAGCCAGTACCAGTCAGAGAATGGCTGCTCTCGCGAGTCTTACAAGCTGATAAGTCAAGTGCGCTTCTTGCGATCACAGATTAGTAGGGAGATTGCTGACTGCCATGCTACGGAGTGTGCCGACATTTTAACAGTGATTCGAGCACTCCACCATGGCCAAGCGGCCGAACCAGGCCAAAGGGGTATACCGAATGTGCGCCTACGAGGATAAGAGAAGGGAGTGTGGATAATATGTCGACTATAGCTACAGCTGAGCGTGTAGCGAAGCGACAGCACGCAACGACCCAAAAATCTTTTCCGCTCAACCTTTTCTGTACTTAGTTAACTTGTTCAACTTTAAACACAATGAAATGCATGCTAAATAAAGTATTCTTAAGATTTTGTGTACTTATAAGTACTCGTCATATGAGTTATCAGCAGTTGTAGGTTAAGCTCCGAAGGTCTCTGATGAAGAAACGTTACTTTCATGTCAAATAGTGTCAAATAGGGGTACGTTCGTAGTAGTCGAACGGACTAATGCTCATCCCAAAACTTTTGATTTTGAAAGTTGTAGGTTCAAAACAGCATTTTGATTTCTTTTTGAAGTGAAACTTCTTATGGCACGTTGTGAATTTCTTCGAGCGACACAAAATTTCTGAGCCCCCCACCACTCCAGCCGCTCTCTCTCTCTCCACGTCCCCCTTGCCACCACATACTATACTAGCAGTGCATCCCTACCACTCCAGCCGCTCTCTCTCTCTCTGCCGCGTCCCCCTTGCCACCACATGCTATACTAACAGGCATCCCTACTACTCCAACTCCAGCCACTGTGTGTGTGTTTGTGTATGTGTGTGTGTGTGTGTGTGTGTGTGTGTGTGTGTGTGTGTGTGTGTGTGTGTGTAATGAGGTATTATTTGTTATTAAATTACCTCAAATTCGTATTTTAGTTGTACTTTTCTGACGTATGAGTTAAAAATTGCGAAAAAATTATAGTATACCTTGAAAATTAAGAGAGATTTTCACAAATTAATTGAAAGTGTTTTTATAACCATATAACCTTATAAAATAAGAAAAATCATCATATCTTGACGGAGAAGAAAAATAGGCCAAAAATACCGATTTTTTACAAGTATCTTAAAGCGGAAATAAAATATCGAGACTCACAAATAGAGGTGTCATTTGTTGTGATTACATAACCTCAAATTCGTATTTTCGTTCTATCTTTGTGAAATTGGAGTTATAAATTGCGAATAAATTACAGTATACTTTAAACATTAATAATAAAGATGTGCTTGAAGAAATTGAAAGTGTTTTTATGACAACATAACCTCATAAAATAAGAAAAATCGTTATATCTCGACAGAGAAGCAAAATAGGCCCAAAATACCGATTTTTTATGGGTATCCTAAAGGGAAAATAAAATATTGAGACACACAAATTGAGGTGTCATTTGATATGATTACATAACCTCAAATTCGTATATGCGGTCTATCTTTATGAAATTGTAGGTCTATCTTAACTCGTAACAATAACACATATGATTGCTTCTCATATAATTTTCTGTATAAAATGAGTTCAATATTTGATACTTGAAGTTTCACTTCTATCGTGGGTCCCACGAACCATTTTTTTTTTTTTCTGAAATAAAAGTTATTTAATTTTTAAATAAAAATGATTTGATTTGATAATTAATTTGATTTTTTTTGTCATTGACAAATGAAATATTGTTGTTACTATTCCTATTGTAAGAATTTTTTAACTATTTTTATTTTCGTTATTTCTTTTGTTGTTATTATTACTATTATTACTATTATAACAATATTAATATTGTTATTCTTATTATTATTATTATGAATATTAGTATTCGAAACTGATTGAGCAGCTGAAAAAAAAAATTAGAATATCATGACACTGCCTAATAATTTTCATTATACACATACAGTCACGTATTTTCTTACTGTACATAATATTTTACCAAGATGTATTTCTCATTTTTGGTATAAATGGTTTACCTGGGCAATTATTTTTTAACAATAATAAAAAGAAAATTGGCAATACGCTAATCTTCTACTATTCAGCTGTCATCAGAAACTGAATAGTCTTTTGGGCTGAGTGAAATGTGGAAAGAAATAAAACCACCAAAAATTACGAAAGAAGAAAGCCAAAAACAAAAAAACTCATTTTATTAAAATAATTTTTTACAATTATAATATACGAATATAATTTACATATTTATATTAATATTTACACATATTTATATACATACACATACATTTATTAAGTTGTAGTTAAGTTCTTATAGTACTAATATTTACATTATTTCTATTAAAACAATGTTGAAAACCTTTTTTTTTATTCAATAATATTAAGTTGCTTAGTTCAACATAAAAAAAGCAGATGATTTCACTCTTAAGTTAAAATTATAAAAACTACGACAAGACAGTGCATATCTACTTAATGATTTACTTCTTTCAAAATAATCACTTATGATTTTTACACTTTTGTATTAATGAATAAGAGAATTTTTTTATTGTACTACTGCTAAAGTAGAGTAGTGACTACTGTCGGTAACGTAAAAACCAAATTTCGCTTTTTTGACATAAGTTAAGTTAACGAATTAAACTATTTATAAATGCATTACTTCTTGTCCTTTTTTTCCAAAACACTAAAAGTTAAATTAACTTTTTAAAGTGATGACAATAAAGAAACTACACTTTAAAACAGAATATTTTCGAGCATTTTCTTTTACAAAGTGTAAAATGTTGTGTATTTACACTTGGGACATCTGTAATGAAAATCCGATCATCGTTCATATAAAAATTTATAAGCTGCAGTAGAAACTATGCCAACGTATTTTTACAAAAGTGCGTTTAGCACTTGACTTTTTTTAAGATAGAGCGCTCAATAAATAAAAAAATGTAAACAATAAAATGTAATAAAAAGATTGTATTCATATTTTTTTTGGCAAACGTGCAATGTACATTTTACGCTTTGTCAAAGAAAAAACTCAAACATATTTTTTTACAAAATGTAGCTTCTTTGTCACCACTTTAAAAAATGAGATTTCATTCTTAGTGTTTTGAGAAAAAAGGATTTCACAAGCAATGCGTTTATTAAAAGTTTAATTCTTTGACTCTAATTATGTCAAGATAGCGAAATTTGGTTTTTACGTTTCTGAAAGTGGTAAATATACTAATTTAGCAGTAGTAACACGTACACATGTTCAGTTAAGTTGATATTGAAATGTAAAAATTATTAGGAATTATTGTTTAAAGAGTAATGCATTCATTAGATGCACACTGTCATCTCGAAAATTTTACAATATTGACTGTAGTGTACAAAATGTTAGCATTCACATCTTTATCGCAACTATAACATATCACAATACATTAAACAGTTTTAATTGCAATATGAAAAACTAAAATATAAAAGCTTTTACAAACATACCATGATGTAACAAAATTAGATGTTTATAAAATGATCAGACTTTCACGGAATCATATTTTATGCTTACTACATTTTTGCTACACGATTTCAAACGAAAATTATTATTTCAATTATTATTACAAAAACAATCAAAGTACACTCTTAACCAATAGTAGGAAAATGAACGCTGAAAAGTAGAATATGTGCAATTCATGCTTTTGAAAGTATAAAACATGAAATTCGTTCTATTGAAAGTATAAAATCGAAAAATCTAATTTTCTAAAGTAGTAATATTTCATTTTTTACTTTTAAAATTAAGAATCTCGTTATTTCTACTTTTGAAAAGTAAGATTCTCGTTATTTCTACTTTTGAAAAGTAGAAATAATTATTTTTTACTTTTGAGAAGTGTTCGAATATATCTATTCTTTACAAAAGTATAAATGATTTGATTTATACTTCTGAAAAGTAGAAAATAGTTCATTTGGTCTTTTTAAAGAGTTAAATACCTGTTTTGCATCTCTTTTTAATCAATCTGTTGTACAATATTCATATGTAAAACAGAAAAAAAACTGATCATCATAATGCGGGTGCGTGTGTATGTGGATGTGTATGTATAACTGAGCAGAATTTAAATTATAGCAATGTAATAAAATCTACATATTTTCCGTACTTATATTTGCTTACAATTTTTTGAACAATGATAACTGAGTAAAAGAGACATATTATTTTAAAAATTCGTTTTTATTAGAAATATGATAATTAAATTACGAACACAAGAACATTATTTTTTAACACTTAAATTTCTAGTTCAATTGCAGCAAGTTTTTCAATAAAAATCTTTACATTTTCATTACTAGGTGTGATTTCAAGAAGACTTAAACAAAAGTTATAAAAGTCATTTAGAGTGTTGGGAAAATCAACTTTAAAAATGATTAAAAACTGTATCAAAACATTTGCTGCTGTGATAAAATCATCTCCTAGAGGCATCAACATATTCATAGCTCTTAAATAGAATGTCCCTTCCCAAGACACGTTATCTTTTGTTAAACAGAGTAAAATTGGTTGAAGTTCCCTACTGATTGATATTTTGTAATCACATATGTAGTTTCATCTGTATTTACACTTGTAAAGTCATTTGAAATTCTACTTGGAATTTCACTTGGAATTTCACATGGGATTTTGGATTGGAAACTCCAAGAATCATTCTAAGTGGAATTACAAATGACCACTGAAGATACATTTTTTCCTTTTTTAAAATAGTTGAAATTGAAATTACAAGCAGTATAACGGCCATGTTAGGTGTTTTCATCCATATAGTAACACCAAATCAGAGGGGTTCAAGTATTTGTTCTCAGATTTCGAAAAAATAGATTTTTTTATTTTTCGTTCAAATTGTCTTGAAATGACTTGAACCCCTCTGCTTTGGTGTTACTATATGGATGATAACACTTAGGGAGACCATTAAACCGCTTGAAATTTCAATTTCAACTATTTTAAAAAAGGAAAAAATGTACCTTTAGTGGTTATTTGTAATTCCACTTGGAATGACACTTGGAGTTTTCAATCCAAAATCCCATGTGGAATTCCAAGTAGAATTTCAAGTATTTTTACAAGTGTAAATACAGATAGAAATCTAATTTTCTAATAATCTTTTTCTAATAAATCTCCATCATGCTAAAGAAATTTTCTCAAATATTAATATAGCATTTGTATATTGTTAAATATTACAGAATAGTTTACTTACAGAGATAAACTTCAAAAAATAAAATACAATACCCTAATTATGGTTTTTGCGATATATATATATATATAGTATTATTTATTAGTTATAAGTAATAATATAAACATGAACAAGTCTGCGTTTAAAAAATAATTGAGTTAATAATACTACATAAATATTATATTTTAAATATTAAGTATGTTTGTAATATAAAGTAACAATATTTCTCATTTTTACTTACTAGGAGTTTTTTAGAGTCCTCTTCCAAAATAAACTGAAGTGGTACAATAGTTTTAAGAATTTCTGAAAAAATTTAGTTTACGTCAATACACTGCTCGAGCTAAAAGATAATAAATTTAAAAAAGTATAAACTGAGACGTATTACAATGTGACTGTTACAAATTTTAGTACTTACGTAACTTTTGTAAGAATGCAAGCTTGAATAAATAAAAACATGAAATCTGTCAAAGCCTGTGTAACAGTCAGAAAGGTTTCAAAATTTCCATTAGTTTCTTTCTCTTAAAGAAATCATTAGTTCGACTCTAAAAAATTGTCTTTCTAATAATTATTTCTCACTCTTTTTCATAGATTCCAAGGCAAACAAATTTAAAACTGAGTCAGATGCATCTGAGCATACCATTTAAGGCTTTAGGCAGTAATAATAAACTGAAATAAATATTCATGATATTTTAATGGTCAAAACCAACTGATACTTGGTAAAAGTTTGTTTATATGAAAACATGGAATCTTCCTAGATCCATTCATAAGTTAAACTAATCTTAAAATTTCAGTCAATACATTTCTCTTATGGAAATCAAAAGTTGAATCTAAAAAATGTCTACATTAAGAAGCATGACCACTTCAAAGTGAGAAAAAGTCAAAATTGAGGCTGTCGGTCCCATCCGTCAAAATGAAAATCTTTTTCTAATGATTGAAAGTGACTGAAAATGGCTACCATGTTCAGAAAATGTTTTTTAAACAACTTTGTGTTCTTACACTTTTTCTGTAGGAAGCATAGAAAAAAAGATATACTTGATTGTTATATATACTTGACTTTTTTTAGTTCGACTAAAAAATTGTCTTTCTAAAAATTATTTCTCACTCTTTTTTATAGATTCCAAGGCAAAAAAATTTAAAACTGAGTCAGATGCATCTGAGCATACCATTCAAGGCTTTAATCAGTAAAAACAAACTATAAAATAATAATGAATTTTCAAAGGTCAAAACCAACTGACACTTGTTACAAGTTCGTTTGTATCATATATGTAAGATAACAGAGCTTTTTGTTCAGCTATTCATACGGTAAGATATGGACTCTGAAGTAAAAGGAGCATTTTTTAAAGTTTTGAGAATATACCTCAGCTAAAGAAACAACTAGTTTTCTTTGATGCCAAAACCTCGTATGATGTTATTAAAAGGCTTGTAACTAACAAAAAATCATTTTTGAAAAAAGTTCTGTGGGCCTTGCGGAATAAGTTATTTCTGATACTGTTTCATCGATATGCTCGTATTTTCTACATTTTGTATGAAGTTCGTCATCCGTGACTTGTTGATCTTGATTTTTCTTAAAAACTGTCTCACAATCGCGACATTTGTTCTTTCGTAAATCACTTTAAGCCGCGTAACCACTTACGAAGGTCATTTCTCTCATACAAGTCTTTGTTTTTAAAGTCTACTATTTCCGCAGAGTCTATAGGTGAAAATGTTTCCATCATTTTAGCTGTCTGTAAAAGCTTTTCTATTTCTTGCATTTTTGCTGATTCGAATGTATCGGGTAAATTTTTTGCAGTAGCAGCCAATGAATCTGCATCTTCATTATGTGAGTCATTCTTATTCGAATTAACTAAGGAATGGGCTTCTTCTATTTTAACGGTACCTCATTGACGCGTATCAATAAAATCAGTAGAGATAATGTGTCTGAAAGTAAGACGGTACATTCGGCAAGTTGGATTTAGATTGAAGCCACTTCTTCCTTGATATCTCGAATTAATACGCTTGACACTATCTTGGTTGCAAAGACCAGTAGCTAATTTAAAGTCTAGATCATTCAATTTATTTTCAATATCAGGAAACAATTGTAATTAACAGTTGGTAGTCAAAGACAAACCAATAAAGCACGGTGGTCTACTCACTCGCTCCGATTTTCCGCATTTACTTGCACGTACCACATGTACTGTCCATTTTCTGAACCATTCCACAAAATTTTTCAGGCATTCTTGAATTTATGAGTTACACCGTAAAAGTGGTCACTAATGTTTTTCAACATAACATAGTTTGCATGAGTTACAAGCGTCAATTACCGTGTCCATTTTTCGAACAAACTCCGCTGATTGCTACCACGTATCGAATATCAACCAATTTTCATCTTTTTTTTTAGCAGCTTCACCAGCCATTTTTATTGCTGGAGCCATTCGTTGACTCAAAAGTTGTAAAGCTAAACTTACTTTTATACATTTAAAGTTATTCAAATTAAAGTGAGTATCGCTTAAAAATGTTAATAAATTTGATGTTCGGTTATAATTATCTACTTGATAACTTTGTAATAAGTCACCGTATGACATTATAACTTTGTTTTGTATAAAAATATATCTATGTGCTCTCAACTCATAAAGCAATCGTTCGATGAGATGAGGTCAATCCAACGTGGCAAAAATTTTTTACCTTTATGCTGAAAAAATGGACTGTCAATGCTAACTTTTAAAAATTTACTGAACAATGTCTGATTATTAGATCCTTGATCACAAACAACAAATTTAACAATTGCCCCTATTGGAAATAAAGCAGTTAATATCCAAAGTAAAATTTGAAGCAATTGTTCTGCACTAGCTCCATTTTTGTTAAATCCAAAACAAAGAAGTTGACGCCAGGGATTCTTGGCATTAATGCTATCTACGCAAAATAAAAGGGCATGTTTCGCAATATAAGAATTTCTAAAACTAACACCTATTTCCTTAAGACCTTTAATTTCATCATATTTTGTAGAGTATTTTTCTATGATTTTGATACTCATCCCATCAAATTTTAGTGCGCATATACGCTCATTCATAGGCACTTTACTTAAATTTAGTTCGATTTTTTCAAGAAAACTTTCATTCAATCTTGGCTTAACATGTTATTAGGCTATCCAACTTTTAACATTAGATTCCCCAGCTAATCTAATCCCTAATTTTACTAATTGATTGTACCCCGCAGCTGAATGCTAATACATAATTTGACATCAATTTTTCTCTGCGAGTGTTAACTTTTGTCGATTCCTTAGGTTTATTTGCATTAATATTAAAGTTTTTTACGATACACTAAAATGCGTGTCTGTCATTTAATTTATAATCGTTTCTGTTAACTTGGCTTTTTTTAGAATCGAGACGTTGTGTAACATCGGTGTATTCACGTTAGTTTTTTTCCCCTTGCTTCAAAACATTCCGTGCCAATTTTAGAACACTTAACGCAGGGGCCAATGTGCATCTAAAAAGAGGTTAATCACCTACAAGATTGCTAGTAGTTAAGGTACTACAACCATGCATGACTCACATACATACACACTGGCCCATGCTGACCGGAAAAGAAATCAAATAAAATACTTTTTAAAGCGTAAAATAATAAAATAACTTAAAAGAACTAACAGATGCAAAAGGTTAACTAGGAACAGTTGCACTGGTAGATAAGAACTAAGACAAGTAGACTAAGATAGAATTAATGTATAGTTGATAAGCAACCACAATATAAGTAATAATGTTAACTACTGTGAACCTAACATGGCAACATTATAAGTTTTGCTTGTTTTTGATACATGAGTTGCCAAGCTACCCTCTTGCACCATAGAATTTTTATACCATTCGCAAAAACCTAATTTTTGTTATCTGGACAAATGTTGTTACTTTTCAATATGAAAAGAAAGGCGGGAAAGTTGAGCCAACAGTCAACGCTCTTTCCCCTTTTCCTGACTCAGATTTATCGAGAGAGAGTTTGTACGACCAAGCCAATGTAGGTAACGGAATCTTTAAATCCCAAGGGCACCACGTGCCGACATCCTCTCCAAAGAGTAAGCAAGAGGGGAAATGAGAATTGATCCCACTACTAACATTTTAAAATATATTCGTAGCTAACATTAAATTAAAATGACTGACAAGCTTAGTTAAGTTAACACCCTATAAGTGATTGGACTACAAGTACAGCTGCTTCGCAGGCAAATGGTTGGACCGCTGTTAACCATTACTCTTTCCGACCATCAACTTGTTCGATTAATGTATCTGGCACCTCTAGCAACTATTATAGTTATTAATGTGTAAAAGTTACTATTACTAACCCTATCATTAATATAGCAACGCAGTAAACGATTATTCAGTCAACACCTACATGAAATATTGGGCGATTTTCACCGCTCTTGTAACAATAAATTTGGTGGAATGAACGAACAATGCTTAGTCTAAGTAAATTTTAGCAATATGTCATCCTAATGTTAATATTAAATAACATGGATAATCTGTAAAATCTTGATGTTAAAGAGAAAGGAAGGGTGCAAGTGAGTGAATCACCTTCCCTTCTCTTGACGCATGTAGGAAAGCTAGCCTGAGGTGGGAAGTGCCAATTTTGAGTAACTAAACTAGAGAAACTCCAGCCAATTAGATCTTCGGCTATTGTTTTTTCTCGCGAAATTTTTGGTGGCAAGCTTTCCTGCGTCGTTTTCCAGCCAGCACGTGGTCGAGGTCCGCTACTCCTTATAAAAAGGCCCAGAGGCCCCGAGAAAAGCACTCGACTCGGCTCGACGATAGCCCTTCAAAGTAGACTGAGTAGTAAGAGTCCGCCTCTGCTACAACCCAGTCTACTGCGAAGCGAGGCACAGCCACAGTTCAATTTCACCCTTGAACGATTGACTAGGTAGCTAGAGTACGCCTCTGCTATCTCACGGTCCTCCACGAGTGTGGTTTTAAATCCTCGATCTCGGACACCTCGCGCTAGTTCACTCCGCTGTACGTGTTATACAGGAAATAAAAGTAAGTCAAATTAAATACTAAAGTGACAAGTCCTTTTCTTTTTCCTCTCGGTTTCAAACGCGGACGTGCTTTGTTAAAGTTCGAAATTCGGTATCGGTAAATATCACGTTACAAAATTAAATAGACGAATTATTCCTCACGTAAAGTCTAGGGCAATCACATTTACTCCGGATGGTACTGGTGGATCCTAGACCGGTCGCGAACTTAAACCATTTTACCCCCTTGCGTAACCTATAGAGTGTAACTACCTTTGCTCGTTACGGTACTGATAACCTCTAGATCGCGAACGGGATATGGTTCGACACATCACGCCAGGTATCCTCGATAAATCCGAGGAGCGCCGCGAACTAGTACACCGCATTATTGCTCGACAACCGCATCAATTTAATCGAAACAGTCGTCCTCACCCCTTTCAAATACGCAGACAAGAAAAATAACTACCTTTAGGCCCCACGTCCCACCTACGCGCCCAGTGTGAGTCCCGAGTTATTAAGCGAAAGCTTAGACTCAAATAATCCGTTGCCCTGACGTAACAGTTGTTTAAATCTAAAACTTTGCTGTCTGAAATTTTTTCTGGGTTTTTAAAAGATTCTAATTTTTTTTGCAGTAATGTTATCCGACGATCCAAAGATCTCGTATACTGTTCACAGGGGACTGAACAAAATTTCCTATTCGAAATGTCTTTTGTGGATACTTGCGCATTATTACTAGAATTGCTTGCATACACTTTCGTTTGCCCAACTTTATTGGTCATTATATTTCTCATGTTTTTATTTTGATTCTTATCTGTTTCATAATCTAAGTAAAGTTCATTAGTTTTAACTTCATCAATATCGAAAAAAATTTTTTTCCAAAAAGATATAATGAGTCATTTAAGCCTTTTGTAACATTAAGCGTATCATTGTTTTCGCTAACATTTTGTTTTACATGCATTGGTAATGGTATACTACAACCTGGAATTTCTTGCTGTTTTTCACCATTGATTTCCATATGTTCTTTAGGCACGTTTCTCCATTCATCCTACAACATCATAATTAAATGTTTGCAATCTACCTGAGTGTGTAATCCATACATCATGACGTTCTTTTTGTGTATCTATCCGGAAATCGGAAAAGCTGAGCACCAGACAGCTTTGATTCTGTACAGCCTCGGTGTAGACAGAAGTCATAAGTCGTAGTCGCTGCGATTTTTATTCATAGGCATACGAAAATTAAATACACCCATAGTATATTGGACAGTGAAATTTGCCAATCCTAACGAAAACAAGCCCAACTTGCCAGATTTTGATGAATACGATCTATATTGACCTCGTTCAGACCATTTTTTTTTCTTAATGCAAATTATCTAGTACAGGTTACTAATAATCATGATAATTTTTTTAATTACCACGATGTTTTCTTAACACACTATTATTATTTTTAAAACAATCTTGTAACCGTACAATTATGTAAGTTTTCATGTAACCTCAATAAAAAATAAACTATTAAGTAGTAATACATGCATTTTTCACTAAGTAATCCGTTTCACTTACATTCCATTTTATTGACTTTAAAAAAATAAAAAAATTAACATGGGATAATTTTATGTTGTTATTGACTAATTTGTTTATAAACAGAGCAATCATTTGTTACTTAAGCACCTTTAACTGTACCTCAGGGCCATTACTTGCCTTGTGATATATAAAAAAAGGAATATATATGAACAAATGTGCCTGAAACTGGGTAACTACTTGCACATACTTTACATATTATTAAGGTGGCCTGGGCGATTTTTATTGTTTTGATCAAAACCTCTAAAATTCTAAAATTGTGTAAATAAAGTATGTTTAATTAGTTGGCGAGAAGAAAATGTTAAGAACAACGACTTAATTTTTTCACAAATTGCTACTTGAACATTCACCAATTCAACTCGTACTCGAATAGACAGTAGTAACAAAATTGAATATATCTTCGAAAATCTTTGATTAACCTCTAAGATTCATAATAGTTCTTATGTATTTTTTACGAAGAATCAAAGTCTTAAAAATATAGAGTCAATGACTTAACTTAAGAGAAAATTGGAAAAAAGGTATGAAATGTTAATCTGGCTTGCCTCACAATATTTTCACAATTATAATTTCATGGTACTATTCTGTCAATTTCTTTATCTTTCACTTTTGTTTGATTAAAATAACTATATTTATTGAAAAATTTACCGTCGAAGAACGTTGATATTTTAGGGCCCTTATGGCACCCTACTCTAGGTACGGTACTAACTGCCCAAGCCACCTTAATATGATAAAAAATTGTAAGACAATTTACTAAACAATGTTTTGATACTACTAATATTACAATTAAATTATATACTTTTCCTTACACAATCTAGGGGGCCATTCATTAATTACGTAAGGTTCTCTGGAGCAGGGGGGAGGTTCGAACAACTTTACACGCCTTTATCTAGGGGAAGGGGGGGGGGGTACCACATTCTTAAGTAAGATTTCACGTACAATGAATGATAAAATTGTGTAAAAATACATAAGGTAAAAGAAATCATCATTTATATGATTTTGAAAATCCCGCTTGATTTCTGTGCTGGTGAAAAATGGCGGCTGTAGAAAGGACTACACTCTATTTCGTAGTCTCTAGCTGCAGCCGTAAACATATATCAACAACTTCCGCACCACGTGTGTCGACTGTCAGATGTCAGCGTGAACCGGCACTTGTTTTATCGTGCCGGGTAACTGCAATGGCTACGTACAAAGATTTGTTCCAAGCTTTCAACAAATGTTATGCGAGTAAGCTTACAAAAAAAAGGATTCAAGATGAGTGCAATAAGTGTTGGAATGATTTTAAGAAGCAGTACACAGGAAGCGAGCTGAGCAGTGCTGTCGACAAGAAAATTTTAGACTTACAAGCTCAGACGAAGTCTACTCAATCAAGTCTCGTTAGTTTTTTTACAAAGGTAACGTATACGATTTTTTTCTAATTCTTTTTTACTGGACAAGTAGGTCAGTTAGACTGGCCTTGTCGATCGTCGCGGATGTTGTGATTTTTATTGCTCATGATTTTTTGAAGAAAAAATTTGTATACGAATACATATATATATATTTCGCGTTTGCTATGTCGCGAACTTGAGTAGGAGTGAGAGGGTAATTAACGGTGAGCACTACCTTGTTAAAAATACATATTATATGGTACAGTATAAAAATACAAGGTTCGTATACAAAAATTGATTTCTGTTGGCCTTATTCACTTGAGCACAATTGATTATAAAAAATAGTAAAACACAAAAAGTTATTAAAGTCTTTATACACTAAAAGTCAATATCACATAATTCCACGCAGCACTCTTTTTCTCTTGCTGGCGTCTTGCGTTAGCCGTTGATGGCAAGGTGGTCGAAGGCGAACTCCTCTCTGCAGTCAGAAGCTTTTCCCTCAGCTCTGGCGCCACGACGCGCACGCCAATACCCGAGAGAGATAGCAGACTTCCCTTGTATCGCAGTGATCAAGCGCGACACTCAGGCTGTCTAACGCAGTGGAGCGAAAAGGATAGCTCCATCTTTAAACGTCTCTCGAGGCACCAGCTCCTGCTTACGTTGGTGGCGCGAAAACGGTGGCTTCGGTGGCGTCGCCACATGTATATCGTTTAATAAAGATAGTGAACACGTTTCTCTGAGGCCAGTTCACTTTAATATATATATATATATATATATATATATATATATATATATATATATATATATATATCGTCGTGTGTGACGGATACTATCTCAGCGTGACGTCACCCCATTTTAAATAACTTGATCTGATTTCACGCTGGGATAGTCTTCGTCACACATATCGATATTTATATATATACACTTATGTGTTTAAAATTTTATTTTAAAAAAGATCTGCAGCGACTGGAATTTAAACCTCCATCCTTTGACTTCGAATCAAGCTCCGCGACCACTAGACCACGGGGCATAATATCCGCACAAGTATGGATAAAGTATAAGTAAGAACGTGTACTGTTTATCATATACACAATCAAGTTAAAAATCAAAGGGTTTCCTGTAGACAATCATGTTAAAAACAGAGAATTAGTCGATTCAAAATTAATTGTCGGGACGTATCAATTTTTAACCCTGATAAATCAAAAAATATGTTTTTCGCCAGGAATACATTAGTATAACTTCAAATTTGACACTCAATAGGCGTGTATACCTATAGACATCGTACAAAATTACTTTCGAACATAGTAATTTTTACTATGAATAGCAAATCAGTGGAATAAGAAATTTTAGTATGTTACATAGCAAATTCTACTTTAGAATGTGGGACATTTTGAAACGATTACAATGAAATTTACTATGTTGTATAGCAAAAATTATACTATCACAACTGTTACTATGTTTGTAGGTGACCAAATCATCGGTATAAGTGTGGGTGGCGCAGTCCGTATTTATTCCCACGCCTTGATGCGAAAACTAGTATGTAAGGAAATTAGGATAAGAATCAACTAGAATTTAAGCAAACTCAAGATTGTAAGGGGACGGTTGAAGCTAAGGGCGAGGGCCGGCTGAACGTAGTATGTAATGTGCGGAGGAGATGTACCGACCCTGAGACGACGCATAGATGCTTCGTTTGCCACCACGCCACTGTAACCATGAGACTCCGTGCCTTCGGGCTTGTTGATGAGGGTTGAACCCGGGTAGGTTTGTCACTGGACAGCCATTGCCGTCAGGTGACAGATACATTTCCCCGTCAAATCCAATTTCTAATTTGTTATTGTTATTTACAATACAATACGACTAGTTAAAAATTTACCTACATCTTTATAGTCTTCAACCGTTCAATCGCAAATAATGTTGTGTTAACATAAAATGTGTTATAATATAAACTCTGCAAAATTGCGTCAGCACGCGGTGAGCAACGAATGCGACGATGTATTTTAAATGGCGCGCGTGAAGCTAGTTCCGCGAGAGAGCGATAGATGGAAGGGTTCGTGAGGGGGAAACGTAGGGCGTAGTAGGAAGTGAGAGGGCACGTAGGGTTAGGCAGTAGTGTCTTGTTGACCACGATAAAGTTAAGTGCTGGCACGTGGATGCAAATATGTATTTTTCAAGTAAATAAATCAGCAAATTATAATTTCGCAACAATTTCCTTTTTTTTGTTGTCAATCCCTCTCCTGTCGACTACAATGTTAGACATGGTAATTTTCGTTATGCGGTGTAAAAATTTTTGTGGGCTACTGCATAATGAAAATTATTTAAAAAAAAATAAAAACTAAATAATTTGCATCAGGTAAGTATGTCACAGCTTTCTTAAATATATAGTAATTTTTAGCATGGTTATAAGACTTTTTTAACCCTACTTTTCTTAGTGTAGTCATTAATGAAATTTCTTTTTTTATTAAGAAAAAAATCAGTATTTTAATCTATGACACTAATAAATGACATTTCTTTAATTACTAAAGTAACGAAATCTTAATAAGAAAAGAAATAAGCTGTCAGTCAACCGCATGGTCCATTCCAAGCTTATTTATATATATCTTCCTATATTATATAGTCGTAAGAGTTGAAGCGAGGTTTTCCTCCCCCCCGCTCCCCCACATCTCCCCCCCGCTCCCTCCAGCTCCCCTCCCAACTCCCCCCCAGCTTCCCCATGTATGATATAAATATATTCGTAAAGCCTTATATATTAACTGTTACAAGTGGTCTAATTTTCACATATAATTTTATTTGACCACAACAACAAATTTTGTTACAATTATCTTTCTTACGATGTTTATTTCAATTACATACTCTGAAATGTCTTTTAGGTGCTCTGCTCTTACATAACCTCTCCCACAATTTTGACAAATGTTTTTTTGAACGTTTTTTTCATCACTTTTCAAATATCTCTGTAAGTGATAATTTCTCTTAAACCTTTTTTCGCATTTAATACACTTAAAATCTTTTTCAATGTTTTGGCATTCCTTTGTGTGACGCAAATAGTTTTTCTTGTCTAATATTATAATGCTACACAGATTACATACAAAAAATTTTTTTTGTGAATTTTTTCGTGCGATGATAGACACTCTTGATTTAAAAATTTTGAGTTACATTTGTCACACTTATAAAATTTTGCATCCATGATGGTGTACCTGAAATTATATTATAAAAAACAGATTGTTTATAATTACATAAATCTGGATACTAGACGGTACTTAAATTTGCTTTTTTGATGAAAGATAAAATTTGCAAGAAAGTATGAAAATAGTAATGAACTATAGAATAGTTTTTTTGCTACTCTAAAACTTCATTCCAAACAATATTTTTAATTTCAAATTTGGTTTCTGATTTAATTTGGATGAAAATTTTGGGTTTCTACATCTAGACAATGCAACATATAATTGCCCATGAGATTTCGAAGGTATACTCCTAAGGCATCAAAACTTTGACATTAAGATTTATTGATAGTCATAGAAAAAGCTGAGGTAAATGGAAATTGTTTTCTGTACAATATAAATGGTAGCGAAGAAGAATTGTTTGTTTGTAGTGTTATACTTGGAATAAAGACTTTATTTCCTTTTTTTTCACGTGTGATTATTTCAGCTTCGATGTTGTATTTAAATAATTTTGTAATTCGTAATCTTGTACCATTGCAAAGTCCTTCAGATATGTTTAAGTTTCGTATCAACATAACAATAGCGTTAATTTTCAAATTTAATTCATGTTGGGAAAGACCTTCTTTGATACTATTTAAATAGTCTGTAGGGAAATTGAAATAAATATTATCGTCTGCTTTATCTACTTCTTTGTGAGTTGCTTTATCAATACTATAGTACGTTACTAATGTTCCTACCATATTATTTCAAATTTTTTTGTTCAAAAAATGAGTGTATTCATTGTGAGATGTTAATATAGCTTTACTTACAAAAGAATCATCATCATTATTTGAAATTTTAGAACATACATCATTTGTTTTCCATCTCTGAGGCATTATAAAAGTTTTCATTCTGCCTTCTCCTATAACCAGTAGCAATTAAGAAAACTTTTTATTAATTGAACGTATATAATTTTTTAAATAAAAAATATTAAATAAAGGCCAAAAATTGAAAAATTTAATGGTTTCTTGAAAAATAACAATCTTGCTTCCATTTTTCACTACTGGGAGAATTTGACGAAAGTCTCCACCTAAAATTATTATTTTATTCCCAAAAGGTTTATATCTACTAGATAAATCTTTTAAAGTCCTATCAACAATTTGTTACGCTTCTTTTGGTATCATAGAAGCTTTATCCCAAATAATTACTTCTACATTACGTAATTTTTGTTTATCTGGCTCAAACTGGAAGAATGCACTTTCTATAGTGCTTAAGTCTAAAGGAAGTCTGAAAGTTCTGTAAGTGGTCATTTCCTTTGGGAGCAGAATAGAAGCAATACCTGTCCAAGCCATTGTAAGAATTATTTTTTTCAATTGATATAGAATAATAAATTAATGTTATGTATAGAAAAGTTTTTCCAGATCCACCAGGACCATCGATGAAAAAACTTTTTTTTTCAAATTTTATTATTTCTTGAAAAATTCGACGTTGATTATGAGTAAGTTGTGAAAATATTTTATGGAATTTATGTTTACGAAATATTCTATCATCATTGTGAGTATCAATATTTTTTTTTATCGTTTCTGTTGGTTCTGGTAAACCAAAATCTTTACAAGACATATTTTCAGAATTAAAAATTTCGTTTAAATGTAAAAGAGCTTTATTTTGATCATCTTTACAATCTTTAATGAAAAATTTTTGTATTTTTTGCAAATAATATTACCAAAAAAATTTTCAGACATGATAAACCATGCGAAAATTTTCGTAGTTGAAAACGCAGCATAACGTTACATGCTTCTTCAAAAATTATATCGTTTTGAAAGTCATGTTCTACTAATCCCATAGAAATAGCTGCTATTAGTGAGGGAAAATAAAAAGTGATTGTTAAAAATTCATGTAATTAATTATGATTAATATACATTTTTTACATATATAAATTTTAAGTAACAATTAATATAATTCGGCTTTTCTTCAATACTTCGTAAATCTAATTTGCAATTACGGGGATTGGTGCGCAGAGCGCGCAGGGGGCATATATAAATATAGAAGCTTAGAAATATCTACTGACACATACAGGATAGACATCTTATTCAAAAAAGGGTGCCACTAGAAGAAATAATAAAGCTCACCAACAAAAAGTCAAGGGCACATCTCTCTGTCTATATGAGCTTTACCACTTTTATTTGAAATTAGCAGCTTCTTCTTCATATTTCCTTAAAAGCAGACCAGTAAATATTCCCCAGCGTAGAAAATTTACTCTCGAGTATTTTCGAAAAATACCATAGTTTTCCGAATTCTGTAAAATATACTTCATCATGTTATTTTTATACTAACAATTAATTTTATTATTTTTTAAGGCCTTAAAAAATATTAATACAAACCTTATTTTGAATAAATTACATTTATAACACAATAAAAGGGGGGTTGGCGCTCGGAGCGCGCAGGGGGGCGGAGCCCCACTTGTATATGGGTGTGTGTGTGTGTGTGTGCGTGTGTGTGTGCGTGTGTGTGTGTGTGTGTGAGAACTTGTATTATAAGTGTGTAGGACACATAACGCATGTATATGCAGAGTCTAAGAATATTTCTAGAACCTTGTAATAAATATTGTGAAATACATGCAATGAAATATAAAATGTTTCCTCTAGGATAAAAATATACATTAGTATTTATAATTACAGAGATATTTCTAAGGAGCAACTGATCTTAAAGTAACATACTTTACTGTTGGAAGATGAGATTTTTTTTTCTTCTAACGCGACCATATCTGCTTATTTAATAAAGTCAATAAAGATCCTCGTACCATAAATGGCCTGACTTCGTTGTTTCCCTTGGAAGTTTACTCTGTAATATACACACTGTATCGCTAACTAACACTAACATCATGTGTGCATACAGAAACATTAAACTACACAAATAAGTCACAGAACATGTAAACTGGCCACACTAGATAACTCACATTATCTAGAAGTAATGCAGATTTGTAAAAATGCAATACTCTTCTTCATAAAAGGCTGTTAATTCACTCAAAAAGCAGTCGTATCAGCAAAAAGTTTTACTAAAATAAGTGGTGTCTCAATGTGGGAATTAACTAGTCTAAAAACATGTCTTCATTCGCTTTCAGCAAACGATAGGCTACAGCTGTCACCAGCATGCAGCAGACGACCTAACCTGTTGCAGAAGCTGAGCAAATGCCATGGCGAAATTATTGTATTAGCTTTTGGTAATTACTGAATATAATATCATTAATTACGAACTGTAATCAACTCATTGGCAGTGTCATGATATTCTACTTTTTTTCAGCTGATCAATTAGTTTCGAATACAAATATTAATAATAATAATAATAATAATAATAATAATAATAATAATAATAATAATAATAATAATGATAGTAAGCATAACAATATTAATCACGTTATAAAAGTAACAATAGGAATAATATCACGGACAATAGTAATAATAACAACAGAAGTGATAACAAAAATGGAAATAATTGAAAGATTCTTACAATAGAAATAATAACAGTAATAGTAAGTCATAGTCATATTTTACTTGTCAATAACAAAAAAAATTAAATTGACTATTAAATCAAATAATAATCATTTAAAAATTAAAAAACTTTCATTGCAGAACTAGCGGTCCCCCCGTCTCGGCTTCGCCCGAGACTCACTAAATGGAACACCGTTGTGTGTTGACATGTAATGTGGAACGTTTTCAGTTAAAAATTTTACATCTATTCCTGACACTTCCCAGAACAAAAATCTTCTTATTAAAAACATATCTGTCCGGAATGCAGATAATCTATTTGGTCAAGTTGCAAAAGCTGCAAAAAGTTAATTAAAATTATTATTTTACTCTTATCTCACTACTTTATTACCAGAGCAACAAAGTCCTGGAGCTCAATCTCTACGTTATTTATCGCAACGAAAATACGAATACATATTCTACCTATTTAAGAATCTGGAAGATTCAATAGATTACTGTGAGGATTATAGCGAAAAGCTGATCTCTCACTTAATAAATTCTTTCGTCATTTTCTTGACGCCTAAAATTATATTCATAAGATGCATTTAAAGTTTTCCTTCTAATTCGACTTCTTGTGACTTTTGGCACAGTTCAGAGCTCTAAAGTCTATTTTTTTTAACTTTGTTAGGTTGTAATATATTTGTTGGCAAGGTACTTCGACGTCCGATGAACCTAAAAAGGACTGGTGAGCTTCTTAAGTAAAGTCTTTTGTGACTGAAGTTTCCAGCGATCGTGACTGCCTGGATACCTCAGGATTTGAAGCTTTGGAGCTAGTTGTAGATCTCTTTTCCAACAACTCCTAGTACAACGTCGAAGAAGGTTACTTTAGACTTTTTGTTACGACTAAATCACCTTTTTTTCAGACTCAGTTGTTTTGGTAATCTAAGGTAGAAAGGTTAGTTTGTGATGCTTGCCCGTTAGAGACTATCCCGTTGGCTCACGTTTATTATTTTTTCTTCATAGCTGTTAGGTTCTAGCAGCACACACCTTGGTGAATATCGGTGATTCCTGGTTGAATGTTCAAAGTTGAAAGATTAATAAAGGGTCATCGGTCACCGGGGTTCCCAGCCTTGTGACGAACAACCCTGCTCGTGACGTCTACCAGTGAATGACTGACTTGGTTTAATAGTGGCCCGCTTTACATAGTCTTTTAGTTGACGAATCGTCTTCGGAAATCATAGTAAAAATGTATTAGTTGTCAAGGTAATTCAAACTTAGGTGGCCCTTAAAAGAACCGATGAGATTGATGGTTAAGTAGGAAAAGGAAATACTTATGATGGCCCTAAAAAGGGCTGGTGGTGAAACTTGCAGCTATTCCTTATTATTATTCTTGATGATGAAGAGCCAGCTGCAGGTAGCTTGGCGCTTATCCTTTGAGTCTCTGTGTACGGAGACCGTACAGGAAAAAAAGTAAGCCGCTGACCAAACAATATCTTGTCTTCAGGTCGTTCCCCAGTTGACCAACCGCTCATCGGTAGTCAGGAAAGTGGGCCTGGAGAACACCTTCTTTATAGGTATGCCGTTGGGATAATCACTAAGCAGAAGATTGTTTAGGCTGTCTGAACTCCTTAGGGCTGTCTTCTCTGGCTTGCATTTAAAGTAGCGAATTCTCTGACGGTACCTGGTTGGATGGTTGAACGGCCACAAAGCTCTGAAGTGCTGGAGCAGGTTATGCTCAGGCCTGAAACGTTTCTTAGTATTCCACCGTGGACGTTGACGTTCCGAACGCCTGTTCTTCTGTTGCATTCAATTATTTTGTGGATGTAGGGTAAACCAAATTAAATTTCGCTTGGCCATGAAACAAGAGTGTTATCGGTAACCAGGATACCTAGCTGCACGATAGACTCTTTTGTTCTCGGTATAGTGCCGATGATCGACTACAATGATAATTGTTTGAGAAACTCTTTATTGTTTGTGTACAAGGAAAGCGGACCCGGCGACAATGAATAGCGTGCTGTCTGCGTACTATGCTCTGCTGATATTGTTGGTGGACTAGCTGTCTCCAGCGGCTTGCTGGCTGCTGCTGGTGTGACTTGGCTGGTAGAGGCTTGTAGCTGGCCAGCTGATGCGTGAACCTGTGTGTCAGGAGACGAACTGAGCTGGTCCCGGCACAGGCCGTCGATGCCAGCGGCAGCGGCGTAATGAAGCGCCGAGACGATCAGGAGGGGGGGTCGACCGACAGTATATCGTCGAACGAAACATCCCGCCCGCCTCGTTCCAGGAACGAAACTTCAAGTCCCGCCCGCCGTATCCAGAGCGGTTTCGCCTCCGGGCGATGCCGGCTGAGAGGCGGTCCGGGTTATCACGGGAAGCAGCGTGACTTTCGTGATTGGCCTGGTGTATTCTCCCGTCGCCGTTCGGACGGTCACAGCGCGTACGAGGCCGTCTGGGCCAGGGTGAACACCAGTTACGCGGCCGAGAGGCCAGCGTCCGTCGGTCGAGAGTAGAGATGAGTCAAGGACGGCGACGATATCACCCAAGGTCAGGTTCCGATGAGGGGTGATCTACTTCGATCGCTGTTGAAGAGTATTAAGATACTCCCGACTCCATCGGGCCCAGAATTGTGCTCTGATGCCCCGGACAAGCTCCCAGTGAGCCAGATGGTCGAGATCCTGATCGGGTGGCGCGGCCTCAATGATTGAATTGAGGGGTGCTCCGATGAGGAAGTGACCGGGGGTCAGCACGCCCAGGTCGTCCGTGTCGCCCGACAGTGGAGTGAGGGGTCGGTTGTTGAGGACAGCTTCGATCCCGACCAAGACGGTTGAGAACTCCTCGTACGTCAGGTGCCGCGAGCCCATGACTCGTCGGAGATGACCTTTGACGGACTTGACCGTGGCCTCCCAGAGACCTCCAAAGTGAGGGGCCCCGGGTGGAATAAAATGCCACTTGATACCTTGATCCGCTAGGGCACCCGCGACGAGGTCCCACCGGTGCTCAGCAAGACGGAGCGCGTCGCGCAACTCGGTGTCAGCTCGATGGAAGCACGTCGCGTTGTCGCTCCAGAGTTCAGACGGTTTTTCCCGGCGCCCAGAGAAGCGGGTGAGAGCCGCAAGAAAGGAGACGGTTGATAGATCGCCTACGAGCTCCAGATGTAGTGCCTTCGTTGTGAGACAGACAATTATGGCGATGAAACCCTTCGTGGTGCGAACGCCTCGGCCCTTAGCTGCGAGGACGTGGAACGGCCCGGCGTAATCGATCCCAGTGCGACCAAAGGCGCAGAAGGGAGTAACTCGTGACCGCGGGAGAGGAGCCATCAATTGGACAGCTGATTGGGCTTGGAGACGAGCACAAGTAACGCAACTGCGTAGGAAAGCCTTGACTTTCTGGGAGCCACCGATGATCCAAGCACGCTTGACGGTGTACGCGCTGGTGGTGCGAAAGCCCCCGTGGAGCGCTCGGTGATGGGCCCACGCGATTGTAAGCGTGGCGAGAGGGCAAGCGCCGTCAAGGATGGGTGGGTGTCGCTCCGCGAAGGTCATCTCGGCGTGCTGGAGGCGACCGCGCACACGCAGAACGCCGTCTGTATGGACGAATGCTTCGAGCGATGTCAGTGGGTGCCGCTTGAGAAGGGCGCGGCCCGTGCGAAGCAGTGCAAGTTCATCAGAGAAGGCACGCTGCTGGCTCAAGCGCACGCAAGCGAGGTAGGCATCGGTCAACTCGGTAGCCGTCGGTGCTGAGAGCATCGGTCGTGTAGGGGCTCGGCCGAGATGGAGTCTCGCCCACCGACGCAGGTGGGTGAGGGTGCGCAAGAGGACGCCCAGATCGGAGTACAGTCGGAGAAGGTCGAACTCGACCTTTTGCGTGACGTTGCAGAGGCGAGGAGGTGAGGGCTGTGGCAACTCGGATATTCTACTCGCTGACGACCAAGCGCAGTAGTTTCGCAGCAAGCAGCGCGGCACGCAGCTCAAGGCGAGGGATCATCATGCGAGCCTGGGGCGTGGCTGACGGCTTGAGGCTTCGGATGGGCGCAAGTTTCGTCTTGGCCAGCAGAATGTGGCAGCGAACTTGCCCTGAGGAGTCCTGCATCTGAGAGTACACCACCGCGCCCATCGCGCGGCGGCTGGCGTCTGAAAAGGCGTGGAGGTGAATCTTCGACGGAGCCGAAGATCCAATCCAACGTGGAATGGAGAAGCCTTGGATTGATTTCAGCTTAGTGGTGAAAGCTGACCATCGAAGAGCCATTGATGCAGGCACGACCTCATCTCAATCTAACCGGGCGCGCCAAAGATCCTGCACAAGGAGCTTGGCTTGGAGTATGGTCGGCGCGAGCCAACCGCAAGGATCGAAGAGGCTCGCGAGTCCAGCAAGGATGCTCCACTTGGTGTCCTGTTCTCGAGCTGCCGGGGGTGTGAGCCGGAAAGTATCCGAGGCTGGGTCCCAGCTGATGCCAAGCTCGCTAACGAGGCCGGCGTCGCTGAGTTCATGCCACGTAGGGCGCAGGCAAGCTTCCTGGGTGAGGTCAGCCAGAAGTTCGGCGTCATTGGCGACCCATTTTCGGAGTGGAAATCCGCCTGAGCGCAGCAGACCGATTACTTGATCCCGAAGCTGGCGGGCCGTTTCGAGGTCATCGGCACCCGAGAGGATGTCATCCACGTACCAATCGTTCATGACGACAGGTACGGCGTCCGGCCACAAGTGTCCTTCGTCATGGCAGAGTTGTTGAATCACACGCAGTGACAAGTAGGGCGAGCAAGTCGCGCCATAAGTGACGGTGCGTAGTTGATAGTGTACAGGCGGCTGACTCGGATCAGGGCTACAGACGATGCGCTGAAGGTCTGCGTCTCGCGGGTCGACCCAGATTTGGTGGAACATCATCTGGACATCGCTGCAGAATGCGACGCGATGTCGTCGCCATCGCAACAGGACTGTCGGTAGTGCGGCCTGGAGTCTCGGCCCGGAGTGCAGGATGTCGTTTAGGCTGTAGCCGCTCGAGGTTGGGTGCGAGGCGTTAAACACGACGCGCAACTTTGGTCCAAGGTTCCCGTGTTGCCAGATGCCGTGGTGCGGGACGTAGCAGACCGTGCTGCTCGGTTCGGAGAGCTCTCGGCTGGAGAGCTGCTTCATATGACCGAGGGCGAGGTACTCGCTCATGAAGCGGTTATACTCGGTTGCCATCTTTGAGTCCCGCTGGAGGCGACGGTGTAGAGATCGCAGTGAGGCCAGGGCGCTAGCCAGGCTATCGCCGAGGAGCGGTGCAGCATTGGGCTTCATAGGCAAACGCACGATATAACGGCCGTCCGCGTCGCGCTGGTAGTTGGCGAAAATCCGCTCGCAGTCGATGTCATCGGGCGCGCGGCGGCAGACGGAGGGCACCTCTTCAAGTTCCCAAAAGCGCTGGGGTAGCATGACGAGCTCGCGATGCCAGGGTGGAGCCAGCTCATCGTGCAATGTCGGACACGCGACGGCGCTGTCCAAGGGGCGCCCAGGAGCACACCCGACTACAGTCCAGCCGAGTGCTGTATGCTGACCGACGATCTCTCCACGCTGATGGTACCCAGGGCGCAGCAGACGGCTGTAGACCTCAGCGCCGATGAGAATATCGACCACACGAGGAAGGCCAAAGTCGGGGTCGGCGAGGTCCTGCAGGCTGGCCCAGACTCGCAGGATGCTGGGGTCAAGCGGGGCCGCAGGAGTTGAAAGACCGAGGTGGGGTATGCACAGCGCCTTCAGATGCAAACTGGGGGTGCCATCCCCTGGCATCAGGCGCAGGCTGGCGCGGAGTGTCGACCTTACGGCGTGTTCGCCACCGATGCCCGATACGCTGGTTCTAGAATCCTCCAAGGGGGCCTTCAGGCGGCGAGCGAGCTTGAGAGAGATGGCCGAGATCTCAGAGCAAGGGTCGAGGAGGGCTCTCATGGTGACGATGGGCCCCCGGCCGCCGCTGAGTTGGACGAGCGCGGTCGGAAGCACCGCGAGTCATTGCCGGGACTAATCAGGAGCCTTGAGGAGATCAGAGCTGGTTGGCTTCGCATGCTTGGGTGGGTCCGAAGATCCTGGAGCTTCGGACCGGCGCTTGCGGCTGTCGTGCAGCAGACTGTGGTGCGCCACCCGGCAGCGCTGGCAGACCGACTTGGAGGGGCAGTCATGCAGGGAGTGCCCTGGCTTCAGGCAGTTAAAGCATAACTTCTCCTGGAATACGATGTGCATCTTGGCGGCTGGATTCAGATCCCGGAACTGACCGCAATGCCCGAGATAGTGGGATTCGTGACAAGCCAGACAGTTCGCTGGGGCCTCCTGGGTCGTGAGGGGGCGGAAATTGCGCCCTGCGTGCGTCGAGGAGGGCCCTCGTGAGCCGGCGGAGCCAGCTGAGCGCGCTAGATGAGAAGCCTCTACGGAGCTGAGAGTTCGGCATCTGCGCCGCAGAAACGCAGCCAGCATGGTAAAGGTGGCCCAGGAATTACCGGGCACGTCGCTGGAAATCTCCAGCTTCTCCAGCTCGTCTTCCCAAGCACGTCTTGCGGTGGCGTCCATGCCCGTTGCTGCAAACGCGATGAACCAATCATCCCAGGAGGCGACAGGGCGGCCGAGAGCACTAAGCTGATCGCGATGACGTTCAAGCGTGTCCAACAGCGCTTGGAGACCTCCGGCTGACTCGTCCCGCAGAGGCTTGATGTTGCGGAGCGCCGCAACGTGGTCCTGCACGAGGAGCTGTCGATGCTCATAGCGGGCCTCGAGTAGGCTCCAGGCTGTCGGGTAGTTGGACCCAACGATCTGCACGGAGTCCAAGACGGCCTTGGCATCGCCTTGAGTGAGTGACTTTAAATAATAGAGTCTCTCAACGTCCGTTAGCTGCTTGTCGTCGTGTATGAGGACTCGGAACAGGTCCCTGAATGATTCCCAGTCCTCTCGTCGTCCCGAGAAGGGCGGGATGGTGATCGTAGGCAACTTGGGCCCATGATGTGGTGCCGGTTCTCCGGCTGGGCGGATTTCCCCGTGGGCCCCAGGCGGGGCTAGTGCGAGCCGAGCGTCATACAGGTGTGACCGGGCATCGACGAAGTTGGCCTCTGCGGCGGCGTATATGTCGTCCGCGGCGTCGCCGTGTTCGGTGGTTTCTGCGGTCAACAAACCCACGTGGTTGACCTGGAAGTCATTCCAGTAGGCGTCCAAGAGCTCAAGCCAAGCCGTGACGAGGCCTGGGGTCCAGTGGCTTGTCTCGGTGGCCTTTACAGCGGCCGTGAACCGAGCGATGAAGTCGCCAAGCCGTTGTTGGGTGGCGAACAGGGCTGACGCCTGTCCGGTTTCCCTGAAAATCATGAATATAATGAGTTCGACGTTGAATCATCAACGGAACTCGAGGCGGACGCTTCTTGATCAGTTGTAAGTCGCTCTGCTGAGCCAACTGTTTCGTAAGCGAGGCGACACGGCGCCAGGCGCTCGGAAAGGATGACTACTCTGCGAGCGAGGCAGCAAGGCGCCAGACGCTCAGTTGGCTGCATAAAATCCACGACACGGGCCTCATGGCGACCGTGGTGGTCTCGAGTGCGCGTGCACTTGTGAGCAGCAGTCATGTGATGCGGGCAACATGGCGGCCGCGGGGGCTAACGCTCGCACGGCGAGCAGCCAAACCTCAAATCCGCGACACGGGCATCATGGCGGCCGTGGCGGTTCAGAGCGCGCGAGCTTTAGTCGGCGACGCCTGCAATATGGCGGCGGCAGTGGCTAACGCTCGCACAGCGAGCAGCCAATATGGCGGTCCCAAGCGCGCGTGCACTCGCGAGCGCCAGTCGGCGACGCCTGCGATATGATGGCCGCGGTGGCTGACAAACGAGAACCACGGCTGCCACGCAATCCGTATCATGGGCAGCGTGGCGGCCATGACCTCCGGCTACATTAATTAACGCGCGTGGACGTGCAAGACACGCGCATTAACACAAGACGCAGGACTTAATGCGTACTTACATCGTGCCGGCTTTTCTCTCCTTGTTGCTGAATCCGGCTCGAAGGACCAATGTTTGAGAAACTCTTTATTGTTTGTGTACAAGGAAAGCGGACCCGGCGACAATGAATAGCGTGCTGTCTGCGTACTATGCTCTGCTGATATTGTTGGTGGACAGCTGTCTCGAGCGGCTTGCTGGCTGCTGCTGGTGTGACTTGGCTGGTAGAGGCTTGTAGCTGGCCAGCTGATGCGTGAACCTGTGTGTCAGGAGACGAACTGAGCTGGTCCCGGCACAGGCCGTCGATGCCAGCGGCAGCGGCGTAATGAAGCGCTGAGACGATCAGGAGGGGGGGCCGACCGACAGTATATCGTCGAACGAAACAATAATATATTCGATGGGGCATCTTATCATAACTCTTTACTGTCTTTGGTTGCGGGTGGCTTAAATTTTACCTCGACGCCACTTAGCGGATCCTACTGAACTAAAGCGCCAAGCTAGCTTATTTTAGCAAAACTTTGAGCTTATTTATCGCTATTGTTGTTAACTTTTTCAAGAAAAAAACTATGCGAAAACCATCTCAGAATCATGAAGAATCAGTCAGCAAAATTTCAGCAAAATCGGTTCAGTAGTTTTCGTGGTTAGCGATTACAACGGTTTTAGCGACTTTGCTTTATATATTAGTAAGAAAAAAAAAAAAAAATACTGGTTCGAACCTACAACTTTTAGAATCAATAGTATTAGGATGAGAACTAGTCCGCTCGGCTACTAGGAACGTATCCCTACTTGACACGAAAGTAACATGTTTACATCGGAGACCTTCGAAGCTTAACCTACAGATGCTGATAACTCATATCACAAGTACTTATAAGTACATAAAGTCTTGAGAATACTTAACCCAGCATACATTTCATTATGTTCAAGGTTAAGCACGTTAACCAAGCACAGAAAAAGTTGAGTGGAAAAGACTCTTCGGTTGTCGCTTGCTTTTGCTTCGCTATACGCTTAGCTGTAGCTATAGTAGACATATTATCCTTTCTTATCCCCTCGTAGGCGCACATTTGGTATACCCCGTTAGCCCCTACGACGCGTCTCCAAAATGTGCGCCTTATATGTACATTTTCACGCAAATTCACTCCTTTCCTCGTAGGCGCATGCCCCTACCATGCTTCTTAAATAGAAAAAAAAATAATGTGCGGCTGGTGCAGCCACTTGGCCATGGCGGAGCGCTCAAACCACTGGAAAAAAGTGGGCACACTCCGTAGCATGGCAGTCAGCAATCTCTCTACTGATCTCTGCTCGAGATAAGTGCTGCTAAAAGTTGCCAGCGCGGGGGCAACAACGTAAATTGAAGCCTTGCTCCTTTCCAAAAACCTTGCCACTTGATAAGTGGCTTGGGATGACTTCCTCTACTCTCCTTTGGCTTTATGCGCGTCTGTTTAAATAGCACAGCATGAAAAAACAAATCAAAAATAAAATAAAATCATGTTTTTAAAGTTATACTTCTATAAGCGCGTTTTGCTCTATAGAGTAAATCAACGACTTTAGATTAGTGACCTTGAGAAAAAGTGTAACGGAACTGGATTTTGCTTGATTTTTTCCCCTTTACCTCACCCCTCTTGATGTACTTCCAGTCTTCCTACATTACACAACGTCATCTTACCGCACCAAACCACACTTTGAATTTTACTTATTTTTTCTTTTAACAAATTAAAAAAAAAAAAAAAGAAGTTTTTCTAAAGAGATTTCAACCCCTCACCTCTTGCACTCAAACCAAGGCCCCCACCCACATTGCTATGGGCAAGCCCGATGGTAAAAAATCGATTACTTCACGTAATCTTACAGATTTCTAACTTATATTTTTAATGTAAATTCTTATGTACTATGTATTAATTCATTCGGTTTAATGATACATTAAATAAATACATAATTTATTTAATGGAACGAATTTTTTTGGTATATGTTTTTTTCAAAAATTTAGAAATTAATATATATTATCAGAGCAGCTTTCATATCGACCATAGAGATATAAGGATAGAGTGCGCTAACTATACTAATGTACGTAAGGGGGAGCGATACGGTAAAAGAAAGAGATGGTCGCCGAGTGTCCTCTCCATCTCTTTCTAGCTGAGCGCTGTGATTGGCTGACTGGCTGCTGCTCAAGGGGGTATTCTGGCCGTTAGCGGCAGTTACTGACATAGGTTATTGCCTCTTGAGCATCAGCCAATCACAGTGCTCGGGTAGAAAGAGACAGAGAGGACACTCGGCAACCATCTCTTTCTATTACCGTATCGCTGTATTCAGCCTCTAGCGCACTCTATCCTTATATCTCTATGATATCGACGCTCCAGGTGAAGACTATGCCCTCATTGCCCCTGGCTATGCCCTAATTGGCCCTGGCTATGCCCTTTTGACGTTCCGGGCGATGACTATGCCCTTTTTTCTAGTCCAGACGAAAACATAGCCCTTTTTTTGGTCCCTGACGAAGACTATGCCCGTTTTTTTTGAGTCCAGGCGAAGACTATGCCCTTTTCTTAAGCCCGGACGGAGACTATGCCCTTTTCTCAAGCCCAGACGAAGACTATGCCCTTTTTTCTAGTCCGGACGAAAACTATGCCCTTTTTTCTGAGTCTGGGCTCAAAATATATCTTTTTCTCGCGTCCAGACGAGAACTTAATTAAAAAATACCCCAATATTATTTACTAACCCCTCTACTAGCTACTAGTACGCTGGAAGAAGCTCACGAATACGAAGCTTCTGAAAACGATTTAACATATTCAGATTTCTCGATACTTGTGTATATATGTATACCGATATAAGTTTTATCTTCACATCGAGATTCACATGGACGTGAATCTACAGACGCCTTTGTAAAAATAAGAACATGTAATGATTATTCTTAGCAGGTCTAACGGCTGAAGTATTTGGAGTTTTGGTAAGTGTTTGAAAAAAAGGGGTTTTTAAGCTTTTTAAGATTTCGTAAATTGTACATAACAATAACTGTAATTAGTTTAAACATGCTAATTTATTCATGTGTTAAAAAAAACTTTGTAATCCAAATATGCATATCTTACAAACATTAATTAATAAAAAAAAGTTTACTTTTTTCTCAATTTTCTCACGAACATTATACTTTATTGTATCACGAATTGTACAAATTTTTTAAATTTTTTAACTTTAAGTTACCATAATTATATTACTTACTTATTATAACCAACAAAAATGTAGAAAAAATAATAAATTTGGAAATAAAACATAAAAGAGTATTTCATATTAATTAATTGCAAATTACCGTGCTTATAAAAACATTCCTGAGTTTGTATTATTATTTCATGAAGGTGTATTATTATTTACAATTTTTTATATAAATGTAAACAACAACCACTATATAAGTATATTTGACTATATATCTAGTTACCAACACAAATGTAAGGAGAAATTAAAAGATTTGTACTTCATCAGGGCTCCAGAAACAGTCAATATCCTTGTCCAGACTCAGAAAAAATGTAATAGTCTTCACACGGACTAGAAAAAACGGGCATAGTTTTCGTCCGGACTCGAGAATAGGGCATAGTTTTCGTCTGAGCGCGAGAAACGGGCATAGTCTTCGTCCGAACGCCGGAAAAGGGCGTAGTCTTCGTCCAGGACTCCAAAAGGGCATAGTTTTCGTCTAGAACATACAAAAGGGCATAATTTTCGTCCAGACTCCAGAAAAGGGCATAGTCTTCGTCCAGGCTTCGAAGCAGGGCATAGTCTTCGCCCAGGGCGTCGATATGTGTTAATTAAAAGTTTTTTACTTATTATCAATTTGTTACTTTTAAAATAAATAAATATTTGTTTATACAACTATTTCACACTTTTTCATGATTTTCATAGTTGAAAAAAAAAAATTTTTCCATACAGTATAAATACGATAATTGATTCTTATAGCGTTTTCTTCGATCTCAATTTTTCCCTTATGATTGAGGTAATTGTTTGATTTAAGGGTGTTTATCATATATTGAGTCTATAGAGTATTGAAAAAGCGAATAGGCAGTAAAAGAGGGAACATTCCAGAGGTTCTCACCGCTGCTTCTAAATGTGACTAGCAAACATGTGAGAAATAACACAAACGCCAATCTCCACACAACCCAGGACGCTTACTGGTCCCTTTATTTATTCATAATAATAAAAATAGCACAAGTACCTATCACCACACAACTCGGAGCGCTTACTAGTCCCTTTATATATTTAAAATAAATTAAATTATAACGCAAGCGACAATCCCCACACAACCCGGAGTGCTTACTGGTCCCTTTATTTATTTATACTAATTAAAATAGCACACTGCCAATCACCACACAACTCAGAGCGCTTACTGGTCTCTTTATTTATTTAAAATAATTAAAATAGCACAAGTGCCAATCACCACACAACCCGGGACGCTTACTGGTCGCTTTATTTATTAATAATAATTAAAATAGCACAAGCGCTAATCACCACACAACCCGGAGCGCTTACTGGTCGCATACTTATTTTACAAGAAATAAAGTAATAAGGCAATTGACAATCACCACATAAGCCAGGGCGCTTACTAGAAGCATTAATTATTATTAAATAGCATTAAATAATAATTCAAGTGCAAATTAAACGCAACCATTGGTGACCAGTGAGTATCCTGGATAGTCAGGTGACCAGTGAGTATCCTGGATAGTCAGGTGACAAGCACTCGCGTTGTTACTTAATAAATTGTATTAATTATTACAACGACCAGTAAGCACTCTGGGTTGTGTGATTATTGGCGCTTGTCTTATAACTTTATTTATTATTAATAAATAAAGCGACTAGTAAGCGTCCTGGGTTGTGCAGGGATAGGCGCTTGTGGTATTTCTCACATGTTTGCTAGTCACATTTGGGAGCACCGGTGAGAACCTCTAGAATGCCCCCTCTTTCTCTGCCTATTTGCTTCTCCACTACTCTATAGATTGGTATGTTAGTGACAGTAACTTTTATGTTACTGACCGTTATTTTCACTGCGGGAATTCTCTCAACCCAACGCTGGGCAACACACTCCACGCGGCCGTATACTTCAGCCACTTTACGGTTTTGTGACGTAATATACTATCTCTTATATTTCTTTGAAGTACACTAGAAAAGAACTTTCATCAAACGATATTTTATTCTTGGTTTTCTAGTCCATGTATTGAATATGTGCTTGTTCATATAGAGCGCGAGACTTCCAAGGTAGCAGTCCAATAGCCATAAAAATTAACTCAACATTACCTACAAGTAACTCTGAACTTTAAATAAAGTTAGAAAAAAATCCCGTAGTGATAATTTTAAGTAAACGTACACAAGAGACAAGAAACAGATCATACGGTAAACGATAAGCAAGAGAAGGTAAAAAACCGGGTAACACTATAATTAATATATGCGCGAACTGACTCGACCCCACGACAAAGGTGGATAGCAGAAGGCACTGAAAAAACGATGGGCACATGCATCTGGCCGTAAAAAAAAACGATACTTGCCCAACATATATATGTATATGCAAATATTCGTTATAGATATCATATGTATAGATTTTTTTATATTATAGTGGTTTACGTCCGACTCTCTTGTAGAAGCACTACTTAGGACACTTAGCACTTGAGATTGGGAAGGAATTGGGATGGGATTGGAAGGGAGGGAGGCCCTAAAAACTGCTCTGCATTCGCCTACGACGATTGTCATGTGAATCACGAAAACCCCGGAAAATATCCCGTAGGAAAAACCTGATCTAGAACAGCCTAGTGTATTTGCCTCATTTCTGACCTGATGTCTAAGCTGCAGACTTAGACCACGGGGCAGAAGTTTGGCACACCTCCCACTCACGATGTTGAAGGGACAGAGCATATATACAGATAGATATTCACTGTGCATTTAAGAGCACGAACCTCATCGAAATGCCTCACTTAGTGGACGTGAAGAAATCCCGCGGCCGTACATTTGTCGCTTTACGTCTTACTAAGCAGACGTAAACAACAAACTTTCTTGTTGGGGATGATGAAAAATAATTTATTTTCGGGCAATCAGTGCAAAATATCCTGCGAAATTCTCACTACACCCTCCAGGCACTCCAGACTAAGGGACATGTTTTTCTGGTCAAGTCTGCTTATAGCTTGAATGCTGCAGTTACAGAAAGCACTCTTACACCTATCAAGTCGCGTGTGTTCATCCAAAAAGCTTTTGTACGTAAAACCCTACTGGAATATAAAAAGCTGGACGTTTTTAATCAATTTCATATTTTTGAAAGTCAGAAATTGTATCCCATAAAACTGTTTCCAATTTTCAAATATTAATCACTTATATGCAAAGCTGTTGTATGAAATATAAAAATAGGATATCATGATTTTGCATCCTGAATGTGTAATGTATTACAATTTATTTATTAATTTATTTTATATTATGATACGTATTAAAACATTAGTAGTAAAAATTGTTTTTTAAAACAACATGAGAAAAAATGTATAATTAAAGAGACAAATAGTTTTTTTTTTTTCTTAACTATGTAATATCATAATTTTGTTATTATTTACTACAAACTAAAGTTTATTGTGCATGTAATAAATTGAGATACATTAAATTTGCCTAGTTTTTTCTTTTGTTAAAAGGTTAGTTTTGTGCAGATAGATTAAATTTAAGAGACTTAATTTCTATACACATTCGAGGGGTGCTCTCAGAGTAAAATGACTCCAAATTTCGCAGGCGACATATATTCAAATTTTGAAATTTTATTTTGTTGAGTTGGTATACTCATAAGGGTGCATGGAAGTACATGGAAGACCTGCTGTTTGGCAACTGCCAGTCAAAGCTCTCTGGTCTCATGAGAGTAAGAGAGAGAGGTTCATCACGTGACCACATTTAACCTTCTTCGGCTCGGGCCGCAAACCTCTCGGTTCGCAAACAAAGACTTTTCAAACTCGTAGGAAAACTACTATTTTGTGACAATATTTATTCATTTTTTTTTAAACAATAAAATATTAGTTGTTATCTGTTTAAAACAAATTTTTGACACTGGAAATCGATACTTAATGTATCAAAAATTCATTAAGACCTCGATTAAAACTACAAAAAACAATTAGCAAAGTTTGCAGTACGTAACAGGCTATGTAATCGTGTTATCCAGCATCGCCTTCTTCTTGCCATGGAGGTGGCACTGTTTCAAATTACTGCACGTAGCGAATATTCACAGTTTCAACTACTTATATAGCTCATAGCATTCCTTATTTGTTTATAAGTAGCAGGAAAGGTTGAAAGTATTTGAAGTGCTTGACGATTTTTTTTCATCGAAAAAATGTAGCAGAGAGTTTAGATAAAATTTTGCGTTAAAAATGAAGTCAAGTGGTCTTACACTTAAAATATTTACAGTGGCATACAGTGAGTCTACTTTGAGTAAGAAAAATGTGTAGAAGTGGTGTAAGCTGTTTCAAGAAGGCTGACAGGTTGTCGATTTACTCACCCTGGACGTCTCACTACGTCAACAACAGATGAAAACATCAAAGAAGTGAAGAAAAAATTGTTAAAGGATCGTCCAATTTCCACTAGAGAAGTAGCTAATGATTTCGAAATCTTTTTTAACTTTTTCCTAGCAATTTTAACGGATGTTTTGGGCAAGAGTCGTGTGTCGGCTAAATTTTTATTCAAAGGTGTTGAATCACCCGCTCACACATCACGTTGCTTGTTTACGTATTTTTGGCAAAAAAAACAAAAAAAAAAAAAAACAATGTAATTATACACCAGCCTTAATATTTTTTCCAAACAGGGCCTTGTATAACTCTTTCCTATTCCTAGCATTATAAAGACCCATGAAAGTATATCGATTTTTAAAGATTGAGGAATCAGGAGATAAAAACAGCATCACTGAAAAAAACACAAGGCTATACCACAAAATCATTATCGGTAATACTTCGAAAATTGAAAAAAGGATCAGCACAAATGTATTATATCAGAGAAGAAAAATTTTGAAGACAAAATGAATATTGACTGAATAAAAATTATTCATCTACTTTAGCAAAGGTGCGTACTGTCTACTATATATTCAGAAAACATTCAAAATCTATCTTTTGAAGGAAGATGCCATATATCTTTAAAAGGAAAATGGCTTACAGGGTGCAGCCATATTGTCATGATTTTATTTGGGCTCTTATTGGTTGAGCTCATCTGCCTAGAGTTGGCTTTTACAAAATTTATCTATGTAGAGTTAATACTTTCTTTATCTACATAGAGTTTTTTTCTCAGTATCTGTAAAGTGGTTATGGTTGCGCAGCGGTAGAGTAGCAGTTTCGTCGTTCTCCGAGGTTAAGCAGCATATAGAATGGTTGGTTCTTAGATGGGCGACCGTTAAAGTTTTACGGTTTCATCTGTGCTGTTGATTTTCCAGGATTAAAAAACTGTATATATATATTCAAGAGCCCATATTAAAAAAAAATACATGAAGTATACATAAAAATACTTGTTTTTCGATATTTTAAAATTTGAGTATGCAAATATAAAGTGAAGTAAGTAGTAGCGTAGTTTCCAATAAAGCTTCATCTCTTTTTCAAACTTACTTCATAGCGCCCCCACGCAACTGGATCATAAAAATATTAAAAAAAATACTTTGGCTCTATTTTTAAGAAATCGCTCATCAGCAACTCTTACAGAATAAATAAAACTGAACTTTTTTATTAACAATACATCTTGTCATTAAAAAAATGTTTCTTACATTTTTTTATGATGTATTTGCGTATGTGTATATGTATAATTTCATTAGTATCCGTGCATTTATGTGGAATGGAATACCTACTCATTTTTTACATTACTTTTTTGGCACTGTCTATCTTATCTTACAGCAACTAAAGATGGAACGCCTACTTATCTTTCAAAAGTAAAAAATGTATCATACAGTATTTTAATGCCAAAATTTTAAATAGATGTACAAACGCACGTACGTGCTCCTACTCGTGGCATTCTTTTTCTTTACGCTAAGAAACCATCATTATAATAAGAAAAAAAGACTCATAAATCAAATCGATACTTCTAAAACGATTTAGCTTTATTATACTCCACTGCAACAGCGTGCAATTTTAGTTTATCACCTATATGGTGTATTTACCCAACTGGAAAAATATGTGACCACTCACGTGATTGTCTCACATAAAAAACCTCGTGAGAGCTCACGTCAAATTCTTACATGATTTATCGAAAAAAGTTTATTTCAACACCAAAACTGGAGGACTAAAGTGATTTATATGAAATTTAAAAAAATAAAAATTTTTTTTAATGTTTCAAATGAAACATTTGAAAGATTAAAACACATGGTAACATCAACTGTGATGAATAAATTTAGGTTCAATTATGTTTTAGACGATTATTTTTCAAAATAAAATTTTTTCAATTCATCATGTGAGGTTTTGTCGTGAGATCTCACGTGAGAAATTCCATGATTTTTTTCAGTAGGGTAAGTATATCTATATCATCTTACAAATGTGCAGTGCAAAAATTTGCTTCCTAGATTAAGAAGAAATAGGTTTTTTAAGACATACGTTTGATGCAAAGCTCTCTACTTGACTATACACGTGCTTATAATGAAACAAAAAAAACTTTGTACATTCAACCCAGCTGTTCCAAAAAAAACTACTCTTATAGTTAAAATCTTCATCATTGACTTCAGTAACAAAGACTCAAAAGTACATTACTCACCACATGCCTCCTGTGCAGCCTTATTGAGGTTCTGCAGCCTGGCATCTTTAGCGGACTCTTTCAACATTTGCAGCAGAAGATCCTCCATGGCACAAAACGCAGCTGTCCCCACCAGATCCTTAACGAGAATCGTGGACTCGAATTTTTTTGACGTAAATAGTCAGCCAAGCAGCATTAATCAATAATACCAGTACCATCGTTGATGCTCACCGGCGAGCTTTCAAAGAGACATGCGCGTACGGCGTACCTATATACACGTAGACGTAGACGAGCTGGTATATCATAAGTAAATTCGCTCTGAGAGTTGTCGTAGGGGGAATAAAATGTACAGCAGTGCTTCGCATGTTGGCAGACGGTTTTAAGAAATGAGGACGCTAAATGCTTGTTCGGATAGGAGTTTGTTTTCAATGCCTCAGCACGCTCGTTGCTGTGTTGTAACTTATAAAAGTACGTGGCGATGTAGCTGAGTAAAATTCTTTTATTTTCCCCGTTCAAGAAAAATTTTACAAAATCTGATTATAAATTTTAAGATTCTTCAACTTGTTTAATCGCAAAAAGTGTTAAATACTGTGTCATTTCTTTTCTTGGAATCATAATTTTTATGGAATTTTCTTCTAAAAAGTATTGCTATATAGGAAGTGTTGAATTTAATTGATTTTTAAAGATTTAATTTCTTTTAATGACTTTGAAAAATACGTCCGTTTTTAGCGTGTAAACAATTGCAATAACTTTATTATTTATAATCAAAAGTCTTTGGAATTTGGGTTATCTTAATGCTACGATTTTTCTACAAATTAAAAGAAAATAGCTGTTCTAGGGCCCTGAGGGGCTGATTTTTATTTTGTTGAGCGTCACTCCTTTAAAACCATTTCCTTTTTTCAATTTTCATGTAAGTCAGATAAACAGTTGTTCTTCAACCCATCCAATTTTCAACTAAAATGAACTAGCCCCACTTATCATTTGGCTTTGATAAGACACTCGTACCTACATTTGATAGCGAGAATCATACGTAATGACGTCATGGGCATTGCACAGAGGCACACAGTTTTCATATTGATAAAAAAAAGTATCATATCGGAAACTGTTTGTCCCCAAACGTTATTTTTATTATTTGGGGTAGCTTACAATATAAATTAATTTAAAAAAAGATTTAACTTCCAAAAAAAATTTATAAAAGACTTATTCAACAAAATATATCTATTGTAATAGTCACCATTTTAAAGCGGTTCTTTCATGATATGATTACGAACAGAATAATATAATACCTTGAGGAATTATGTATTAAGTTACAATATACTATCCACAAAATTTTAGAGTAGGCTGACGAATATAAACGCAAGAAAATGGTAAATGAAAAGTAAACTCCAAACACGTACTCTTAGATGGCAACTAAGCATTCCTTTACTGAAAGTTGCAGCCTAATTATTTATTTACTGAACATAATTAAGTAAAAAACTGATACAACAAAGCTTACGTAATACTTAACGTACTGCCGTTTCAAAATATATATGTTCACAGACTTAATCAAAAGATATTAAAATAGAACACAAGCATACATTTTTTTGTCTTATGTTAAAGGCATAGGAAAGCATCTACTGCTGGTATTTTGAGGTTAAGCGCCAATTTTACATAATCTGTGACCATCGGTCATTCTTATATAAAAAAAAAAATAGTAAAATTGTTTTATTTTTTTTTGTAAAAACTGCTGTAATAATATTAAGAAATTTATCATGTAGTGTTTAAAGCTACCGCTAAAAAATAAAGTAGTATAGCATAATGCGTATCGCAAAGTCCAAGCGTACTGGAAAAGAGACAATATCACACCACGAAAATCAACCGATAATAATGGTCTGCGAATCTTCCACGCCCGAAGCAATTACCGATACGCCGAAAAACGAGGGTCTGCTGTATAAGCAAGAAGTAGCGATGCGAGATTCAGCTCTGGATCGTCTGCCTAGTAGGTCAATGGTACCTTGCTTCTCGGACTTCTAGACTAATCTCACACTTTACTACTGGCCTATAGCAACGTGCTTGGTGAAGCATTGGGTTTGAACCTTCCGCGTACGCATTACGCAAGTACTTATATTTTGTTTGTAAATTATTATGGAGAATGCAAGCAATCCATTTATAACTATTATTTAGTTATTATTATTTTATACCGTTGACTTAACAATTGTACAACGTAACATGACGATTATTAAGCCGTTCTAAGTCTATCTGCGAATGAGCATTTTATGTTGATATCGATATAATTTTGAGACGTCGGCTCTCTTGTGTGCTGTAGAACTGAATGTACATGATTATTTCTACAAATATTGTTTACTGTAATTTATTTACTTATAAAATACTTTATAAATACTACACCATCTCTTAAGATAATACAACCATGATGGCCTATGACATCTGAATGGAGTTTCCCTTTGGGTATCACTTTATTTATTGAAAATAAATGGCACTCTGGTCCCTTTGTCAAGAAATTCAATAAGTATCAAGTGCACTTTTTAGGTAAAAAAGTTGGAAGAAATACTATATATACATAGACAGTGAACAGCAGATGACAACATGGCGTCCACATATTTACTAAATTTGGGTGGTAGAAAGACAAAATTAATCGATTTCGACTTTGAAAAGATAAGATCATAAAATTTCTACTGCATAAAGACGAAACAATAGAATTTGGTCTTTTTAAACGGCAAAATTTTATAGTTTATACTTTACAAGAGAACAAATATCAGTTTAGCCTTTGCAAAAAATTAATTCGGGTAATGTGTAAGTTTAAAAAGACAAAAATAACAAATTTATTCTTTCTAAAATATAAAATTTTGATTTTATACTTTGCAAAGGAATTAAAGTCGATTTAGTCTTTTTAAAAGAATCAATTTTAAGTTTTGGGAGTTTAAATTTGATACAACAGCTAATATTACAACAGCTTTTTTCAAAACAGTATTTGAGTCTAGGGCAAATCAGAAATTGAACAGGAAAAATTATTCAGATGAAACTTTTTGAGGCTATCTCATTTAAAAAATGTGCTACTGTGCATTAATAAGCATATGTTGCCAGACCAAAATATGGTCAGGTATTGTTTCAACAAATTTTTCTAAAACAAATTTGTAACAAAATTTTTTTAATCATAAATAGATACTTTCATATTCTTTGGCACATTTGAAAAACCTTTTTGGGATGTATATACTTAAACCCCACAGTATTTGAGTAAAAAGTTCTCAAATTATTAAAAAATGCGTTTTTTCCGATTTTTTATTCTCCATTATATTATGACTTTTAATATCTCTATACGCATATATATATATATGTAGATCAAAGTCAAAAAGATAAACTTTCATCTTTCCAAAGTTCATACTTATGATTAAATATTTTAGAAAGTCTAAATTCGTAAGATTTGTCTTTTTAAAAGTGCAAATCAAAAAGTTTCGTCGTTTACAAAAGGGAAATTAAAATTTCTACTTTTTGAAAGACGAAATTAGGTAATTTGCTTTTTTAAAAAGAATAAAGCCATTGATTGAGTATTTATTATATCTAAAGTTGCGGATTTATTCTTTCTAAAAGACTAAATTCACAAATTCAATCTTTTTAAAAGAAGAAAGTGCATCACTCCTTCTCTGTAAAGTAGAAAAACAGAATTTTGTTCTTTGAAAAGGCATAAATATTACATTTTATTCTTTTGACCCTGAAAATTTCGTCTTTCTACCACCAAAATTTAGTCTTTTGGTTTAGAGTGTAGTGATTCTTCCGACTTTTTTTACCTAAAAAAGTGCACTTGATACTTATTGAATTTCTTGACAAAGGGACCAGAGCGCCATTCATTTTCAATATAAATAAAGCGATACTTAAAGGGAAATTCCATTCAGATGTGTTTCCAGAGCGTAAAATGAAAATCTACAATCGAGATAAGCCAATACAGTAGAGCATACGCATGCCCTGAAAGAGGCTATTTCCAGTTTTATAGGTAAAGGATGCTATAACCTTTTCTTGGACCGTTTGATGTACTCGTAATATCGAATACTGACAAGCACTAAACTTTCCAAACTCTCTGACTTTGTCATCTTTATATGGGATATTGGAAGGGCGGGCGATTATATTCTCAAAAGGAATAATTAATAAAGCAGAATGTTGTAGTACAAGCGTGAATCGCGACCCCACGACTTCATAATTATCAACATGGGGACTCTCTTCTCAGCAATCATCCACATATAAATACAAGAGAACGTCACAAATAATTCCTATGAACTTTTATACCGGACATCATAATGTAAAATTTAGAATTAGTACTTCCCTAGCAGCACCATCTTGGCAATATTTTTACTTGTTGCACCATCAGGTGACTGTCAACAGAAAAATTTTTTAAGTCTGCAGCTAGTCTGCTCCCGGAATCTTACATAGTTCTGCTACATGAGTGTGTCAGGCACTTGCACAAAAAGTGCGTAAATCTTGCGTTAAATCAAGTGTAATTGTAATATAAAATTGACAAGTAAAATTTTAACGTTAATTTTTTGCAATTAATAGTTCTTACATATAATATAATTATAATAATAATTATTATTAATATCATTATTACTAGTAGTATTTTTAACATTGCTTTAATTATAATCATCAATAATATTTATTGTTAGCATTACTATAATAATTATTATTATTCATATTATTACTTTCATTATGTTTATTTTTTTCCGAGGTCGTACAGAATGCCTTTACGCATGATAAAAGAGGTATGGGCCCCATTTTTATGTGGCACTCGCTGTCTTAGTACCAATACAGATTACATTTCTACTAAACTGGCAAGATCTATCTCCTAAGAGTACCCGGCTTGGTAACCGAATTAGCATACAACTTCAAGCCAGGGCCTCTAAGACTTTGAACGGGCTTCCTCTGATATTTTATCACCAGCTCATCTTCTAGGGCGTTTTTTAGTTGTTAATATTTTTCTGAGCAACTGTCTCCTATATTGTTAAAGGAAAGGTGTAGACACTCCCTATTGCAAGCACAGGCCCGGGCACCCCCACCTGCAGAGGTGCGAAGAGCGCACTAACCGCAGAGCCCGAGGATTCTTATCATTATTATAATTAAAATTAAAAAAAAATTTATTTCATTATACTAACAGTGCGCTATCATAACAAGATTATAACAGATATGGAAGATGAGAATGTATTTAAAAATAAGTGTTTTTGTTGTAAAGTTGGTCTTAAAGATCGTTAGCATATAGAACTTTGTTTAAATATATCATGTTTAACAGTTGCTTTTGATTGTGTCGTTTACTTGCTCGATCCTTTAATTATTAAAAAAAAAAAAAGGGCCTTGAGTAAATTTCGACAGTTTCAATAAAAAATTAGCTCTTCATTCGATCGTTGAGGAATTTTAGGAAGAGTTTTAGACGTACAAATAATCATTAACTTTCTTAGAACTGATACAATAACTAGTAATTTATTTAGTAGAATTAAGCTTAAAAGCTATAATGTAAATTTGATTTGAAACGGATATCTAACTATTTCTTTTGATATTTGTTAGTTGAACGAAACAAACAGAGTTTTCAATCAATAAATGCAAAGAAGAGAGAACTAATAATTGAGCGAAGCGTATTCTAAAAAGTAGTACTTATCTCTTACGAGGTGATTTTGAGCGAGATGCTGCGAAGGTCGGACAAGGCGACAAGCGAGTCTAGTGGAAATTATCTTGAAAGAAAAAGGGTTGAGATAACCGCTGAGCTGCCTGGACTGCGATCAAAGGGCTGCAAGGAGCTAATCAAAAGCTGCGAAGAGCTGCTGCCAGTAGCAAGGGCGAACGACGACTACTCTAGTCGCTCTAGTCCAAACGGCTCAGGCTGCGAACAAACTCAAAGAGAGTCGGCGAGGGGCCCACGCACACAACGATCAAGCCTCAATCACACTTTAGAAATTTTTTGAAAAGCTAAAAGCCAATAATCCGATTTTTTGTGTTGTGCGCATGAGTTCTCCTACCTACGGAGTCATAAAAGTTCAATGTAACGCTCTGTCTTCTCGCATTACCTCGCTCTTACAAAGAAGTTCGCGGTTCTGATTAAACAACAGTATTTTCTTCAACAGCACTCATTTTCATAATCTGAAGTTTTTCTACTTATTCTGTCAATAACGCACTCGACTTACCGCAAGATTTGTGCACTTTTTGTGCTAGCGTCTGACGCACTCGCCTCAACGCAAGTCTTACACAAATTTGCTGCAAGTGAGAGTGCATTAGGGTGCCTGTACATGGGCATCTTACAGTCTTAAGCCTTTAAGCCACACCTATGGCGGTTGATTTAATTCAAACTCATGTTAACTGAATACCGTAATAATTTGTTTTAAACAAGGAAATAGACACTTTATTCATAATACAACTATGTAACATGATTACATTATAAGGTTTGAACGTCTTTAAGGCATCCAATGAAAAATTTCTACAATTTATGTTAATACAATAATTTTTTGAACATAACCTCTCTTACCTCTCTTTTTAACGACTTAGCGTTACCAAAATTTTTTTTAGTTTTGGTGGCTAAATATCTTTCCAATATTATAATGTAATCACGTAACATAGCTTTGTTACGAACAGGACGCCTATTATCTTGTTTAAAAAAATTTATATCAATATTCAGTTAACGTCAGTTTGAATTGAATCACCCGCCATAGGTTTGACTTACAGTCTTAAGACATTCAGACACCCATATACAGGCTCCCTTACGATATAGTGAATAACTCACTCAACTTAACGCAAGATTTGTGCACTTTTTGTGCAAGTGCCTGACTCACTCATCATGCAGGAGAACTGCGTAAGATTCTGGAAGCAGACTAGCTGCAGACGTATGCAATGCCAGAGCGTAAGATTATGCTACCAGGGATAATTTGAATTAATAAACAATATTTATAAATACTCGTTTTAGATGTAAGCAGTATTAATAAATATCAGCTTGATAGTCTCACCTTCGACTCAGAAGTCATAAGAAAACCACCTTAAGCCATTATAATGCGTTAGAAGTTCGCATAGTCCGGGAGCCAACGGCCAGGGTACTTGTTAAGGTGGCTCCGGCGCCTAGTGCCGCATCAAAATGGGGAGACTACAAATTAATCATTATTTTCTTTAAAATATGGTATAAAATTATCGTAGATACTGTTGTAAGCCATATTCTACATTGTATCTGTTACTTTAGTGAGTAAATATAAAAAAACAAAAAAGTTTTATGCTGCCCTAATTGATGAACTGTTACGGTACGCTTCTAAGTTCAAGAATGTGGCAACATTGCTCAGCTGTAGTCATACCTACATATTTTTTTTTTTTTTATTATATTACAGTGCTCTACGTCCGGCTCCTTTAATGAGGGCACTACTATGGGCACTTAGCACTTTGGAGAAGGAAGGGAAGAGGGATGGGAGGCCTCCCATTACTGGGAGGAGGGTAAGAGGAAATTAGGCAATTATGCTGTAAGGAGGTCGCCTAAACCCTCCCCGAGGAGCATTGCGTGGTGAAAAAGCACATATGAAAAATCACAGAAGTACTTGCCCGATAAGTCGCACCGGGAATCGAACTACGGTCTCCCGCGTGCCAATCCACAACCTAGTCGACTGAGCCACCACGCGCTCTCATACCTATATATATGTAGTCTGCAGAATGCAGACAGCTGAGAGCTGACTTGCACTCGCAACTGTATACTTAGTCTCCGATTATTTAAAGATTTTGTTCGATAACAAAACACTTTTCTCATGTCATCGAGAACTACGTAATAATATATGCAAGATAGTATATTTTTTACACCTCACGGGTTATATATATATATATATATATATATATATATATATATATATATATAAGTGCAGCAGTAGGATGTATATCGCGTAAGCTTACATTTCCTATCTAACCCGTATTAAAACTACGATTTTGTAAGCATGATTTATTACAATTTTCGTCGTCAACCTTAATTTTTTTTATACGAATAGAGAGTTGGAAATTCAAAGAATATAATTCAATTTTATTAACCTCGGTTGGGTTATTTATAATTTTAACATTGAGGCCACTGGAACCACCTTAAAGCCGTGGGAGATACATGACTGCACCAAAGTTTTCGTTACGTATTGTGGTGTGCTGAATTTGATTATCAAAGGTGCTGGGTTGTAAAAATAACCGATTAATTTTTATAAACATTTTTATAAATAAATGCTAAATTTTGAATTTAATTTTTTTTTAATTCTATCACTAATTAAAAAAACGTATTCCTGTCATTTTTCCGTGAAATCCATTGTTTACAAGTAAAAAATTCACAAAGTTTTAAAGAACTGGGTTTTTTACGAAATTCAACCAGACATGGCACGCTCTTTAATGCACATTTTCTGATCCAAAAAGGCTTAAAACTTTTACATAACATACTACTATAATAATGTGGAACAAGAAATTTATGATTTGAATTGGATTTTTATCTATCTACTCTTCGTCGTTATGCCTATTACGGCGCTTAAGTGGTAAGTAAGTGCTGGAGCGAGCTCATAAGAGATCATTATGCTTATTTATAAGTATCTCTATTCTAACTTTTTGTTGATATTTTGAGTCCATATTTCAATGTTCAAGAGTGCATATCACAAAAATTGTCAAGCAATACTTTCTCAAATAATTTTTATAAACAAAAACTGTTTTCATTTTTAAAATATTTTCGGTTCTTATTTTAAAAATTTTTGTTTGTTTCTCAAGCAAATTTTAAAGAACAATTCTTAGAAACTCTTAAGTTTCGCATAAACGATTCCGCAAATATTTGAGTAATCTACAAGTTATACATTATACAACAGGAAGCACTTGGGTGACATACATCAACATAAATAAACTGAATTTTTAGTCTCTGTTAATGTTGTTACACAAGTTTGTTTTACTACTTACTCTTTTTCCTTTTTACAGTGAAGTAGTTTGTCATGACAACAAATTCAAATAAATTTATAAAAATAAACAGTGTATTTAGTGATCCAATAAAAGTAACTTTTAATGAAACAAAAAGGGTAGGTGAGTTTGATGTATTGATACTAGCTCTTGTAAAATCAGTGATATAAATTATTAATGGCAATACTCTGGAGACCTGCTAACTTAATGTTAAGAAAGCCTTTTTGAATGGCTCCATCAAGGAAGAGATAAACATGGAGATTTCTGAGGATCTGCTTGATGAAGATAGACTTAAGAAAGATAAAGTTTTATAAATTGGAGAAAGCCTTTTATGGATTCAAGAACAGCCCAAAAAGATGGGACAAGCGTTTTCGTGAGACTGCCCCCAAATTGCGACTACAGTCACATACTAACGAGGCATGCCTTTATACATGGAGAGAAGAGGATGATATGATGATAACTAGCAATTGTGTAAATTAACTAAATAAAATCAAATCAAGATAGTCTGCAATCTGATTTCGAGATGTCAGATCTTGGCAAAGTCGGCACTTTTCTAAGTGTTAAAATGGAAAGAGATAAAAAATATAAAACAATTCTTCTTACCCAAACACCATACATTGACAAAATGCTAGAGAGATTTGGGTTTAAGGATTTAAAGCCACAAAAAAACACTAATGGTGACAAATCAAGTCCTAAATCGATAAATAAAGGATAGAGAAGAATCTGCAGAAGATGCTGGCGAGCTGGATAGAACAAAAACTAGAGAAAATTTTCCACACAGAGAAGCAATCAGAATCTTGCTGTATCTGGCTCACGCCATTAGACCAGATATCTTATACTCTGTGAATGCACTAAGCAGACAGCAAATCTGCCAAACTAAAAATGATTGGAAAATGATCAAGGAAGTTTGTCGATATTTGCAACACACAAGAATTCTGGGACTAACCTATAAAAGCTGCAAAGATGGACTGAAAGCCTATTTAGATGCAAGTTGGGTGGACTGTAGAAGCTCAATGACAATCAGTGGATACCTTATAAGATTATATAGTGAGTCAGTTGCTTGGAAGACGAGAAAACAGAATTATGTTGCGATCTCAACATATGTGGTGGCTATGTATGATGCAAACAAAGAATTGATAGAACTGGAAGTCTTGAACACTCCATAAGTCTGATGTTGTCTCATACTCTGTTGCCTGTGAACCTGTAATGTAACGATAAGGCTGCCAGAGTAAATGCTAAGATAGATGGTGGTAGAAGATAGAGACAGAGATTAGTAGGGAGATTGCTAACTGCAATACTATACGGAGTGGGCCCTCTTTTTTCCACTATTTCGAGCTCCTCGTTGCGGTCAAGCGCCAAACCAGGCGCATATTTTTTTTGTTAATTTGAGAAGCATGATAGGGGTATGCGCCTACGAGGAAAAGAGTGGATTCGCATGAAAATATTCATATAGGCGAATATCTTGGAGATGCATGGGAGAGGTATACCAAATGTGTGCCTACAAATGGAGGAGAAAGGAAAGGAGTGGATATGTTGACCATAGCTACAGCTGAGCGTATAGCGAAGCAAAAGCAAGCAATGATTGACGAGTGTTTTTCGCTCAACCTTTTCTGTTGTACATCGAAACTATATTTAGTTACCGTGTTCAACCTTATACATATAATTAAAAGTACGCTGGATTATTTTTAAGATTTTGGGTACTTGTAATTGTCATAGGAGTCAGCAGCTGTAGGTTATGCTCCAAAGGTCTTCGATGAACATATTATGTTACTTTCATGTTTCGCAGAGACGTGCTCGCAGTAGCTAAGTAGACTAATGCCCACACCATTCCTTTTGATATTTTGGAGTTATAGGTTCGAAACCAATATTATGTTGACTTTTTTTTTTCTCAACAGAAGATATTTAATTTTTAAATTAAAATTATTTTATTTAATGATCAGTTATTTTTATGACGTGTATAGTTTTATTCATACTTACTTACTGTACGTAATATTCTTCTATGATATTGTACTATGAAAAAAACAGCTTAGAAAATAATATTTTTGAGTTTTTTCTTTGACAGGGCGTAAAATACTGTTTATTACACGGTTGTGAAAAAAAACCACAAAAAAAAAAGAAAATAACATAAGTGTAACGTTTTAATTACATGTTACTGTTTTTTATACTTTTAAGTGCTCTAGCTACTAATAAATCGAGTGCTTAACGCATTTTTGTAGTAATACTAAGACATACATTGGTTTCTATGACAACTTATAATTTTTTTTTTTAACAAAAATCTGATTTTTATTACAGACGTTCCATGTGTTTTTTTGAATTTTACGCCTTCGTTTTACTAAAAAAATGCGTTAAGCACTTGACTCATTAGTAGTTAAAGCACTTAAAGTATAAAGAAGTGTAAACAGTAACATGTAATTAAAAAATTATATTCATATTTTTTTTTGTTTTTTTTTGACAACCGTGTAATGTACAATATTTTACGCTTTGTTAAAGAAAACACTAAAGAATTTTATTTTACAAAGTGTAGTTTCTTCATTGCCATTATCTTAAAAAGGCAACTGTCTTTTTTAACTTTTGGAAAAAAGTATTTTAAGCAATGTTTTTATAAACGTGTAGTTTTTCAAATTAACTGACGTCAAAATAACAAAATTTGGTTTTTACATTTGTTACAGTGGTAAATATACTAGTTTGGCAGTAGTGAAATAAGAAAATTCACTAATTCTTTAATTTAACAGTGTTCAAATCATAAGCAATATGGAAAACAAAGAGCTTTTACCAACGTGTTACTGAATAAGATATTTGTAAAATGATTAGATTCATACAGAATTATATTTTATGCTTGCTATATTTTTGTTACACGAGTTACGATAAGCATTAATATTTTAATTATTACTATTAGTATTATAAAAAAGAATTTCAGTACCAAATCTTTTATAGTGATAAAAAAATTCAAGTTTTTCACGATGAGCATTTTACGGTTACTAGTTTTAATATTTTTTTTAGCTTCTGCTCTGCGTTATTAGTTATTACCTCTAGTCATTTTGAATACTTTTAATCCCAACAAAATTATTAACGCTTCAACCCGATGTTTGTAACTTGCATTTTTGTAATTAGACCGCTCAGGAAAATATTCACTCATAATTTCTTCTACTACCTCAGCTTAAGAAATAACTAGTTTTCTTTGATGCCATAAACTCGTATGATGTTGTGAAGTCTGTAACTGACAAGAAATTATTTTTAAAAAAAGTTCCGTGGTCCTTGCTAAATACGCTATTTCTGATACTGTTTCATCGGTATGTTCGTATTCTCTACATTTTGTATTAAGTTCGTCATCCGTGACTTGTTGATCTTAATTTTTCTTAAAAACTGTCACACAATCATGACAATTGCTCTTTCGTAAATCACTTTTAGCCGTGTAACCACTTAAGTTAACAATAGCATTTCTCTCACACAAGCCTTTGTTTTCAAAGTCTACTATTTTCCCTGAATCTATGGATGAAAATGTTTCCATCATTTCAGCTGCCTGTAAAAGCTCTTGTATTTCTTGCATTTGCGCTGCGATCCAAATGTTTTAGGTAACTTGTTTGCAGTGGCAGTCACTGAGCCCGCATCTTTATTATGTGAGTCATTCTAATTCGAATTGACTAAGGTATGTGCTTCTTCTATTTTAAGGGTACCTCGTTGACGCGTATCAATAAAATCAGTAGAGATAATGTGTCTGAAAGTACGACGGTACATTCGGCAAGTAGGATTTGGATTGAAGCCACCCCTTCCTCGATATCTTGAATTCGTATGATTGACACTATCTTGGTTGCAAAGACCAGTAGCTAATTTAAAGTCTAGATCATTCAATTTATTTTCAATATCAGGAAACAATTGTAATTAACAGTTGGTAGTCAAAGACAAACCAATAAAGCACGGTGGTCTACTCACTCGCTCCGATTTTCCGCATTTACTTGCACGTACCACATGTACTGTCCATTTTCTGAACCATTCCACAAAATTTTTCAGGCATTCTTGAATTTATGAGTTACACCGTAAAAGTGGTCACTAATGTTTTTCAACATAACATAGTTTGCATGAATTACAAGCGTCAATTACCGTGTCCATTTTTCGAACAAACTCCGCTGATTGCTACCACGTATCGAATATCAACCAATTTTCATCTCTTTTTTTAGCAGCTTTACCAGCTATTTTTATTGCTGGAGCAATTCGTTGACTCAAAAGTTGTAAAGCTAAACTTACTTTTATACATTTAAAGTTGTTTAAATTAAAGTGAGTATCGCTTAAAAATATTAATAAATTTGATGTATGGTTATAATTATCTACTTGACAACTTTGTAATAAGTCACCGTATGACATTATAACTTTGTTTTGTATAAAAATATATCTATGTGCTCTCAACTCATAAAGCAATCGTTCGATGAGATGAGGTCAATCCAACGCGGCAAAAATTTTTTTACCTTTATGCTGAAAAAATGGACTGTCAATGCTAACTTTTAAAAATTTACTGAACAATTTCTGATTATTAGATCCTTAGTCACAAACAATAATTTAAATAATAGTCCTATTTTTAAAATAAAGCAACCAATATCTTACGTATTAGTAAAAGCAATTGTTTTGCACTAGCTCCATTTTCGTTAAATCCAAAACAAAGAAGTTGATGCTAGGAATTTTTGGCAGTAATGCCATCTACACAGAATAAAAGAGCATGTTTATTCAAATTTTTAAAACTAACACCTATATCTTCAAGACCTTTAGTTTTATCATATATTGTAGAGTATTCTTCCAGACTTTTGATGCTCACCTTATTAAATTGCAGTTCACATACACGTTTATTCATAGGAAGTTTATTTAAATTTTGTTTGATTTTTTTAAGAACATTTTTATTTTATCCTGGCTTAACATCTAAGTGGGCTATCTAACTTCTAACATTAGATTCCTTAGCTAATCTAATCCCTTATTTTATCAATTGATTGTACCCTGCAGCTGAATTATTTTTTGGTTTGAATTCTACTAATATTAAAGTTTTCCGCGATTCACTAAAATCCGTATCTTTCACTAAATTTGTAATTGTTTCTGTTAATTCATTTTTTTTGAAATTAATACGTTCCTTTAATCTAAAATTAGGCTGTCTGAAATTTGTTACAGGTTTTAAAAAATTCTAATTTTTTTTGCAGTAATTTTATATGACGCTTAAAAGATTTTGTATAGTGCTCACACGAGACTGAACAAAATTTTATATTCGAAATATTTTTTTTGGTACTTGCGAATTTTTACTAGAATTGCATGCATACACTTTTGTTTGCCCAACTTCATTGGTCTTCATTGGTATATTTCCCATGTTATTATTTTGATTCTGATCTATTTCATAATCTAAGTAAAGTTTATTGGTTTCAACTTCATCAATATCGAAAAAATTTTTTTTCTAGAAGGATATAATGAATCATTTAAGCATTTTGTGACATTAATCGTATCATCGTTTTCGCTAACATTTTGTTCTACATGCATTGGTAATGGTATACTACAAGCTGGAATTTCTTGCTGTTTTTTACCATCCATTTTTATATGTTCTTTAGGCCCATCTGCTTCACACAATCTTTCTTGATTTTGGTCTGACTGTAGATGATGATCTGCTACATAATCTTCTACGCACAGTTGAGGTTCCTGTTGTACAGCTTCAGGTTCAATTAATCGCCAATCAATGGGCATAGCTTTGGCCTTTAAGCGCAATTTTTTATTGGTTGATTTTGTCATGTCACCCGTGACAAAATGTTTTTCACAAAGACCAGCAATTTGTATCGAAAATGCCGTCAACACTCGAAGACTGATATTGACCACACACAAAATTATTGTCCAATAACCTCATTTTCGAAGAGCAATCGTTATACAAATAATTTATGTAATTTGATACCTTATACTGATATTTAGTAAGAATACGATTACTCAAGGAAACATTCTACGAGTTCAATATTCCAATGGAACGTACTATGTGTTAGAATTTGAAAAAATTAATCAAAATGCATAATCGTATTCTCCAGTATTGTACTTAACAGTGAAAGTGACAAATACAATACACCGTTTATTTAACGTAGTCCAAAAATTTTTTGATCATACTTTATTTACAGCATTTTTCTTTAAATTATAGTAAAGTGACCAGGAGATCTTATAAAGTTAACTTTTGCATTTCTCCACTTATCCTTAAACTTCACAATCGAATGTTTGCAACCTACCTGAGTGTGTGATCCATATATCGTGACTTTCTTTTTGTATTTTAACATCTGGAAATCGGACAAGTTGAGCACGAGGCTGTTTTGATTCTGAACATCCTTGGTACTGACAGAAATCAGAAGTCCTTGACACTGCCATTTCTATTTATAGAAATACGAAAATTATATATACATGCATTGTATATTGGACGATAAAATTTGACAATCCTAACAAAAACAAGCCTAACTTGCCAGGTTTTAATTGATATTATTTCTTTAATAAACATAATGTTTTTTTTATTTACACACTGTTATTTTTTTTAAAACAATTTTATAACCATACAACTATATAAATTTTTTACTTAATCTCAACAATTATCTTACTAATATACAAACCAAAGTAGCAAAAACCATTGTAATCGCTAACCGCGAAAACTACTAAAACGATTTCGCTGAAATTTTGCATACTGATTTTTGATGATTTTGCATAGTTATTTTCTTAAAAAAAGTCAATAACAGTAGCAATAAATAAGCTCAAAGTTTAGCTAAAATTAGCTAGCTTTGCTCTTTAGTTCAGTATAATCCGCTAGGTGGCGTCGAGATAAAATTAAAGCCACCCGCAATCAAAGATAGTGATGAGTGGTTATAAGACGTCCTATTGAGTAGACAATTACTGTAGCCAATCATCGGCACTACACCAAGAACAGAGGAGTCCTTCGTGCAGCTGGGCATCCCGGCTACCGATGACACTCTTCTTTCATGGACAAGCAAAATAAATTGGTTAATACCCCGGATCCCTAAAATAAACGAGTGTCACGGGAAAACAGGCGTTCAGAACGTCAACGTCTCTGGTAAAATACCAGGAAACGTTTTTAGCCAGAGCACAAGTAGCACAACCTGCTCCAGCACTTCAGAGCTTTATGGCCGTTCAACCATCCAACCTGGAGCCGTCAGAGAATTTTCTACTTTAAATGCGAGCCAGGGAAGATAGCTCTGAAGAGTATGGGCAGCCACAACGGCCACCTTCTTAGTGGTTGTCCCAACGGCATATCTACAGAGAAAGTATTCCCCAGGCCCATTTTCCCAACTAATGATGAACAGTTGGTTATCTAAGGAACGACCAGAAGACGAGATATTCTTTGGTCAGCGGTGTTCGTCCCTTCCAGTACAGTGTCCATACACAGAGACTCAAAGGATAAGCGTCAATCTACCCGCAGCTAGTTTTTCATCATCAAGAATAATAATAAGTAATAGCTGCAAGTTTTACCACCGGCTGCATTCTAAGTATTTCTGTCCCCTTCTTAACCATTAATCTCATCGGTTCTTTTAAGGGCCACCAAAGTTTAAATTACTTTGCCAACAAATACATTTTCACTACGATATCCGGAGACGATTCGTCAACTAAAAGATTATTTAAAGCCGGCCACTATTAAACTAAGTCAGTCATTAACTGGCAGATGTCATGAGCAGAGTTGTTCGTTGCAAGGCTGGGAACCCCGGTGACCGACGACCCTGTATTATCCTCTCGACTTTAAGCATTCAACCAGGAATCACGGATCCTTGCTAAGGTCTGCGCTGGGAGAACCTAACAGCTATAAAAAAAAATAATAAACGTGAGCCAACGGAACAGTTTTCAACGGGCAAGCATCATGAACCAACCTCTCCACCTTAGATCACCAAAACAACTGAGTCTGCAAAAAAAGAAGATGCTTTAGACACCGTATTCGACATTATACCAGGAGACGTTGAGAAAGAGCTTTACAACTAGCTCCAAAGCCTTAAAAGTTGTAGTTTTCTTCCCAATCTACCTTGCTAACAAATGTATTACAACCTACTAAAGTTAAAAAAAATAGCATTTGTTGAAATGGAAGGAAAACTTTAAATGCATGTAAGGAATACAATTTTAGACTTCAAGAAAATGACGAAAGAATTTATTAAGTGAGAGATCAGATTTTTACTATAACCCTTATAGCAATCTCTTGAATTTTTCAGATTTTTAAATGAGTAGAATATGTATTTGTATTTTTGTTGTGATGAATAACGCAGAGATGAAGCTCCAGGGCTTTGTTGCTCTGATAATAAAGTTGTGTAATAAGAAAAAAAAATGTTTTAATGATATATTTTTTGTAAGCTTTGAATCTCTACAGCTTTTAAAAATTACCCTGTTTATAGATTATACGGGAGAAACTGAAAATCAACGGCCTTTTAAGGCCAACGATTATCTTATGATATAAGGAATGCACGGTAATTTTCAGCATAATTATATTTTTTTTACTTTCTACAGCTTTTTACTCGACCAAATAAATTGTATGAATTTTGAACTACTATGTTTTAGTAAGAAGATTTTTTTTCAGAGAAGTGTCAGAACAAGATGTAAAATTTTTAATTGAAAACGTTTTATATTACATATCAACACATAACTGTGTCCATTTAGTGAGTCTCGGGCGAAGTCAAGTCGGGGGGCCCACTAGTTAAAGTATAAAAGACGTTTATCATACGGAGCGTTTTCTGTACGATCTTGCTAAAATTTTAATAGAATTCTCGTAATGATGTTATCAAGCCACATGTAGAATTTGAGACCGTTCTACTGCACCATTTTTTAGATACTGGTACTGTATTTAATTTTTAGAGAGATTGACAAGTTATTATAGCAATTAAATAAAAAAACAGTGTAAGACGCCTACATATAAGTATAAAAATGCAATGAAAACAGTTGCCAGCGCTGCCGCGTGCTAATTTTTCTCTCACTGCACTCTCTACGTTTTCCCTCAAATGGCGATTAACGTTCTTAAGTAACAATACATGCATATCTTACCCAGTAACACAGTTCACTTACTTTCCAATTCTTTGATTATGAAAAAATAACAAAATAGACATCAGATAATTTGACGTTGTTATCAACTAATTTGTTCATAAAGAAAACTGTAAAAAACATTGTTTATAGATGGTATCGACTTTTTTAACAAAATTTTTTTAGAACGAAGTTCTTTATGTCGCGTTACTTGGGGGGCTGGAATTTTAAAACCGACAAATTTTTTTTTTTTTGAATCAGAAATCTCTTCCTCTCAAGTTTTTCCCCTCACCCCGTCCCCCCTCACCAAGTGTTCTCTACACACTTCCCCTCTCCTAACTATATATGTACATTTGTCAACCGTGCCGTGTTACTCTTCTGCATACCTTTACCCACCATTCCACCTCACACTCCCAAGCAATTAATTTTTTAACAAATTTTAGTTTTATTTCCCCACAGTAATTTTTCTTTCACTTTGAATTTTTTTTTCTTTTACAATTCTAAAAAAAAAAAAAAAAAAAAAAAAAAAAAAAAAAAAAAAAAAAAACATTTTCCAATAAAGAAATTTGAACCCTCGACCTTCTGCATGTGAGTCCTGTACCTTTCCCACTCTGCTACGAGCGCTGCCGACTATAGAAGTCGATTTCTTGTACTTATCGTGTAATTCGTAACTATAACATTCCATTTTTAAATGTATTCACTGATAATACATTCAATTATGAATTTGTTTTATAAATTGTGTATTTGTTTTCTAAATAATACATCTAAAAAAAAAAAAAAAAAAAAAAAAAAAAAAAAAAAAAAAAAAAAAAAAAAAATTTAATTAGCATAAATATGGTTATGTAGATTAAATACAATAAGGCGCGTTATTACGCATTAAATATTTGTATTTTCATTAAATCTGAGGTTTTTTTTGCATTACAGTAATGCTAATAATTACTGTTATAAATGAAAAAAGGTAATGAAATTAAATATGGAAAAAAAAGAAACGAAATATGAAAAAAAGAAATAATGAAATTAAATGAAATTTAAACAAATAAAATGATATATTAAAAAATAATGAAATGAAAAAAAAGAAAAAACAAAAAAATGAATATAAATAAAAAAATATAAAAAAAAGAAATAAAGGAAATACAAAAGAATGAAAAAAAAGTAATGAAATTAAATATAAAAAAAAAAGAATGATATATGAAAAAAAGGGAATGAAAAAAAAAAGATTAAATATGAAAATAAGAAAGAAATTAAATAAAGGAAATACAAAAAAATGAAAAAAAATGTAATAAAATGAAATATGAAAAAAAATAAAACAAGAAATGAAAAAAAAAATAAATAAAACAAGAAATTAAAAAAAAAAAAAATAATAAAAAAATAAAAAAAAAAACAACAACCAACCAGGGGGGATAAATGGGTCATGGGACCCACGGTAAGAACGAAGTTCTTTGAACATGACGAGTATAAAAACACAATTTCTCAGGTAACAAGGGGGTCGCCAGACCCATTGAAAGAACGAAGCTCTATAAACGTTAATACTGCATTCATGTAGTTCACTAAACAAAAACTTGAAAAACGAATAAAAAAATAAAATAAAAAAAATAGTTCAGTACTCACGATGGTTGAACTTCGTGAGTACTGTATTTATGCACGACGTTCTCACGAAGTTCAACCATCGTGAGTACTGAACTATTTTTTTTATTTTATTTTTTTATTCGTTTTTCAAGTTTTTGTTTAGTGAACTACATGAATGCAGTATTAACGTTTATAGAGCTTCGTTCTTTCAATGGGTCTGGCGACCCCTTTGTTACCTGAGAAATTGTGTTCTTATACTCGTCATGTTCAAAGAACTTCGTTCTTACCGTGGGTCCCACGACCCATTTATCCCCCCTGGTTTGTTGTTGTTTTTTTTTTTTATTTTTTTATTATTTTTTTTTTTTTTCAATTTCTTGTTTTATTTATTTTTTTTTTCATTTCTTGTTTTATTTTCATTTACTAAGCTGTAATACGTTAAATAATTCTCAATAATCTATGCATTATCTTATACATCTATTATTTCTAATAATTTGAAAACATTAGATTATTCAAAGCGACATACATAAAAAAATTTATCTAATATTTAAGTTGATTAGCTTGTTTTTATATCGTTATACTCTCAATAATTTTTAAGTTCGTATGAAGGGAATAGTTTTGCGTAACTATAGTTAAATAAATAAACAAGAGTTGTAATTAATAAAATTTTTTTTGTTCTAAAAGAAAGAAATCAATATTTAAATCCATGACACTAAGCAATTTTACTTTTTTAATTACCAAAGTAACGGAATCGTAATAAAGAAGGAAAAAAGTTATCAGCCAGCCGCCCGGGCCGTTTCATCCTCATATATGGGTGATTCTGCTGTTATTTGCTCAGATTGTGTCCGGTACCCGCACTCGCATGTCATAATGAAATCCAAAACTTTAAAAACGTTAAATTGTGTTAAATATTGTCAACTTCACTTGACATATTGTGTAATACCGATATATTAATTTCTTCATTTAGATAATCAATCATTTAGAGTCGAATTTTCCATTCCGACCCATAGCCACAACTCAATTTCACTCCTAAAAACTTTCATCGGTAAAAAATAAGGCTTATTTGCCACTTGGATGTGTAAGCATTATATACTTTAGCTATGGGGGTAAGGATTTGTACCTTAGTTCCACCAAAAATTGACAAAGACGAGTGAGTTTTCACTGCATACATTTTGTCCGCATTTTTACATCATAATAACGGTTTTAACAAAAATCAGTTCAAACTAGTAACCTTTTGGATTAGACATGCTAAGCAATGGTCACTTTTCAAAGTATAGAACTAAAATTAACAAATCCTCACGACAGTAGTACCAGAAGTTGTTACGTCTCGAATAGCCAAGCTCTTCTATTTGCGTAATTCGTGCGTACAAACATTTTATTCCATTCTGACCCCCCATGAAACAACCACTCGGTGTACGTGTGTAGGTACACAAACTACAGTTTTTTTTTGCATTTGAGGCTAGAAAACTAAGTATGGGTAGACAAGTGATTACATTACGTCTATGAGTCATACGAGCACTATAAACTTTGAAAATTCCATTCCAAACTTTTTTATTCCGACCGTATTTCACCTCAAAGTACCATTTTTTTCGTTTTAGAGCAATCAATCTTAGTCAAACTTCTTTTTCATCCCTGTTGGGCTAAAAGACGAGACATGTATCTCGAGATTTCGTCCAATTAACCTCTTTTCGCTACATAAATGCAAAAACGGTGGTGATACTTCCAACTTTGGTAGCCAAGTGGTGCATTCCATTAGGTGGCTTTATCTTGGCTTAAATGAAAGCAAAAACGTAGTCGTAATGATTAAAATACAAATCTTTACATTTTATGCCACCAAATGAAAAGTTATAGTGATTTTATAAAAAATACTGAATTTTAGCCAAAATCACATTATTAGCGATATTTACGCTCTAATTGAAACAGCTGGAACTTTTGAATGGAGGCACAAAATCGAACAAAATTTTTCTTAATCGATAGGTCTTGACTTCAGCTTTTATTTTAATCCCAGCAAGAACACTCGAACAGTTGGAGGAGCTTAGCTACACGTGTTAGAAAGAGATACAATTATTCAAAAATCGATGAAAACTGACTTTTATAAAATTTTGTGTAATTTTTGACTAGTTAATCTTGTAGTGGCATCCCTTTAGATATTTGTTAATGATGTTGTGTACAGTAGAAATACCAGGAAAACATTTTTTTTTAATCAACTTCTTTTTAAACAATTTATAAGTCAATCTGAGCAAGTTACGACAGAATTACCTGTATGTACACACATGTGTGTACTTGTATTATGAGTGCGCAGGCCACATAATGCATGTATACACCGAGTCTAAGAATATTGCTAGATCCCTTGCAAGAAATACAGTTAACTACATGCAATGAATCATAAAATGTTCCCTCTAAGATATTAACATATACTAATAAACAATTACAGAGATAATTTTAAGGAGCAAGTGTTGATAAAGTTACATACTTTACTGTTGAAAGATGAGTTTTTTTACCTCCTAACGCGACTATGTCCGTTTATTTCAAAACCTATCAAGTTGGGATGATAGTAAAAAAGTATCACCTTACCACAAATAGCCTTTCTCTGTTGTTTTACTTAGTAATTCGCTGTGTTATATCCACACTGTACCACTAATTAATACTTACAACATGTGCGTATACACAAAGATTGAATTACAAAAAGAAGGCACAAAACATGTGAACTATTCACGCAGTAGGAAAATCACATTATTTAGAGCATTCGTATCAGCAAAAAGTTGCACTAAAATACGTGATCTCAAGGCGGAAATTAACCAGTTAGAAAAATGTATTTTTATCTTCATTCACTTTCAGCAAACGATAGGCTATGTATATTATTTTCCAGCTGCTTAATCAGTTTTCGATACTACTAACAATATTAACTATAAAAATAATAGTATTAAAAATGTTATAGTAGTATCGATAGTAGGAATAAAAACAACAGAAATAATAACAAAACAAAAAAACTAAAGAATGGTTATGATGGCAACAATAAAAACTACGATTTTTTTGTTAGTAATGAGAAAATTTTAATTGATTAATAAATTAAATAATTTTAACTTAAAAATCAAACTTAACTTTTGTTGAAAAAAAAAAAAAAATTGTAACGCTGGTTTTGAACCTACAACTCCAAATCATTAAAATGACCGGCGTGAGCATCAGTCCACTCGGCTACTGCGAGCACGCGTCTGTAGAACATGAAAGTTACATAATATATGTTTGTCGAACCTTTGGAGCTTAACCTGTCCAACAACTGTATGTTGCATTGTTAATAAATCTCTTTTTTTTTATATTTGCTCAATACTTATTGAAATAAAATTCCTCATATACTTTTTTGTGAAAGGTAAGTAAATGGAAAATTTTATCTAGGCACTTTAATTTGTTTACGCATACAGAAAAAATAGTGTTGGTTAAAAAAAGTTTTTTTGTGTGCACGTATGCGAGTTATGTATTCATATAATAATCAGACATACTTTAGTTTCCATCAGCTAAATGTAACGATCCAGTGCGTAAGCTCTTCACTTTTTTAATTATTCTAGAGGGATCAAACAATCTAAATTTTCTGTAAATTTACAACCCTCTTTGATATCGCTCAATTATTTATAAGGCTTATAAAACATTACATTCATTATAGTTCATTGCAAGATCTTGAAATGGTCGAAATAAGAATTCAAGATAACGCAATATTAAGTTACATGAAAATATTGGCACACAAAAGATTAATAGATAAAATATTATGTGATTGCAAAAGTGGTATGAGTGCGCTATATATCAGCCGCTTTATCCCGCAACATTCTTTTGTCTAATCCATAAGAAGTATGACCTTATCAACAAAGTAGTAGTTGTTTTTCAGAAATTTTCTCCAATATAGCGCATTAAAAAACTTAATGAAAATAATTAACCAACATTTTGTCACTCTTTTCGGTACACTAGCACTTGATCTCTCAATATTATAATCGATAAATTAAAAGTAATAATGTTAGGCCAAGTCATGATAGTAATAGTGATCACTCTTGGTACGAATATTATATGATTTATTTATTTATTTATAGAATTTCCGGTCTGTGGGGTTAATTACCATTATGTAACAGTGTGTTGCCGCGCACAGTACATAAACAAATTTACAACAGCGTAGTATAATATTTATAGTTATAAAAATGACTAAGTTGTAAGTTATAAAGAATCGTATGTAACAAAGTAACTTAAATAAATGTACAGCGTGTGTACATGCTTAGTAATTGAAAGTTACATATATAGTATTGAGATCAATTACCTGTTAAAAACATTAAATATTAAATACTTAATCGTGCAACCTTTGTAAAATGAGCTTGCTAGCTCATAAAAATATTAATAAAGAAGATAATGAATAAAATAAAATATTCTAAACTCAGCACTAACGAATAAATAATTGAGAAGACTGGAGAGTAATGATGTAGCACGAAACGAGATATTGATTTGATAGTAAGATTTGACAGAGATTATTTTGAAAATATGTATGTCTGACAATATTTAACCAACAACTTTTCTGTTTCATTTATGTTTTTTATTTTTTAAAAACTACGAACATACTATCCTGTTAAAGAGTTTTGTGGGTCAAAATACGGTTTCTGAAAAAACGTAACAACACGATTGACGTGAGAAAAAAGCTAAGGGCACAAAATACTTGCTTCACTAAATTCCTAATACATTAACTTAAATTTATAAACATTTTACATATATACATTATATATACAATTATATACATACATACATTTTTTATGAACATATGCAACTCCTAAATAAATTTAGGTACGTTGCTTCAGTAGCCGAGGTAGCTAATGCTCCCGAACCCACAGGAATTATGTTTTGGTTCTCGATTCGATTCTTTGCACTTTTTTTCCCTGCAATCCAACAGATGTATGTTGCATTGTTATTAAATCGCTCTTTTTTACATTTGCTCAATAGTTATAAAAATAAAATGCCTCATATGCTATTTTATAAAACGTATGTTAATAGAAAATTTTATCTAGGTACTTTAATTTGTTTACACTTACTGAAGAAATTGTGTTGGTTAAACAAAGTTTTTTGTGTGCAGATATGCGTATCATGTATTCATATAATAATCAGCCATACCTTCAGTTTTCATGCAAATGATTTAAAGATTTTTCCCTACTTTCTATAGACTGATTCCCACGTTAAAACAGACGACTGTCTTTTGTCTTATGGAGCTGCAATCACACGTTGTTGTAACAGTCTGCAGCTAACGTACTTTCCCATTATTTTTGTTGTGCATACACACATCGATCGATAGTATAAGTACCAAGGTTTAATAATGTTCTGATTAAATATTTTTCTGATCCGTATTCTTTGTATTTACACGTGTTGCATATGACACTTAGTGTGCGAATAAGTGCGTGACTGAATAAAGTGCAACAGCATAAACCGAGAGGTTTTTTTGGTCAGAAGTTACTTCAGCGAGTTTAAATTTGCTTGCTGCCTATAACAGGTTTTTTACACACGTGATTGAAGTGATTGTGTACAATCTTATAAGTGCAATAACAATATCAATAAATAGTGGGATTGAATTAAGTTTTTGGCAATGAAATTCAGACTAGCTCGAAAAAAATATGTTGTAGAGATTTAAATAATGCCAATCGATTGTAATAAAATTAAATATTTTCCGTTCAGGCTTCCAAAAAAAAAAAAAAAGGCAAAAATGGTGAAACATGGTTTTCAGCGTCGGAAATGAACAATAAGCCTTAAAATAAAAAATAAGAAATACAGGAATATGCGTGGTAAAAAGACGAATAAAATAAGCTCCAGTTGATCCCATTTGGTCCAGTGGTTTCCCCGCAAAATGGAAAAAACCTCGTTTTTTGAGCTAATTTTAATAAATTAAAAACCCTCTTTCGCATAAGCATTAGCAGCTGAAATTTGGCAAAGTTATAGCTTTAGTAGTCTTGAACAACCACACTAAATTTCAGCAAGATCGGATCGATTGTTTTTGTAAACCGCAGCTGAATGCAGAAAAAAGTACTTTGGCAAAAGGGCTTAAAAAAAGTTGTTTACGACGTTAGATACAATTTTTTTACGGAACCGTATTGCTTAATACTTAATCTACAATTGACCAAAGTATCAACTTTTTTTCTACGTGGAACTTGCTTGAAAAATGATTTACCTAATGGGTATTTTTTGCTCACGGCGTTATGGCGTGTGAGGGGAAATGAGCCGCCACACAGTGGGATAAACTGATACTTTTCGTTTCAAAACTATGTAAAATTCCTTAGAAGTAATATTTTTTCACGAAAGTTTTTGGATCTTATAGGTATGATGACAAGGAATAACAGAAAATTAAGGAGAAATGTAAAAAATGAAATCCTAACCCACAAATTTTTGATTATTTCAGAAATTTTTCAATTTAGTTTTTTTTTTTTTTCGGTTGGAAAATAAGTTTTAAAGAGATGGTATTATATCTTCATATTCATTTTACATATATTCTTCATTTTTTTAAATAAGGTATCGAAATCGCGCCTAAAAAGTGACTTTTTTGTCAAAATCAAGCATAAAAAAAAATTATTTTCTTTGGAAAGTTTTCAGAAGTGTAAGTGTTGTGGCTGGGAGTAATAAATAACTACTTGATGATATAAAAAAAAAAATTAACCTATGTACTCATGTGGTATTTGGAAATTTTTTTCGTGTTTTGAAAATTCTTTTTTGTTCTTTTTTCAATATTATTGTTATATGCAGCGATGGATAAAACAGGGCACAGTTACATGGCTTATACCTTTAGTGCTTTAGTTACTAAGCCTTGACACGGAGGTACACTTATTTGCGTATTACACCGGGCGCCAAAATAGGTGAGTGTATGAAACTCAAGCAAAGTGCAGTACCATCCTTGCTTTATCCGATCCACGCATTCCGAACAAACTTATTCTATTGATTCTCATAATTTACGTGTTCAGGGCTTACTGTTGTGAACTCTAGTCTACTGTCTGTATTACACATACTTATGGCAGAGTTTAAGGATACGTGCCAAATAGATTTTGAGAACTCTCAAAAGGTTTTGTTTTATCAAATGTAAGAAGAAAGAAGTATTCCCGTAGGACATGTAATGAGTGTGCTAAGTAGAAGAGTTTTTATCGTGGATGTAAGTGATTAGTAAATATCGGCAAGTAAGTCTTGTGTATTTTCTTGGTGCTCGTATCATACAGTTGCTGCCAATAGGTTTAACAATTGTTTAAAACATAGTAGGAAACTTAACAATTCACATTTATTGCATAGAGAGTGAACGTTTTTATCAGTCTATAAATTCAGAAAAGTACATTTATTCTTTGATTTTCCTAATGCTAAAAGTTATAGAGCTACAATTACAAGTAAAATAGAACCTTAACCGCGACGTTATCCTGGTAAAACATTAATTGTTATGACAATTAGTCTCATAACTTTACTTGTGCCCATTTGGGCTTATGGAAACGTATATCACTTAAATAAATATAAGTATACTTCGAATATTTGCAGTTTAACGACTAAATTACAATATCCTATTCGATTCCATTTGTATTTCTTACACATCGATATTTTGTGAATGAGAAAAAATATGAGCTAAACAGAATCGCTGTTAAATGTGTTTATAGATTTTTATTTTAGTGATTACGATTTGTACTTTGTGTGACTTCGCACTGAAAATGTTTTAGCTTACGTTGATATTAGCTGCAGTATACGTACTATTTGTATGTAAGAAATTTTTACTTTTGTTGATTTAAGTCAAAGCTGCATGTCATCGAAATATCTTGGGACTCCTTATATCGATGTTGAGCCCTTATAGAAAAATTGTATTTTTTAAAAACTGAAATGATCTATAAATAATTCTATTAATTAACAGTTTGATGTGTGTTTTAACGAAAAAAATTGCAAATGCTCAATAAAAATGCTTTAAGAAATAAAATGAATCAAGACAAAATTTATTTCAATCAATTTTAATTATATAATGGAAGGTAATATCTCGTGCCTATAATATGAAACTTAAATGTTCATACATAGTTTGAGAATATTCAGTATATTATTTATATTTTTTGATCCACCGACTACTTCATTCTACTGATTTATTGAACAGCTATTTTCACGTGATGAAATGAATTTATGAACGAAGCTGGTAATTAGAAAAATTACGCAAGCACAACTTTATTTCGATGGCATGCGTATAGTGAGGGAAAAATAAATGTAAGAATTAGATAATATTACGATAAAGATTTTTAGTTAAAACTGTGTTCTTTTAATTTGCATTCAATTAATATTGTTACTAACGTAAATAACATGAAAATTGATTATTAATTAACATATACTGAAGTGAGATAGTCTGTAAAATAGTCGGTATATTAACTTTATATGATATACTGAATGGGCGTTCACAATTGCTGTTATTTTACCTATATGAAATCACTGTCTTTCATTTCGTATACGTGAATAATTGTAGAGTAACTTTCAAATTTCTCTTACAAATAGAATTCCAAGCTACTCAACTAGCCAAAAAAGTAGACAGAAAAAAGTTTTAAAAGGACGTCCCCCTACAGCGAAGAAGGGTACTGGTAAAGGAGGACGACCACGTATTGAAACAGAAAAGGTCAGTTTGAGCACCTTATATAGGCGAGCCTACGAAGTGTTAGATTATGTCAAATATAATATTGAATTGTTGAAATTAGCAGTGAAGTTATGCCACATTCGTCTTGCTAAAAATGATACTCATGAAGAAATGAGTAGAACAGATTACTATATAGAAGAGATGGAAGTTGAAGATCATACTGTACAGCCAAGTACTGAAATTGCTGAATACAGACATTCTCCTAAAGCGGCTCTTGCGTTTTACTGCGAACATGATTTTAGTAAGAAGTCGTTTGTAGCTCTAGTCAGGGATTTGCGTATCAGAAAATGTAATATTTACCCTTCTTACTCTATGATACAAAAAGAGATGAAGAATTGCTTCGTATTACCCTATGATATACATACAGAAATTGAAATTCGCGTTTCTCTCCAGAATATTTTAAATAAAACAGCGCAACAAATATGTTCTGCAGTAGCAACTTCTTGGAGCAATCAGGACTAACAACACTTGCAGCTAACTGTGACACTTGGGTTTGATAGCTCTGCTGGTCATTGTAACCCACAGCAAGGCTATACCGATTCAAATGTAATTAATCAAGATTCTCTGCAATCGTTTTTTGTTTCTAGTATGCTCATTGTTTAAATACAAAGTAGATCTAATGGTAAGCAAATTGACTGTTTATCGTTTGTATCGTTTGCACAGTGAAAAATGTGTCGTAAAAAATTTCATGATTTAAAGAAGGCCTTATTTAGAGTAATTTTAGTTGGGAATATAAATATTTCTACACAAGTGGTTAATTTTATATAATCGATAATGTCTGCGAGAACAATGCAAAAAAATTTATACGAGAAAAATTTCTTGGGTCTTCAAAACTATACTCGTATCTTAATATCTGCCTTATCACTTTGTTATTTTTTCTCTTCGAATATATGTTTTATACTATTCTAAGTGAGGGCACCGTCTAATCATCGAGCGTCCTAAATATATTATGATGCTTGGTCAATAAAAACCGCTGTCTCAGCATAAAATTTAGGAATTATCGTAGAGTTTATTTTGGTAACATAAGTACTAAATTAATATGTTACAGCTAATTGCACATGGAAGAATCCGAGCCCACAAAGTTATAGATTCTGTAGATCAGTAACAATTTCATTAGAGAAGGAAACGCTGGAGTCTATACTTACATAGCATAATCGTTTGAACCGTGAAATATCCACACTTACATCATATGCATTTCAGTTAGATAATGGACAAGAAGCAGAAGTGTCATTTAAAGTTTTTGTTACATTACTAGACGGAAAATGTGTAGACGCAATCGTAGGAAACAAAGCTACATGTAGATGCAATATTTGCTTTTGCACTAATTCTCAATTCGATAAAGATGTATCAACCGATTTTCATCCCATTGATGAATCATTTATGGAGCTTGGCCTTGGTCTTCTACATGCTGAAATAAAAGCTTTCGAAAATCTTACCCACATATCATACAGACTTCCTTTGCAAACATGGACGATTAATGCTAATATTAAAGGTGAAATATAAATTGAAAAACTCTTCTTTCCACTAGACCGTAGCACACGCAGTGACTGTAGTTAATGTGTATCTTTCATGTGTAACTAAATAAAGGATAGAAGATATTACTTTCTAATGAAAATTGCAAGACGTAATTGTAATAATTAGGCCACGTTATCACACTGGAAATTGAAAAAAAAAAATTTTACTTTTTTCAGACCTTACACAGCAGGGTTTATTACTTTTTTTTAATGATGAAATACAATTTTTAATTTCAAATAAAAATCCAAACAATTGGACGAGTTTGTCATTTAGTTGCATTTGATGTGTCCTTAAGGTTGTACCTTCCAAGTTTGACCAATCGTTTGAATGTAAATAACTATCATTTACTCATAGATATTCATGTAAAAACACACATACCATCGTTTTGAGAAATTGAGTTAGCATGCACATACGATTGGGTTTTCCACATGAAGTCCAAAATCGATTGCTATTAGATATTTTAATGCATATTTGTGTTAGAAAACTCAAATTTACAATGTTTCTTCAGAAACGTAATTGTACATCCAATTAATTTATATTCTTAAATATAAATATTATTGATCATGAATAAAGTGGGCTTTTGTCAAATATAGCTATTACGTTTTGCAAAAAAGTTCATTTTTAATTGTTAAGAAAAGTGAAGTGTCAAATCAGTAACCTAACTATGTTAGTTTGCATAGTAATATCCATATTATTTCAGAAAAGGCAGATGAGAAGTTCAAGGTTCGAGTTGACCAAGTCCTTCAAGGGCATGGTACCACTACAAACGGTAACGTTGCTCGTTCTTGAACTAGATGAAACGCTGGTGAAAAACGCATTTCTCGTAATATCATTATTTAAAAACAAGCACGCACTAGTTCTGAGAAAAATGAGTACACTGTGTATTGAAACTTATGAAAAGTATTACGAATGTTATCCCTGGACGAAAACGAGCCCCACATTACACAAATTGCTTGCTCATAGTTGTGAGATCGCGAAAAAGGTTCCCTTTACCTTTAGCATATTTTTCCGAAGATTGTAGTGAAAGCTGGCACAAGTATTATCGCAGAAATTGGACTGCGCACGCACAACAAATAAGCAGGAAACTTAGAATTCGGGATGTTTTTAATAGAGCAGCTTACATGACAGACCCTATCATTTTATTAAAGTACACTAAACAAAGACAACGGCTAAAGGCGAATCATAAAAACGTTCAAGACTTAATTGGATTCACACGATCACAGTAAGTAAAAACACCTATATAGTCTCTACAAAGTTCTTTTTAAACTTGTGAATTTCAGTGTAATATTAAATAAAATTAGAGACAGTCAAGAAGTAATAGATTTTAAAAATCAATACAGGCATAATCTTACTAATATATAAAGCAAAGTCGCTAAAACCGTTGTAATCACTAACCACGAAAACTACTGAACCGATTTTGCTGAAATTTTGCATACCGATTCTTGACACTTCCTAGATAATTTTAGTATGGTTATTATCTTGAAAAATTCAAGAACAATAGAAATAAATAAGCTCAAAGTTTTGCAAAAATACGCCAGCTTTTCACTTTAGTTCAGTATGATCTGCTAGGTGGCGTCGACATAAAATCGAAGTTACCTGTAACAAAATTGAATAAATGTGGTCATTACAGGCCAGAGCGTCGCAAAATCTTATACGATCGTCTACGGACAGTTCATCAAGCTGTATTGAGATTGTAGATGATAGTCGTGCAGCTGGGTATCCCGGTTACCAATGACGCTCCTCTCCAATGGGCAAGTGATCTAGGTCTACTTTCACCCTGAACCTCCAGGATTGACGAGTGCCATCAATAATAAATTTATTCTAACCGATGACGTCTCCAGCAGAATACCCGGAGACGTGTCTAGCCAGAGCATATCCTGCTCAAACACTTCAGAGTTATGTGGCCATACCACAATCTAGCCTAGTGCCGTCAGAGAAATTTTTGACTATGAATTTAAGCCAGGATAAACAGCCCTGAGGGGTAACGGCTTCCTTATCAGTGGTCGTGTCCACAACGGCATCCCTACAGTTTCCTGACTAACAATTAGCGGTTGGTGATCCGGGGAACAAGCCGGAGACGAGATATTTTTGATCAACGGCGTACGTCCCTCATGTACGGTCTCCGTCTACAGAGACTCCGAGAGTAAGAGTAGAGCTACCCGCAGATGGCTCTTCATCATCAAAAATAATAATAAGGAATTATTGGAAATTTTACCACTGGCCCTTTTCAGGGCCAATGTAAGCATTTACGTTCTCTACTTAACCATTAATCTTATCGGTCCTTTTAAGGGCCACTTAAGTTTAAACTACCTTCCCAACAAATACATTTTTACAACGATTTCTGAAGACTATTCAACAACTAAGCCGGACACTTAAACTGAGTCAGTCATTAACTGGCAGTCGTCACGAGCAGAGTTGTTCGTCGCAAGGCTGGGAACCCCGATGACCGACGACCCTATATTACCCTCTCGACTCTAAGCATTCAACCAGGAATCACCGATCCTCTCCAAGGTCTGCGCTGGGCGAACCTAACAGCTAAGAAGGAAAAAAAAAAACTTGAGCCAACGGAAGTCTCCAACGGGCAATCATCACGAACCTATCTCTACTAATCTCTCCACCTTAGATCATCATAACAACTGAGTCTGCAAAAAAAAGGTGCTTAAGACACCAACGTCTTTGACAATATGCCAGGAGATGTTGGGAAAGAGCACTGCAACTAGCCCCAATGCTTAGGACTTAGTAATTCTTCTCCCAATCAGTCTGGGTTTTTAAAAACAGGCCAGAGAAGATCATCCTGAGATATCCGGGCAGTCACAATTGCTGTTAACTGCAGTCAAGAAAGAGGTTACTTAAAAAACTCACCTGTCTTTTTTAGGGCAATTGGACGTCGAACTACCTTGCCAACAAATATATTAGAACTTAACAAAATTGACAGGAAATAGCCTTTAGGGATCACAAAAGTTGCAAGAAGGTGAATTGGAAGGAAAACTTTAAATGTATCTAATGAGAACAATTTTAGGCGTCAAGAAACTGACGCAGACAATTTATCGAGATTGGAACAGCAGCCTCAAAATTGACAAATAAGGAATCCATTGTATGAGAGATCACCTTTTTATTTTACCCTCACCGTAATCTCTTTAATCTTTAAAAATCTAAATTCAGGTTTTTAAATAAGTGAAAATATATTTGTATTTTTGTAGCAAGAAAAAATGTAGAGATTAAGCTGCAGGACTCTGTTGCTCTGGTAATAAAGTTGTAAGATGAAAAAGAAGAAATTTTTTTTAATATATATTTTTGGGAGTTTAAAATCCTAACATCTTTTAAAAATGGCCCTTTTCGTAAAGTACACGGGAGAAACTGCAAATCAACCGCTCCTTATGGCTAACGATTATTTCATGGCATAAGAAACGCCTGGTACTCTTCAGCATAATTATATGTTTTTTAATTTTTACAGCTTATTATTTGACCGAATAAACTGTATGGATTGCGAATAAATATGTTTTTAGTAAGAAGATTTTTCTTTTAAGAAGTGACAGGAATAAATGTAAAATTTCTAACTGAAAACGTTTCTTATTCCATGTCAACACACTATGGTGCTTTGTTTAGTAAGTCTTGGGCAAAGCCGAGACGGGTGGCTGCTAGTATTATATATTACAGTTGTTAGAAAATCATAATATCCTATTTCTCCATGTTAATGTAGTAATTACATCGGAAACTCTAATTACAGTTGTATTATACGCTGGGGGAAAAAAAAGATTACATAATGAAACTGTCATTCTATGTTCAGTATTTTAAACTCGTTATATTCACTAAGCAAACAATTATTTTATTTTTTAATCAAAAGTTAGATTCAATTGTACTAATTATTGAATTTAAACTAAACAGTTGAATCTTGTTTCAAACCAAGAATACAGTTGCAATTCATTTACCGGCTTCTTAAAAATACTTTTAAGTATTTGTGTACATCATCACAGAGCTTTAATGATTTCTTACATTTGTTTAAAATTACGTCTTTATTGTAGAGTAGTAAATTATATGATACTTTCTTGATCACTTTAATCACAAAAGCGATTAATACTTTTCAATAAAATTTTGCCACTTAGTACATCTTATATGGCTATTTTTTTGAATACCTAAGGTAAAGTAAAAAATGGACTGTTTTGTCTCTTTACTGTGGTATTAAAGCAAGATCTCAGAATTTAGTATTACTCTGTTTAATAGTTTTGAATACCCGTAATGGTGAGATAGACTGATTATTATGCGAATGTAATCAAAATATATAATATAATTAATTTTTGCAAGGTTACTGGAGAATGGAACTATGTTAGAAATAAACGAAAATAGTCATGAAAAGTATTTTTATGTCAAAGTCTTATTTATGATATGTATTAACCAATGTCAATCATGAAATTATAAGCATTTATAGGAAGAACGACGATGATATAAGTGACACGGAGACGGAATTTGATTAAGAGTGAAACAAGCACGTAATAATTAAGCATCCATGACATCATCACAATTCATTGTTTCTCTATTATTATATGATTATGATTATCAAAGGCATAAATTTGATCAAGCTACTTTATATTCCTGAGAAGTTTAATATTAGGAGAATGAAGAAAGAGAACAAGAAAGAATTTTCAAAACACGAAAAAAATTTACAAATACCACATGAGTACATAGGTTAATTTTTTTTTTTAAAATCATTAAGTTATTATTTATCACTCCTAGCCACAACACTTACACTTCTGAAAACTTTCTGAAAACAATAATTCTTTTTTTTTTGGAATTATGCTTGATTTTGACAAAAAAGTCACTTTTTAGACACAATTTTGATACCTCATTTAAAAAAATGAAGAATGTATGCAAAATAAATGTGAAGGTACAATATCAGCTCTTTAAAACTTATTTCACAACAAAAAAAAAAAAAAAATTAGATTGTAAAATTTCTTAAATAATCTAAAATTTGTAGGTTAGGATTTCATTTTTTACATTACTCCTTAATTTTCTGTTATTCCTTGTCACCATACCTATAAGATCCAGAAACTTTGATGAAAGAATATTTCTTCCAAGAAAGTTTGCATAGTTTTGAAACGAAAAATATCAGTTTATCCTACTGTGCGCCGTTGCCGCCGATGCATAAATCACGTCCACTTTCTGAAGCTCGACAACGGTGTTATCCACCGAGTGCGTTTAAGCTGCAAGCGCACTTAAAAATAACGATATCTTGGGAACAAATAACCAACTTCCACACTGTAAAAAATATGATACTTTGGTAAGTTATAGAGTAAGTATAAAAGAATATGATCCTGCGGAAAAATTGTATCTAACGTTGTAACCAACTTTTTTTAAGCCGTTTTGCCAAAGTACTTTTTTTGCATTTATATAGCTGCCGTTTGCAAAAACTATGGATCCGATCTTGCTAAAATTTGGAGTGGTTGTTCAAGACTACTAAAGCTACAACTTTGCTAAATTTTAGCTCCTTATGTTTATGCAAAAGAGAGTTTTTAATTTATTAATATTGGCTCGAAAAACGAGGTTTTTTCCATTTTGCGGGAAAACCACTGGACCAAATGGGATTGACTGGAGCTTATTTTATTTGTCTTTCTACCACGCATACTCCTGTATTTTTTATTTTATATTTTAAGGCTTATTGCTCATTTCTGACGCTAAAAACCGTGTTTCACTATTTTTGCCATCTTTTTTGAAACCTGAACGGAGAAAATATTTTGTTCAATTTTATCACAATCTATTAGCATTGTTTAATTCTCTGCAGCATATGTTTTCCGCACTTGTCGGAGTTTCATGAAAAATTACCGATATTTCAGCTAATTCGATCCCACTCAAAGTGGTTTTGGTAAGAATTTTTGCTTTCTCGTCATTGATTAGTTTGTTTTTGGCTATATTACGGTTGTTTGTTACATGGGCTACGATGTTTTGCAACGATTAAGTAAAAATAGTAACAAGACCGTACGACTTTTGTCAATACCGGAGCTGCACAAAATCGAAGCTGTCTGGGGATAAGCTCTACAGATTCCCAGATGCTACTAATCAAAAGGATCGACACAACACGTGGATTTAAAACGCAGATAAGCGTCAATCTGCTTATTTTTACTTAAGGAGATTTGGGAGTATCATTTAAAGAGGTGAGGAACGAGGAGTCCCCCCTGCCAGTGCATTTGGGCCCCCTTTACCGGGCAACTCTTCTTGCACTCTACAAACTTGAATCTGTACGACTGTAACTGCTTATATTTTTGAAAAATGCCTGGCAAGGCTTGATTTTTTTGTTGAGCATCTTCCTTTTGTCCCAAGTTACATATGAAAACGTTTTTTTTCATTCCAACACATTTAGAATCCATCTTAATTTCGATTAAAAGGCAAACCTAACCTTACTCTCTCATAAGAGATGGTGTTAAACTGTCAATATTTCATCATTTTTTTCTCAAAAATCTCACCTGGTGAAAAATCTGGAAAAATTTATGTGCACTTCTAAAATGCTCGAATGTAACATACATTTTTTGGCACGTTTTTCCATTTTTAACTTTTTTCCTAAACCTTCTTAAACATTGGTTTGAAAATTCGGTCGCGTAGAATTAACGATAAAAGCGTTTGAATCCCTTTTTATTTATAACATTAATTTTTTTTTACCTGTTAGTTGACAACGTTTGATACTACGATTGATGTATGTCATTAAAAAAAAAAGAACTTCCTAGCACTCTCAGGAGCCAAGATAAATTTTTTTTTTGGTATAATTCCTCAGCCATTAATTATTAACCGATCTGGCTGAAACTTACACATATTGTCGTTCAATACTTATATTTTTATAAAAAAAATAGTATCGATCTGTATGCAGCCGGATAATAATGAAATCCTGGTAAAAAAATCACTTATGTCTTCGCGGGGCGCGCGTGAAATTCCTAGTTTCAGTGGAGGGGGGAGAGGCACAGTAGTGGTGGCAGCTCTTCAAGCGCAGCTTGATGAAAAGAGAGCAAGTGGTTTCAAAACTTCCGCGCTTGCTAAAACATCATTTTCTCCACTTTTTTTGCACGCAAAAAAATTTTTCTGTAATAGATTTGGAGTAGCTTTACGATAAATAATCAAAGGTTATTCTGGTAATTCCGTGTTAATTAATGAGCAAAAGATTTGTATTTTTTGAGAGCCGTGACAATTAAAAATTATAAATGCACGTACACACTTAAACAAATATGATATGTTTTGAGTTTGCACAATATAAAATTCATTTTTAATATTTAAAAAAAACTTTATTTTTTACCGTTGCAACTTTTCTTCTCTTAATTGAAAAAAAAAAAAAAAAGATTTTGATTATTTTATTTAAGTATACTAAAGTTTTGGCAGTACTTTGATCATTTGTGTTCTTACTTTCTTTTTTGTCATCTATTTCGTCAAAGATTCTCGATTAATTTCGTATAGAAGAAGTATGAGTTGAGGAAGTCATTGTTCGCGATGTCAAGGCAATGTCAGTATTCATCAATTTATTTTTGTTGTTGCACCTGCTGCTCTTGCTTTTGTTGCTCCTGTTCTTGCTCCTGCTCCTTCTCTTTCCCTTGCCGTTACTGCTAGACGGTCTCCTCAACAACTTTTGTTGAATACAATGCACATTTAAAAATTTGAAGTAAGTTCTTTACTTAAGTTATTTTATACAGTCACTGAGACACACTATCATCGTATGTAACGATTTTTGTCAATATAAATAAAATTACATAAATTAGAAATTCGTTTCCTAAATATGGAAGAAAAACTCATCATAAAGCACTGATTGATACATTAACTTTTTTATTTTGTTTATAGACAGCAATGATAAGAAAAAATTGAATGTTTTAAGCAATAAATAGCTAAACGAATACGGCATTAAGTAAAATAAGAATTAGGTGTTTAACTTAAAAAAAAAATTCCTTGTGTAATTGAGACTAACAAATTAATGAAAATTAATAAAAAAAAAGTTGCTGATTATTGAAAAAAAGTCGAATAGATTTACCTTCTATTTCCTGTGCATCATTGTCTTTGTCATCCTTATCTTTATCGTTTCTCAGTCGCTCACACTCATTATTATGAGACCAACAAGATTCTCTTTTCACGAGTAGTTTTTTCTCATTTCTGTCAAAATCTATTTTGATCTCTTAACCACACTAACATTTTTTTAAAGTACAAGCATTAATCCCTTTACCGCACGTTAGCCACTCACCTTCATGTTCGCATTTAATATTTATCGAGTGTAGTACAATCGCTCACACAAATCAGGAACCTTAAATATTGATCCATTACAAGAGTTTAGCTTTTATTTAGATTTGCTCTTGTAACTATTTGAATTTTACAAGCTCCAGTTTGGTGTCAAACTTCTGTGCGTTTGGTGGTACTTGTGCAAAGACGCATTTTTTTTTTTTTTTGCTTTCCATCTTTTCAATGTATAAGTAAAAAGATTAGAAAAAAGAAATAGCTACGAAAAAAATGGATTTGAATATAAAACAATAACTTAATACAATTTTGTTACTATCGCAAGCGAAAATGTTAGCGGTATTGATATATCTTATAAGCTGACACCACTCACATATGAAGTGTATCACAGTGTATAGTGTACGTGACCGTCAATTTTCATATTATACGTTGTACTGTAACTTCAATAGTTTATGTGTAATGCAAAGGAATTAAAAGTCGCGATCGACAACTTTCCATTATAGATGTATGGGTCATTTTACTCTATTAAAGCCTATGCGTATAAGGTAAAAGTACTAGTTACTTGACTAATTAGTAGCTGTTATTAAAAGAATATCATATAAATTAAACAGGTTTTAAAATTTAAACTTTAGTAAGGTATCATTTGAAAGCTATGAATCTATTTTGAACTATACGATAAATAAAAGTCGTATATATCTGACCGTAGACAATAATTATTTATAATCATCTGAGTATGTTAGATGCTTTAGTAAATGGCCACTGAAAAAAAAGGTTGCTTTAGGGACCCAAATTTAGGAGCCAGTAACTGGCCATCCCATGCTAAACCTCTACATAACTTGAGGTGGCTGGCTACTAGAACTCGACAAAAGTGAGGTTATGTACAAACTTTATGTACAAGTGCTCTTGTACTTAGCCACTATTAAAAAAAAATTTTTTTTTCAAAGTCTTAAACTAAAAAAACTAACTTCATTGCATTTTAAAATGAATTATTGATAAATTTTTACAGAAATGTTATCCTGGCACGGATTAGTATTAGAGTTATTTCTTATAATTCATCAAATGGTGTTGGTGACCGGGTACTGGTTGCAGCCAGTAACTAGTCCCTTTCCCTCAAACTAAGTACCAATTCCATTGTTTTGACTCAAAATCTTATAAAAAATATTTAAACTAATTTTTTTAGAACGTTTTCAAAGTTCAAATTGTAATAATTTTTGGAGTGTAAGATTAAATAAACAGACTAATCGATAGTTATCGTATCATAAATTGTAACGAGGCAAAATAGCCTCCATGTTCCACAATGCTCTCGCTGATGCAATGTGTATACAAAGAGCAGAAAGTCGAAGCTTCTCCGAATTCGTTTATTTTTCGGAAGCTGTATATACGCTGAGAGGAGGAGAAGAGGACGCCAACGGACATCCAGCTGAGATGCAGAGACACAGCAGCGCCAGCGGAAAAGGACAAGGAAAACGCGAACGCGACTACCAAGACATAGCAGCTGCTAAGTAGGTATGTTGAGAGTGACTGCAAGTGGAGATGCGTAGCAGCAGCAGTGGTGGCGGCCATTGCTCGAGCGAGATGAAGTCAGTCGAGAGTAGAGTTTCAAGCTGTACGCCTAAGTACAAGCAGCGAGAGTTTCGGTGATTTTTGTGGGTTTTCGTGGCGAGAGTTGAGAGAGTGAGAGTAAGAGAGAGTTGAGAGAGTTTTCGAGAAGGTGCGTAGAGTGTTGAGAGAAGAGAAAGGAGTGTGCGTGCGAGTCTAGAAGTTGCTGTGTTCTCCCAGGATGACGAGATCTCTAGGTCGAAGACTACGGCCGCTGAGAAAAGAGGGTAAGAGAGAGAAAGAGAGAGAGAAGAGAAAGGGTCAAGCCGTAGGACGAACGACCCGCAGGTTGGACTCGCGGACGTTTGACCAGGAGGTGAGGCTAGAGAGAGAGAGTAGAGTAGAGTAGAGTAGAGTTTATTAGGCTAAGGACCAACGGTCCAAAGTAGCCTTGCAATGTATACATAGCTGTTTCAGACAGCTTACAGATGTTTAATAAGGAGCGAGTCCTATTACATTGTGTTCGCAAGTAATATCACATACAGATGAGAGAGAGAGAGAAATAGAGAGAGAGAGTATAGTAGTGTGAGAGATTGGGGATGGAGTGTGAGTGTGTGCATAGTAGTGTGGGTTTAGGACGAGCAGGAGCCCCTTCTGGTCCAGGACCAGCAGGACGTGGTGGCCGAGCCCTCGCGGCTCGCGGGGTGCGAGGCGAAGTCGCTGCAGCGCAGTCCAGAGGACGAGGTAAAGCGTTGTGTAGTGTTTTATGTACCAAGATACTGTGTATTAGTGTAAGTGATTAAATAAAGAAATGGTTAAAGGTATTTGTTGTGTGTTAAATTGATAGTTCTCCCCGTATAACGTGCAGAACTCCCGCGCCAATCCCCTTTTTCAGGAGAAGAAGCCCAAGAAGTGGGAGGCACAAAGGTTACGAACGTGATCGCGATTTGCTAATGCTGCGTCGGCGCCTTTTTTCGTTTTAGGTCAAGAAGCAGTGTTACAAAATCAATTAAAAATGTCATTATTTTAATTGAAATATGTTGTTAATGTAATAATAAACGATATGTAGAATTTTTAGTAGAACCTGCGTCCTGTACTTGGAGAGTTACAAGAATTTTCAAGTTAGTTTCTTCGCCATCGGCATTTACACCAAGCGTGATAATTTTATGAGTTATATTCACGGATACAAATCTTTTACTCATAAATTTACTTATTTATGTTATTATTGTTACTATGTAACGACATGCGGGTAACGACAATCGTATTCTACAACAACAAAAAATGCTTAAGAATCAATCAAAACATTGCTTCCGCCCAAAAAATGTTCATTTTTATATTATTTTATCCCTGGTGTCTGGTCTAATTGAGTATTATACTATAAACAATAAATAAAATTAAAAATATCCGAATTGAAACGAAGTGATTAGTCATTTGACAACGATTTTCCGCCAATCTCTTCAGGCGGAAACACCCAAGTTCAGACTTTTAGCTTGTGTAGCTAATTTTTTTATTGTAACATGCCCTGCGGAGTAGTCCATTGCAAACGCCAATATTTCAATCGAAAAAGTAGTGCTTCTTAATAATACGGTACGTTGTTTAGGTTTTTGCAAACTGATGTTTATAAAGCTTTAAGATTTTATAATATTAGTAATTGTTATGATTTGTCTAAAGTAAACATGCTTAATGCAGTTTAAGGTACAAGCTTGAGAAAAAAAGTGTTAGTTTCACGTTTTTAACGTTTTTTTTTTTAAACAAACAACATTGTGCATTTTAAATAGTTTTAAATAGCTAAACCAATTTTGTATATGTTAGTTTCAACAACAGGTATTGCCATCGTCATAAAAAAATGCAAATTAAAAGAAGTTACTCTAGGTTGCTCACAAGTAGAGATGCAAATAATTTAGATTTTTTTGTCTGCAGCCGAAAAAACTCGTTGAGCAAGCCTTAAAAAATTCACATACATTTTTTAGTTATTCCACAATTACGTAACTACATTTGTTTTACAACCTTGTTCATACATTAATTAAAACAATTTTCAAACGTTGCATGTTTTAAGCTCACACTGGCTTAACGCTTTCGGTTCCACCTCTACTGCCGCTACCGCCTTGAGATACGAAAAGGGCTTAGCTCTTTTTATTAGTGCTAGCTTCGGCATAACCTCTAACAAATTTATTGCTTATATAATTATTTGTAAAAAGACATATTTAAATTAAAAACGGATCTTCATTTGTTTCAGATTTCTTATCATGAGTGCAAAACCAGAAAAGTCAATTTTGAGAAAACTTTTTGAGAATAAATTGACAGCAGTCTCACACATTCTATTTGTTTATCATATAAAAGTAATGCAAAATATTTTTTGAATATTTAGGTAACATCAATCTTATAAGTTGGGTGCCACCTTCATTACGATCTGCTGGGTTGTGTGCAAATCATTTTTCAAAGGATGATTTCGTATAAAATATCAATGGAAAAATTTGCTTGCGTGCCACCACTGTTCCAATTAAGTGGCAATCGACAGAACCTCAAATCATTCCACAAATATCGGATTCCACAGCAAACAAGGAACTACAAGAAAGCCAACATAAAAAAAAACCAATCGAAGTCAATTGACAAGAGCAACCAATCGAAATTGATTTTGAAGGACAGCAAAAAATCACAGATAACAATAGCGTACTGGTTAAAACTACCACTGAACAAAGTAATAAAGCGCATGACAATGTTCTTGAAAACAATGAATCGTTTAGTATAACGAAAAATTTGAATGATTCATTATACCCTTCTGGAAAAGATTTATTCTTAAAAATTGATAAAAGGGAATTAAATAAGGTTTATTTGAATTATGAAATGGATGTCAGTAAAAGTATAAATGATCTAATGCCAAATATAGTTGCATTTAAAATAACCCTGTGTCTGAGCGAAATAAAAATGAGTTACAAAAAAAAGGTGTTTTGAATCGAACATTTTGTTCAGTCAAGTGTAAGCAGTATAGGGTATCTGTCCCAATTATGGACACTTTAAGAAAAATTTCGAGCTCAACTTTATTTTGTGTCTAACGGTCAATAAAACTACACCTTGTATAATAACGTATAAGTCGTTTGATTCTTTTTTAACAACATCAAATTTTTTTTTCATCAAAAAGTTTTGTTATTCTTATTTTAATGATGAAACAAGAAAAACAAATTTTGTCCGTATTACGGACCCCCTCGATGGACTTTGAACCTATCGTGGACCCTCCTATTACGGACCCTGTCCATAATGTGGACCCCCCTATTATGGACCCTGTCCATAATGTGGACCTGCTTATAATGGACCCTGTTTAGAACTTGGACCTCTGTTCTATGAAATCTACTGAATAGGAAAAAGTTAAAAAATATTTGTATGTAATTAAATAAACATTTGAGATTTATTTATAAGTACTTCTCACACTTTTAACAAAATATGTGACTAGGCACTTTTTGAGATAAGTTTTTAAGAACACATTTTTATGTAAAACTAATTTTGTGATAATTACTATTACTTTTTCTTATCATAATGATCTTATATTTTTTATGACTTTGTTATGGTTGTTTAGTCTTCTTGGTGCGTTTTTTAAAAAGCATTTTTTGTTGTTCTTTCTTTACTTTTAGAATGAAAACAACAGCTCGAAGTTATGGAGTTGAAGGTTATGTGTGCACTCAATACTGGCGGAATAAAGGGTCCAAAATAGAGACAGAGCCGATAATCATGGCTGTATTGTGGACCCTTTAATAATGTATATAAATATACTTTTTAGGAGTAAAATTTGTTTTTATTATTTTTCTGAAACTCTTATTAATATATTAAACAATTTTTGGAGTTCAAATAGTACTCCTAATTTTTTATATAGCATTTCAAAAATATGAGTATCTTACGGTTTTCAACAAGGCGTGATGAAGAAAATAGTCAAAAGCGTTGTGTAACTTTTAAATATATTATTTAAATGATATAACATTATTTAAATGCTATTATATGTGATTATTACGGTGAATTAGAGAGAAAATAACAACTTAAAAAATAATTCATTGTGCTATTGAAACACTCGTTTAACTTATCATTAATAATGTGATAATGGGTCCACGATAGGGACAGGGTCTATTATTGGGACGGATACCCGACGCGGTTTCTAGAGCGCCAGATAAAATTATTAGAAAAAAAAGTAAAGTCTTTGAAAAAAATTCAAAAAATTTTTAAACATCAAAACTTTTGCCTGTAATGGCATGTATGTAAAGAAAAAGTCAAAACAAGCTACAAATGTGAACGAATTAATTAAAGACATAGATTTCAGTAAATCACCAGAAACTTTGATAGTAATGCATTTGAAGCCGAAAAACAGATGAAAGTTCACACTTGAAGAACAAAATTTATGAAAAATCAAGTACTATCATTCAGCTGCTGGTTACAACCAGTTGGTAAAATTAGGGATTAGGTTAGCTGGATAATCCGCTGTAAGAAGTTGGATAGCCCAAGTAGATGTTAAACCCGATTTGATTACAAATATTCTGAGTAAAACTGAGCAAAAGTTAAGTAAGCTACCAGTAAATGAACGGATGTGTGTACTAAAATTTGATGAGATGAGCATCGAAAGTATAGAAGAATATTCTACAAAATACAACGAGATTGAAGGTCTTGAATATTTGGGAGGTAATTTTAGAAATTCAAACGTTGCTAAATATGCCCTATTGTTTTGTTTAGATAGCATCAATGCCAAAAATCCCTGGCATCAACTTTTATGTTTCGGATTCAATGAAAATAGTGCTAGTGCTGAGCAACTGCTACTAGTTTTGCGTGAAATATTGACGGCGTTATTCAAAATAAGAGCAATTGTTAAAATTGTTTTTTGTGTTTAAGGTCCAAATAACCAAACACTTTTTGATAAATTATTAAAAGTTAGTATTGATGAACCTTTTTTGAACATGAGGGCAAGAAAATTTTTGCTGCTTTTGATTAGCCGCATCTCATCAAACGTTTTCTGTATCAATTGAAAGCGCAAACATATATTTTTATACAAGACAAAGTTACAATGTCTTATAACGACTTGGTTAAAACTTATGAAGTGGACAATACAAACGATACCTCGAATTTATTCGCATTTTTAAGTGATACTCATTTCAATACAAATAACTTTGGTTGTAAGAAAGTAAGTTCTTAAACTTTTGAATAGGCGAATGGTTGTGGCAATTAAAATGGCTGGTAAAGTTGCTACGAAAAGAGATGAAAATTGGTTGATATTCGATACGTGGTAGCAATCAGCGGAGTTTGTTCGAAAAATGGACACAGTAATTGACGCTTGTAACTCATGCAAACTATATTATGTTGAAAAACATTAGTGACCACTTTTACGGTATTACTCATAAATTCAAGAATGCCTGGAAAATTTTGTGGAATGGTTCAGAAAATGGACAGTACATGTGGTACGTGCAAGTAAATGCGGAAAATCGGAGCGAGTGAGTAGACCACCGTGGTTTATTGGTTTGTCTTTGACTACCAACTGTTAATTACAACTGTTTTCTGATAATAAAAACAAATTGAATGATCTAGACTTTAAATAAGCTACTGGTCTTTGCAACCAAGATAGTGTCAATCATACGAATTCAAGATATCGAGGAAGGGGTGGCTTCAATCCAAATCCTACTTGCCGAATGTACCGTCGTACTTTCAGACACATTATCTCTACTGATTTTATTGATACGCGTCAACGAGGTACCGTTAAAATAGAAGAAGCACATACCTTAGTCAATTCGAATTAGAATGACTCACATAATAAAGATGCGGGCTCAGTGACTGCCACTGCAAACAATTTACCTAAAACATTTGAACTGCAGCGCAAATGCAAGAAATAGAAGAGCTTTTACAGGCAGCTGAAATAATGAAAACATTTTCATCCATAGATTCAGGGGAAATAGTAGACTTTGAAAACAAAGGCTTGTGTGAGAGAAATGCTATTGTTTACTTAAGTGGTTACACGGCTAAAAGTGATTTACGAAAGAGCAATTGTCATGATTGTGTGACAGTTTTTAAGAAAAATCAAGATCAACAAGTCACGGATGACGAACTTCATACAAAATGTAGAGAATACGAACATACTGATGAAACAGTATCAGAAATAGCGTATTTAGCAAGGCCCACGAAACTTTTTTTAAAAATAATTTCTTGTCAGTTACAGACTTCACAACAACATCATACGAGTTTATGGCATCAAAGAAAATTAGTTATTTTTTAAGCTGAGGTAGTAGAAAAAATTATGAGTGAATATTTTCCTGAGCGGTCTAATTACAAAAATGCAAGTTACAAACATCGAGTTGAAGCTTTATCAATTTTGTTGGGATTAAAAGTATTCAAAATGACTAGAGGTAATAACTAATAACGCAGAGCAGAAGCTAAAAAAAATATTAAAACTAATAACCGTAAAATGCTTATTGTGAAAAACTTAAATTTTTTTATCACTATAAAAGATTTGGTACTTAAATTCTTTTTTATAATACTAATAGTAATAATTAAAATGTTAATGCTCATCGCAACCCGTGTAACAAAAATATAGCAAGCACAAAATATAATTCTGTATGAATCTTATCATTTTACAAATATCTAATTCAGTAACACGTTGGTAAAAGCTCTTTGTTTTCCATATTGCAATTTAAACTTTTCTATGTATTGTGATAAGTTATAAACGCAATAGAGGTGTGAATGTTAACATTATGTTTATACTATAGTTAATATTGTAATAGTTTTGAGAGGACATCTACATCCAATTAATTATTTCCTCTTTTTAAGATAATCATTTATGATTTGAACACTGTTAAATTGAAGAATTAGTGAATTTTTTCATTCAACTACTGCCAAAGTAGTATATTTACCACTGTTACAAATGTAAAAACCAAATTTTGTTATTTTGACGTCAGTAAATTTGAAAATTTGATGTTTGATACGTGGTAGTAATCAGCGGAGTTTTTTCAAAAAATGGACACGGTAATTGACGCTTGTAACTCATGCAAACTACGTTCTGTTAAAAAACATTAGCGACCACTATTACGGTGTAACCCACAAATTCAAGAATGCCTGGAAAATTTATTGAATTGGTCCAGAAAATGGACAGTACATATGGTACGTGTGAGTAAATGAGAAAAATAGGAGCGAGTGAGTAGACCACCATGTATTATTGGTTTGTCTTTGACTACCAACTGTTAATTTAAACTGTTTGCTGATATAGAAAACAAATTAGATGATCTAGACTTTAAATAAGCTACTGGTCTTAGCAACTAAGATAACGTAGAACGTACTCATTCGAGATGTCGAAAAAGGGGTGGCTTTAATCCAAATTCAACTTGCCGTATGTATCGCCTTACTTTTAGGCATATTTTTTTTACCAATTTTATAGATACTCGTCAACAAGGTAACGTTAAAATTTCAGAAACTCATTCCTTGGTATATTCGAATCGGAATGTCTTAGGTAACGAAACTGTGGATTCACTGGCAGCTGTTGCAAATAATTTACCTGATGAATTAGAAGTAGCAGAAATGCGAAAAACGGAAGAACTTTTAGAAGCAGCTTAAATGTTGAAAACATTTTCGCTCATAGTTTCAGAAGGAACAGTAGACTTTAAAACTGAAGCGTATGAAAAAATGCTATTACTTACTTAAGCGGATAAACAGCCAACAGTGCTTTAAAAAAAAAGAAGTAAGTACTGTATTTATGCATGACGTTCTCAGGAAGTTCAACCATCGTGAGTAGTGAAATTTTTTTTTTGTTTTTTTTTTTATTTGTTTTTTAAGTTTTTGTTTTAGTAAACAACATGAATGCAGTACTAACGTTTAGAGAGCTTCGTTCTTCCTGTTGGTCTGGTGACCCCCTTGTTACCTAAGAAATTGTGTCTATACTCATCTCATGTTTAAAGAACTTTGTTCTTACCGTGGGTCCCATGACTCATTTATCCCCCCTGGTTTGTTTGTTTTTTTTTCTTTTTTTTCTTTTTATTTTTTCTTTATTTCTTGTTTTATTTTTTTATATTTCTAGTTTATTTTTTTTTCATATTTCATTTTATTACATTTTTTTTTCATTTTTTTCTTTATTTCTTGTTTTATTTTATTTTTTTCATTTCTTGTTTTATTTTTTTGCATATTTCATTTAATTACATTTTTTTTCATTTTTTTGTATTTCCTTTATTCAATTTCTTTCTTATTTTAATATTTAATCTTTTTTTTATTCCCTTTTTTTTTTATATATATTATTCCTTTTTTTTCATATTTAATTTCGTTACTTTTTTTTTCATTCTTTTGTATTTCCTTTATTTTAATAATTTATTTATTTATAAAATAATTTATTTATAACAGTAATTAGTAGCATTACTGTAATGCAAAAAAAACCCTCAGGTTTAATAAAAATCGGTCGGTATTTTATGCATCAAATGCATAAAATACAAATATTTAATGCGTAATAACGCGCCTTATTATATTTAATCTACATAACCATATTATGCTAATTAAAAATTTTTTTTTTTTTTTTAGATGTATTATTTAGAAAACAAATACACAATTTATAAAAGAAATACATAATTGAATGTATTATCAGTGAATACATTTAAAAATGGAATGTTATAGTTACGAATTACACCATGAGTACAAGAAACCGAGTTCCCATAGTCGGCAGTGCTCGTAGCAGAGTGGGTAAGGTACTGGACTTATAAACCCGAGGTTGAAGGTTCAAATCTCGTTATTGGAAAATTTTTTTTTTTTTTTTTTTTTTTTTTAGAATTGTAAAAGAAAAAAATTCAAAGAGAAATAAAAATTAGTGTGGGAAAATAAAATTACAATTTGTTTGAAAATTAATTGCTTGGTAGTGTGAGGGGGAATGGTGGGTAAAGGTGTGCAGAAGAGTAACACGGCACGGTTGGCAGATATACATATATAGTGGGGAGAGGGGAAGTGTGTAGAGAACAGTCGGTGAGGGGAACGGGGTAAGGGGGGAAACTTGAAAGGCAGAGACTTTGGGTGAAACCACTTTCGTTTCCAAAAAAAAAAAAAATCTGTCGGTTTTAAAATTCCAGCCCCCCGAGTAATGCGACATAAAGAACTTCGTTCTAAAAAATTAAATGTTTTAATGGTAAGGACATGTTTCTGAAAAGTTCTTAGCAACGAGTCACTGATGACGAGTTTGATACAAAATGTAGAAAACATAAGCATAGTGATGAAACGCTTTCAGAAATAGTGTATTTTCGAGACCCTCTGAACTTTTTTCTAAAATCATTTTTTGTCAGTTGCAAGGTTTTCAAAAACATCATACAAGTCTTTGGTATCAAAGAAAACTAATTACTTGTTTAACAGATGTAGTGGAAAAATAACAAACGATCACTTTCCTCAGTGGTTTGATAAGAATAATGCGTGTTATGAACATCGAGTAGAAGCCTTATAAATTTTGTTGAGATTGAAAGTTTTTAAAACTACTCAGGAAAGTAATCAAGAACGGAAAACCCAGGGAAAAAACACGTCAAAACTAACAACCATAAAATTCTTTGTGACCAAATAGTCTTTCTCATTAATTTATAATAATGGGTGAAGCGATGTGCGATTGGTAGTCTTTATTTATATCTTTTTTTTAGGTAGAAACATTTTTGGTCTCGTTTTATGTTAATAGCTAACGGTGTGCTTGCTACTTATTCTGTTTTAAATAGGTGCACGCAGGGTGAAGAGCAGGTAGATCGCCGCGGGCAGCGCAATGCTTGCGGGGCTTCAATGCATGGCCCATCACCGCAAGCTACCAATCGGCTCAATGGGTTTCGGCAGCGCCTACCACAAGCGGTCCGACAGCACCACCCGGGCATGGCGAGCCTACGACGAGGGGAATTCTTCCTTTAGTACTGGTTTAGTCAAGACACTTGATCTTTCTGGTGCCAACGGGGAATCCGCCATACATTCATGTCGCGCTTTAATGTGCCAAGGCACTTAGCTTCAATGCTTGATTTAGAGTAGTTTAAATGCACCGCTATTATTTGCTTCAATGCATCGCATTGGTTATTATTTCAAATACATTACCGTTTTGGCTTAAGCGCATATTTGTTATCGCTTAAGTTATTACTTTTCCTTTCTTTGCTATTCGCTTACTTTTTTACGCCTTTATTTAAATATTATGTTTTGGTTGATGTAGTGATTTGTGTGCATCATTAAAGGATATGTGTGTTAAGTTCGCTACATTAAAGCCTTGGTACATTAATATTTTGTTTGCTACATTAATATTTTTGTAAACTGGCAAGCTCACTCTACGAAAATTGCACTGTTAAATATTTAATATTTAATATTATCAACAGTTTCTTGATCTTAATACTATATGTAACTTACAATTATTAGGCGTGTACACACGCTGTACATTAATTTAATTTACTTTGTTACAGAGAATTCTTTATAACTTACAACTTCGTCATTTTTATAACTATAAATATTATACTACACTGTTGTAAATTTGTTTATGTGCTGAGCTCGGCAACACACTGTTATATGATTGTGATTGGGCCTACAGACCGAAAATCCTATAAATAAATAAATAAATATATTATATAGCTTCCATACCAAGAGTGCTCCCTATTACTATTATTACTTGTCCTAACATTATTACTTTTTATTTATCAATTATAATATTGAGAGATCAAGTGCTAGTGTACTAATAAGATTCACAAAATGTTGCTTAATTATTCTCATTAAGTTTTTAATGCTCTATATTAGAAAAAATTTTTGAAAAACAATTACTACTTTGTTCATAAGGTCATACTCTTTATAGATTAGAAAAAAAATGTTGTGGAATAAAGCGGCTGATATAGCGCACTCACACTGCTTTTGCAACCACATAATATTTTATCTATTAATCTTTTGTGCACCAATATTTTCATGTAACTTAATATTGCGTTATATTGAATTCTCATTTCGACCGTTTCGAACTCTTGTAATGAATGATAATAAATGTCATGTTTTATAAGACTCATAAATGATTGAACGATATCAAAGAGGGTTGTAAATTTACAGAAAGTTTAGATTGTTTGACGCACTGGATCTTTACATTTGGCTGACGGAAACTAAAAGTATGGCTGATTATTATATGAATACATAACACGCATACGTGTATACAAAAAACTTTGTTTAACAAACACAATTTTTCCTGTAAGCGTAAGCAAATTAAAGTGCCTAAATAAAATTATCTATTTGCTTATCTTCTCTTGAATAGCATTTTATTTAAATAAGTGTTGAGCATATGTAAGAAAAAGTGATTTATTAACAATGCAGCATACATCAGTTGGATTGCAGGAAAAACAAAAGTGCCAAGAATCAAATCGAGAATCAAAACATGCTTCCTGTGGGTTCGGAAGCATTAGTTACCTCGGCTACCGAAGCTACATGCCTATCTATGTTTAAAAGTTGCATATGTTCATAAAGAACCTTAAAAGATTAGGCTGTAGTTAATGGCTATGATACCGTGTAAACATAAAAATCTAAAAAGAAAAAAGTCGTACATATTTATCTTATCAGGTTGGAGTGTATGACTTTACTGGAATACGATAAGGTTAAATGGGGTATGGTGGGACACTTTTTTAAGCAAAAAATATTTACTTCTCATTTTTGAAGTTTTACCAATGCTAATTCACCTAAATTTTTTTTTAATTCAAAATATAGGTCCTTACTTAAGAAAACAATATTTATTGACTGTGCTTATCATTATCCGTTTAATTAAATAGTTTTTCGAATAAGTCGTCAAATCTGCAGTAGTGGGACATAGTCTTTGAGGATTACGGCAGTTGTAGAACACTGTATGTGGTAGTAGCGGGACAGTGTATGACAATGTTATTTGAATATGTAAGAACACAATTTTTTATTCATAAGAGATGAATTGTCACTTTTGAGAGTATATAAATAATAAAAATTATAGATTAATAGAGATTTCTCTTTTATACATATTTTTTTCAACGATACCACAAAATCCCTACTTACTATGTCTGTTAATAATAAAGGAAAAAATGTTGTCTAATACAACATAAACTAAATAATTTAATTATTAATAAAACAAACTATGAAAATAATAATAGTAAACACAAATTTAAAATAAAAATTTTTTTCTAAGGTCTCAAATTTTTTTATTTTTATTTTTATTTTGCTCTGAATAAATGAACTTCACACGCACGTTATACTTTTTTATTGTCTTCTTGTTTAGATAAACATTTCTTTATTTTCTGTACTATTGAGTCATTATTCGCATTTCGCTTTTCTTATTTGAAATTTTTTTTTTTTTTTTAATTTTCAAGTTAATTTCTTTTTTTGTTATCAACAGTTTTTTTACTCTCTTGAAACTTCTTGTCGGTTTTTCTTAGCTGCTTTCTTCTTGATCTTACAATTAAGATTGTTTACAAAAAATATATTTTTAAAAGGAAAATTATTTGATTCTTTTGCGGAGATAAGAAGCAAGTTTTAAAGGCTGAAATGTCAAATAAAAATATAATGTGAGTAAACTAATACCTTTATTTTTCTGTTGACAATTTTCAGAGGTATTGATTTTGTTCCATTTTTTTTAAATATTAGTATGCTGAAAATAAATTATTGAAAATATATATCATTTTCTGCAAAGTTAATTTTTTTACATTGGGTAGGATGAATTAATACAGATTGCATTGAGATTAGGTTTCAGATTATGTCTATTTACCAGGTAACAATGCTCTCATTCACTTAACTACTAATCCTACAAATATATTTGAGTTTAATTTTACTATTAAAGATTTGACTGATGACACTCGTACGATTACTGTAGTGAAAAACATGAAATCACAGTCGTTAAAAATAGAATTTGGTCTTGTCAAGTACTTGTCCCACTACTACTTAGTTTTTAGAAAAAAGGATGCATTAGTGGGGCAGCAATGATAAGCCTCGTCTCACTTCTACATGGTGTTTGCAGAAAGTAAGGGTATACTAGGGCAGGCTATATTTTATGACAAAGTAATTATTTTTAAGATCTAATTAATAAAACTTGTTCTTTAGTGTTATATTATTACGTATAAATAGTTTGAATGTACGAAAAAAGTTTTATTTTCGGTATATCATCTTGATAGTCAACTTTAGTGTCACATCTAAAATGGGCGAAATTCCTTGTTTAAGATGTATGCATCAAACGAGTACTTGGACAGCTTGATAAAATATTTTTTTCATTCTCCCTTGAACGTTTACCACAATCAATTTTGAGAGTCTAATCTAGCTTAAAGATAAAGAAATATTAGGAAATTTTTTTAAGGATATTTTTTGACAAATGAATTCACCAGTTATGATTTTCTCCTCCTGTCCCACTATACCTTGAAATTTCTGCGTTGTCCTACTGTATCCCATTTTACCTTACCAGCAATAAAATATACTCATCACCAGGCTCATCGCTTACATTCGCTCTGCTTAGCTGCATTATACATATATACTTATATATAGTAAAGGTCAGAAGCGGAGAAGCACTTCTCTCCTCCTTTTAGGCTCACTATATCGATACACCCCTCTATGCGTCTTCAAAATGTGTGCCTACATGCACATTGCCACGCGACTTGGCAAGCGTACATTCAGCATATATTTCCAAAGTATGTGACTACATGCCCATTTTCACACGAATCCATAGGCACACGCTCGGTACACCCCCTCCACGCTTCTCAAATAGAAAAAAAATGTGCGCCTGGTTCGACCACTTGACTGCGACGGGGCACTCAAAATAATGGCAGGAAGTAAACTCACGCCGTAGCATCGCAGTCAGCAATTTCTAGCTTTAGATTTAAATAAAAAACTAACGAAGAAAATTTAAAAAATGAATGAATAACTGGTTGCTTTGCATTGAGAGATAAGATAGTCAAAACAATGAATGAAGAATAGATAGATATTGACAATATGCACATAAATTAATGCTATTTTCTGTATGTTTTAGGTCGTCGCAAAACATCGAATGAGTGATTCTAAAGCCGAATTGGTCCCTATAGGTATACCTTTGACCGTCTACCTAATCAGATTAAGAGTCTTTACGAAAAAAAAATTAAATTTTCATTTGTCGTTGTAATCAAAATAACGTCACAGATGAATTTAAATACAAATGTGAGGGAGTGTAAGATCTATATTTGCCTCTCGTAGTTGAATTCCAGTACATGAGCAGTTGTAAGTTTCAAGACGCTATAGCGATGGAACGATGCACTGCAGTACAGCGTTAAAATATAGTTACTCTATTCTATAGGACCCAACCTCTCTATCGTGAGAAATCACTGGATTCAAAATAAATAGTATCGAACGTAAAGCGCGAAATTCAAATAAGGTCCGAAAACACAAGTGCCTATCACCCAATGACCCAGGGCACTTGATAGCCATTCTATTAAGTAATAAATTATTATTTTATATCACAAGCGCCTATCGCACAATAACCTCGGGCGTTCATTAGCCACTCTATTAAATAAAAAAATATGAATTTATATGACATAAGCCTATCACCCAATGACTTAGGGCACTTAATAACAACTCTATTGAATGATAAATAATTAATCAATAACACAAGCACCTATCACCCGTAGACCAAGAGCGCTTACTGGCACAACTCTTAAGTAATAAATTGTTAATTAGTAACTCAAGCGCCTATCACCCAACAACCTAAGGGACTTATTAACCACTCTATAAGGAAATACATCGTTAATTAATATTACAAGCACCTATCATCTGATGACTCGTAGCTTTTATTAACAAGTGTATTAGATAATAAATAATAACTTAATAACATTAGCGACTATTACTCGATGACCTGGAGAACCCACTGGCCACACTGATAAATGATAGATTATTTAATAATAACACAAGCAACTATAAACCAGGGATCCCGGGTGCTTACTGGCCTCACTATTTAATAAAAAAAATGTTTAATAACAACACAAGTGCCTATTACCCTATGACACAAAATGCTCTTTAGACACGCCATAAAGTAATTTATTAGTAATTTATAACACAAGCTTCTATTAACTAATGATCAAGGGCACTTATAAGCCAATCTATTGAATAATAAATAATTAATTTATATCACAAGATCACCCAATGACCCCAAGCGCTTATTAGCCACTCTATTAAATAATAAGTTAATCATTTATATCACAAGCGCCCATCATTCGATGATCCAAGGTACTTACTGGGACAACTATTTAATATTAATAAATTATTTAGTAACCCAAATGCCTATAGGCCCATAGCCTGGAGATCTTATTAGCCACTCTATTAAGTAATAACTCATGAATTCATATCAGAAGTGCCTATGATCTTTAGATGACCTTGGGCACTTATGAGCTATCCTACTAAGTAATAAATAATTAATTAGGATGACAAACGCTTATCGTTCAATGAGCTGGGGTGCTTATGAGATACTAAATTAAATAATAAATTGTTAATCAGTAACACAAGCACCTAACATTCGATGTCCTAGGCCGCCTACCAGCCTGACTATTAGATAGTAAATTATTAAGCAATAACATAAGCGACTACCACCCAATGAACCGGGGTGCATACTAGCCTTACTATTAAATAACAGATTGTTTAATACCAATCCAACTGCCTATTACCCGATGACCTGAATCACTCATCAGCCACTCTATTAAGTTATGAATTAATAATTTATATCACATGCCCCCATAACTCGATAACCTAGTGTGCTTAGTAGCCCCTCTATTAAATAATAAATTAATAATGAACAACAACAGTGCCCATGACCCAGAGATCCGAGGTGCTCACTGGTTTAACTATTGAGTATCAAATTGTTTTGTAACAAAGCAAGCACTGATCACCTGAAGACCCAGAGCGCTTATTAGCCACTCTGTTAAGTATTAAATTATTAATTTATATCACGAGCGCCTATCACCTGCTGACCCCAAGCGCTTATGAGCCACTCTATTAAATAACAAGTTAATCATTTATATCACAAGCGCCAATCACCTGATGACCCAGGGGGCTTATAAGCTACTCTATTCAATAATAAGTTATTAATTTATATTACAAACGCCTACCACCGAAAAATCCGAGGCACCTACTGGCCCTACTATTAAATAACAAAATGTTTGACAACAACGAAAGCGCCTATTACCTGATGGCATAGGGCGCTTATTAGCAACTCATAAAGTAATAAATTCTTAATTTATGTTACAAACGCCTTTTACCTAATGAGCCGAGCGTTGACTAGCCACTCTATTAAGTAATAACATATTAGGTTAAATTATAATTGTTTATTACCTGATGACTGAAGGGTGCTTATTAGCCACATTAATAAAAAATAATTTGTTTATTTATAACACAAGCACCTATTACCCTCTGACCCGGGACGTTTACTGGCACGACTATTAAATAAATGATTTATAATCAGTAACATAGGCGTCTATCACCCGAGGACGTACAGAGTTTGTTAGATACTCTATTGAATAATAAATTGTTCATCAATATCACGTACGCATATCACACGATGATCCAGGGCATTTATTTGCCATTTTAATGAGTAATACATGATTATTTAGGATAACACGCGCCTGTAATCTTATGAGCCAGGGCGCTTATTAGCTGTTGCATTGAATCATGAATTGTGCAGGAGTAACGAGAGCACCTATGACTCGATGACCCGGGCCACCTACCAGTCTGCAATGTAAAAAATGCTGTAGTAAAATCACTAGCAGATAGTAACTTTTTTTTACTATCCTGAGCACAGTGATTACACCTGATAGCGAAAATTATGTCTTGAGCATCGTAATTTCACTAGCAATGTATTGATATTACTATGCGCTATTAAAATTTATATGCTCAGCATAGGTAACAGTAAGACCTATGCTCAGCATATCAATTTTACTAGCTGCATGATAAATACAATCGGCTATTAAAATTACAAGACGATGGAGATTTTACGTTCCGAAAGTGAAAATACGTTTAACATCCCTCGAAAAAATACGAGATAATAGTAATATTGTGCTCCGATGGTAAAAGTACATTGATCCGAATCACACGAGATAGTAAAAGTAATATCTAGTATTAAAATTACATGCAGCTATTACTCTTGATGGAGGTAAGGGAATCTCGCATTGACTACATTAATGTACATTCATATTTCTACCTAATTTACGGTTTGTACTTCGTGCTCTCGCACTATAATCAACAATTGTGCTAAGGATTAAAAGTAAATTTATCATCAGTGCTCTTACAAATTTGTAATCAGTAAGTATTAGGTATATTGTATACATAGTGAAAGCATTCTAGAAAGTAAACACTTTTCAGGTTATGTATCATTTCATGACTTTGTGGGTATACACCTTAGAAGACCAATAGCTAAATATTTTGGATCTCTACAAATCATCACGTTCCTTAATTGTGTGTGAAGATGTATCTGTAATGTGAAGAAATCAGAGCATAACCCTTATAGTGAAAATGGGACTATAAACAGTACGTTAGTGCTTCTCATATCCAAGATATGACTTTTACGCTTGGGATGGTAAAATTACTACACGATCGCAAAAAATTTCTGAAGATTTCGGCTTCACAGAAAATTACTATCTTGACATTTAATTTTACCATCCGGAAAAAATATTTTACGAACCGATAGTAAGATCCCTATGCTGAGCATAGGTCTTTACTTTACCTATGCTGACCATAGTGATTTTACTACAGCATTTTTTATAGTGTGACTATTGAGTAATAAATTGTTGATGAATAACACAAGCACCTATCACCCAGCTATTTGGGGTACCTACTGGCCTTACGATTACATAACAAAATTTTTAAGAACAACACAAGCGCCTACCTGATGACACAAAGCGCTCATTAGAAACTCTATTAAGTGAAAGATTATTAATTTATATCACAAGCGCCTATCAACTGATGCTTCGCAGCGCCTATCAGGCAATCTATTAAATAATAAATTACTAATTAATATCACAAAATTACCTAATGACCCTAAGCGCTTATTCTGTACTCTTTTAAATAAACGATTATTAATCAATAACACAAGTGCCTATCACCTAATAACCCGAAGCGCTTTATGGCCTCACTATTTAATAACAAAACAATCGCCTTTCACCTGATAACCCATAGCACTTACTAGTTAATCATTTATATCCCAAGCGCCTATCACCTGATGACCCGGAGCGCTTATTAGCCGCTCGGTATAGTACAAAATTATTAGTCTATATCACAAGCCCCTATTTTTGATGACCTGAGGCGCTCATTAGCCATTTTAATAAGTAATAAATGATTGATTAGGATGACAAATGCCTATCACCCGATGATCTGGGGCTCTTATTTGCTGTTTCATTAAATCATGAATTGTTGATCAGTAATCTAAGTGCCTTACACTCGATGACCTGGGCCGCTTACCAGCCTGACTATTAAATAATAACTCATCAAGCAATAACACAAGCAACTATCACCCGATGATCTGGGGTGCATACTGGCCTCACTATTAAACAACAAATTGTTTCATAACAATACAAGCGCCTCTCTTCCGGTGACCCGGATTGCTTATCAGCCACTCTGTTAAGTAATACATCATCAGTTTACATCACATGCCCCTATTATCCGATGACCTAGAGTGCTTACAAGCCACTCTATTGAATAATAAATTAATAATTAATTACCTAAGTGCCCATTACCTGATGACACAGGGTTATTACTGGCCTAACTACTGAATATCAAATTGTTTAATAACGACACAAGCACTTATCACCCTGTGACCTGCAGCGCTTATTAGCCATTATATTAAGTATTAAATAATTAATTTACATCACAAGCGCCTATCACCTGATGACCCCGAGCGTTTATTAGCCATGCTAATAAGTGACAAATTATAACATTTATATTAAAAGCGCTAGTCATCCAATGACCCTGAGCGCTCATAAACCACTCTATCAAGTAATAAATTATTAATTTACATTACAAGCGCCTTTCATCAGAAGACCCGGGGTGCTTACTGACCTCACTATTAAATAATAAATTGATTAATAATAACACAAGTGCCTATCACCTAAGGACCTGGGGCACTTATTAGCTATTCTATAAAGTAAAAAATAATTATTTAGGATAACAAGCGCCTGCAATCCATCGAGCTAGGGCTCTTATCAGCTGCTCCATCAAATCATTAATTGTTAATCAGTAACATAAGCGCCTAACTTTCGATGACCTGGGTCGCCTACCAGCCTGACTATTTAATACTAAACTATTAGGCGATAACACAATCGACTATCACCCAATGACCCGGGGTGCACTCTAGCCTTTCTATTAAACAACAAAATGTTCAAGAACAACACAAGCGCCCATCTTCCGATGACCTGGAATGCTTATCAGCCACTCTATTAAGTAAAAAATTATTAATTTATATCGCATGCCCCTATACCCCGATAAGTGAGGGTCCTTATAAGCCACTCTATTAAATAATTAGTTATTAGTTAAAAATACAAGTGCCTATTACCCGATGACACAGGGCGCTTTCTGGCCTATTTATTAAATATCAAATTGTTTAATAACAACACAAGCGCCTATTACCTGATGATCTGGGGCCCTTGTAAGCTACTCCATTAAATAATAAATTATTAATCTATATCACAAGCGCCTATTACCTAAATACTCTGATCACTTATCAGCCACTCTATTAAGTAATAGATTATTACATTTATATCAAAAGCGCCAATCATTCAATGACCCCGAGCGCTCATAAGCCACACTATTAAGTTATGATTTTTTAATTTATATCACAAGCGCCTTTCACCTGAAGACCTGGGATGCTTACTGGCCTTACAATTAAATACCAAATGGTTTAATAACAACACAAGTGCCTTGCACCTCAAGACCCAGAGTGTTTTATAGCCACTGTATCAAATAATAAATTGATAATTTACATAACAAGCGCCTATCACCCAGAGCGCCTATTAGACACTCTACTAATTAATAAACTCTTCTTTAATAACACAAGTGCCTATTACCCGACGACCAGGAGCATTTACTAGCACAACCATAAAATAATAAACTGTTAAATAGTAACACACACATCTATCACTCGATGAACTAGTGCGCTCACTGGCCTCTTTATTATGTGATAAAAGACTAATTAATAACACAAGCGCTTATTAGCCAGTGGCCTGTGGCGCTTACTGGCTACTCTATGAAATAATTAAATACCACACGATAATACAAGCACTTATCACCCAATGACCCAGGGCAATTACTGGCCCTTTAATCAAATAATAAACTAGGAGTCAGTTACACAGGCGCCTGTCACCTAATGACCCAGGGCGCTTACTGGCCTCACTAATAAACAATAAATTATTAACTTATAACACAAACGCCAGTCACCTTATTATCCAGGTTGCTTACTGGCCGCCCTATTTAATAACAGAATGTTCAATAGTAATGCAAGTGCTAATCATTTAATAACCCTGGACAATGTTCGTGTTTAATAACATTTTTATTTCTTAATAAAGTAGATAATAAGCTTTTGGGGTCACCGAATGATAGGCTCTAGTGATATAAATTAATAATTTATTATTCAATAGTGCGGCTAGTAAGCCCCCTAGGGTATTAAGGTGGCTCCTCACTATAAATCCCACAAGAAGACTAAGCATACTGCAACACAGCTTTTCATTGGCTGTGGAGGTTCTTGACTTAAAATGGATAGGTACCTATAGTCCCTTCAAAAAAAGGTTAGTCACATCTACACCGTTGACCTATATCGTACAATACAGTGACCCGAGCAGACGTATGTATACAAAAAGTACATAAGTCAGCCCCGCATTAAATTATTTTCTTAGTTCAGCGTCTCATTTATTTTTATTATAATTACGATTCCCCACAACTCCTATTCATTTTACGTACAACTTTCTGACCAATTCAAACTACGCGGGCTACCGCTCTTCGGTGTAGCAGACGCCTCACACTTTTCATCTGTTCCGTGACATGCACAGTTATCTACTATTTTCACAAAATATCCTATAAAACCCATGGTGATGTCCAAGTACCTGAATGTCGTTGGAAAGATTCTGATTTCTTCTATCTGCTACATAGTTTTCTATTAAGAACTACAGTATCTTTGCTGAGATATCATACAACCTGCGCCAGCAATTTGACGACCCTCCATAAGAGGCTATCTTACAGAGTCTATTTTCCAGTTAGTTTTTTTCAACAATTTTGGTGGTGACGAGGTCTAAAATTTTGGGGAAAGACTCCTTGCACCTTTAAGAATCATCCTTTGAAATATCATTTAATACTCCAGTGTTTTGATTTAGTGAGGAGCCACCTTAAGTGATAGGCGCTTGTGATATAATTTAATAATTTATTACTCAATAGAGTGGCTAAAAAGCGCTTCGGGTCATCGGCTAATATGTGCTTGTGATGTTATGTAACAATTTGTTATCTAATAAAGAGGCTTGTAAGCGTTTCGGCTTATTAAATAATATGCGTATGTGTTATTGATTAATAATTTATTACTTAATAGAGTGGCTTTAAGCACCCTGGGTTATCGGGTGATAGGGGCTTTTTGTACAAATTAATAATTTATGACTTAATAAAGTAGTTAATAAACGATTCAGGCCATTGGGATATTAATCAATATTGGTGATAGGCGCTTGTGATATTAATCAATAACTTATTACTTGTTGGAGTGGCTGACAAGATCCCTAGATTATTGGGTAATAGGTGCTTGTGTTACTGATTAACAATGTATTATTCAATAGTATCAGTAAGCGCTGCAGATCATCGTGTTATAGTCTCTTGTAATATAAATTAATAATTTATTACTTAATAGAGTGGCTAATAATCGCTCTGGGTTGTCGGGTGATGGGTGCTTGTAATTTTAATTAATAATATAGTTGTTGCTTATCGTGTCGTAGAAATCTGCGGATCAATAATTAATTTCAATTGAAATTTTTTCAAATGTGTACACTGCACATGGATCATGCAGCCACATAAGTATAGGTGGGGTGCACGCTGACCCTCGCGTCCTTCCGAGGCTTAGCTACCAATACATCGCAGTGAAAAAAATTTAAAAAATACACTAACAAAGCTAATTGACCAGAATGAATTTTGTTTTAATGGAATCTTTTTAAAAGTTCTTAGTGAGTGTTTTAATATTTCTTAGTACTATACTTTCACGTAATTTTTTTTTTAGCGTAAGAAATTGCTTCCATATGCCCTAAAAAATTATTTTTTACCTTGGCTGCAAGTTGGCAAGACCGTTTCTCACATGACACTATTTTTTTTAATGATTCCGTCTTAATTCCATGTGACAGAATTATTTGTTATATTGAGCTGAATATAAAAAAATGGATGGATTCACAACTTTTGGGTTTTTCCCCATCACTGAAAACATATTACGTTTGACCAATAAAAAAAAGGAGAAAGCTTTGTGTGAGAGTGATCATGTAGACGATATGATAGAACAGGAAACAAGACTTGCAACTACTGTGCTGCCAGTACTGGTGATTTATCACCAAAGTGTGTGATTTTGACCTCGGCTCGGCGATTTTTTTTGTTCTGTGGCGACGGCAATTTTTGTTGGTGATTTCGGTGGTTGTCAACATAAGTCACCAGTGGTGGGTAGGTAAGTTACCTTAGGTCAATGACTAAGTTTTTTAAGTGTAGAATACCTGTAAATTACCTTGGTCAGTTCCTGACATTCAATGTCGTTTTGTAAGAAAACAGCTGTGCCCATAGTGCCTATATTGTGCATTGCAAAAGTAACCTATTCGGTCTAGAAACTTCGAGCAACTTCGAGAACACACGTTCATGGTTATAAAAAACGTAAGTTGCTGACAATTTAATATTTTTAGGTGTCTTACAGGTAATTTACATGTAGAGTAAGAAACCTTTCATTTGCGTCATTTACACACCACTGTAAGTTACTCATGCACCTAAACGTTAAAATTTTTTACCACATAGCTCTTTGTCATGTCTCTATACTTCATTCTTATTGGGATTGACAATATAGCAGTACCACTAATTGTAAGGCTAGAAAAGCTACTGGCGTTGGCTGTCATGAGCCTTCTCTCAATTTTTTCAAAACTCGCCACTTTATGTAGTCTTACGTGAGACAGCGGCCCTAGTACTATATTAAGTTAAGTTATTGAGTACTACAGTAGTTAAACGCTTGCTGAAAATTTACAATTAAAAAAAAAACTTAGGTTTTCGAATCCTTCAATATGTTTATCACCATCTGAAAGACCTGATTTTAGTAGCTTACCCTCCTTTGACATTTGAGATACTAAGCCTACAGATCTTAGTCTAATTGAAAATCAATGGAAAAAATTACTAAAAAAGGACTAGAATAATTATGCTGGCTAAAAAGCTCTAAACGACGTGTACGCACTTTGGCCAACGGTATTTTTTTTAAAAACGCTTGCAGAAAATTTTTTTCTAGGGAAATCGCTGGTTTTGCCCTTAAACTATTCTGTTTTTCATCTAGTAACGCTACTATTGAAAGGGTATTTTTAATCATAAATTGTATCAAGATATCTAAAAATCAAAATAACGTATCAGAATGCTTCCAGTTATGTTGAATGCAACTATACGAATCCGATTAAGGTTTTACGCAAATTAAACGTGTTGCAACGATCTTAAACCATCAGATCAGATGCTAAAAGATTAATGACTGAGTCATTTTTCTCCTACCCCGCAATAGTAAGCGCTAAAATGTGTCTCCAGAGGAAAAATTCCTTAATCAAGTATAACATAATGATGCGAGGGTCTGTATGTTTTTTTGTTGTATGTGTGAGTAATTGGAGAAAAGGTGCGCTACATACGCATATATTATACTTGTAATCACTGCGCCTACAAAGATATGTACCAAAAGCATCAGCGCATACGCTCCTATTGTCGTAAACAGCGCTGCGCCTAAGTGTGTGTGTATGAGTATGAGTAGCTAGTACGAATGTCGATATACCTATGTATGGAGATACAGTGCAACAATGCGCGAGGCTGCTCTAATTGGTGGGCCTAACGCGTTACTTCTGAAGTGGCATTCGTGCGAACCAGAGCTCCCGAGTATTTCACGATTTCGATAGCTGAGAGAGAGATGTTGAGAGAGAACGAAGAAGAAGCTGACTACGACCTTTTGCCAAATTGCCCAATCTCGCACCCGCCATCGCATTCCAGGACACCACTTCCACCAGCCAGTGCTAGAACCCTGACCTGCCGGCCCGCAAGCTGAGGGACGACGATGACACCGAGGATTGAAATTCATCTAAGGTTAACTCTTGTTGGTTAGAAGCGCCGTACAAGGCTAAAATAATTTTTTGTTCATCATGGCTTCATCGTCTTTTAACTGCTCCTCATATCTTCATGTCTTGAAGATGAAGCTAACAAGATTTTACATACAAAAAATGGTCACTATTATGAAAATATTGCAACATATTTCTGATAGTTTCAAAGTGAAGCGTCCAGTTGCGCGTCTGCTCCGCTTCAGTAAATTTTTTAACTAGAGTGATCATGTGAAAATATTGTACCCAAAGTTGAGCAGTAGGGCCCCTGGATCAAAGTTCCATCAATTTTGTCATTAAATTTGTCATTAAATTTTTTTTTAATATTTTTAAAATTAGGTTGCTCAAACTTATCATAAATATTATAAACTCTTACTTCGTCAGTCAAATTTTTAATCAGACATGTTTTCTTGTCAGTAAACGTAATTTCATGCAAGAAGTCCTTTGCAAGCGTTACATGTACCAATATATGCACGCAAACTGCTCGAGCAAAAGCATGTCCATCTAACATTTTATTAATCGATTTAGGTGCGTATGATTCAACACACACACACGTGCGTGCACGCATACACACATTCATGCACACACAACACTGATAGGAAAAGAGGGAAAAGAGGAAAAACGAGGAGAGCTTAGATTAGTTTGGGCCTTCGAACGCGCGTGAAATGATTCGGTGTTTGAGAAGCGTATTTCTTTGTTTTTGTTGTTGATTGATGGTCCTCAGCTTTTTTCTTGACCCAATATCCAAGGGATTTATTCTGAGAAAGTCAGAAAGTGCTATTTTCACTGTTTTCGCATGTGCAGAAACTCATATTTGACTTCTGCTCATGTGCAGATGACCAAAATACGTTTAAAAGAGCACGCTTGAGAGAAGGTGACGACGGGCTTAAGGTCAGTGAGGCGATGAGCCCCGAACAGCAGCTCTTTATCTTATATATACTGCAAGGTTTTGCTTAAAGGTATGTGCTAGAATCATAGTACACATACGTATTGTGGCGCTCCCACTTTTTTTCATATGTAGAAAAGTGATTTTTGGGAGAAAACCAATTCAGGCGGCTCGACGCAGTATGTGTACATAGGGCTTTTGCGCAATATAGTTTCGGGGGAGAAAGTCGCGAGGTTCAAGTTTCTAGGGGTACCGAGGTGATGAGTTGGATCAAGTAAACCGGGAAGAGAGTTTTGAATTCTACAAGGGAACAGCAAGGTTCTCGCGGTGGTCTAAGGAGCTTTGGAATTTCTTCCACCATCACGCTTTGTTGCTTAAAGAGTGTGAGTAGATATTCCGTCTGAGCCACGAAGCCGTTCAACTCGTTCTTGAGTTGATTAAGGCAAGTGGGTGGTAAAACTCCAGTTATCTAATATATCAACTGTGTGGTGGCCCCAGTGCCAGCTAAGTTGTGTAGACGGTATTTTTTTTTTTTAACATACTCGTTGAATTTATGTTTTGATTCTTCCTCCTGAATCTGGGACCATTGTATTTCCAGACGGATGAATCTGTGGTTTCCTTTTTTACATCGAGCCTCTGCGTTCTTTTTCCCATGAGTCTGATAGCGTATTTTTTAAATCGAATTGTTTCAAGTGACGTGAAGCCCGTTCGTGATCGGCGAGTTCAGTGTTAAATACCATTGAAAACAAAATACTTTCCTTTGTTTTCAGTTTTCAGTCCTTTGTTTATAGTTTATAAGCGTGAATTAAAAGAATTGATCTAATTAAAATAAATTGAACCTACATTAGTAAATAATAGGATTATTGAGTTGTAATCAAATAGGCGTGCGTTATCTCTTACGAAGCAGTCTCGACGCGATACATAGTGCGATATTCTAGTTCATAGATAGATAGATTGAGAGTTCTAAGAACTTCGTCTCCTGGGTATACTAGTGACGAAAAATGTATTCTATTAACTACGCCGATCAGATAAACTTTATTTGTGCATGCGCTCTACATTTGAAGAGTCTAGTTTCATTCTTTTGTTTGTAAATACTCAAGTTATAATAAATTAAGTTTCCTCTTCTTTAAATGCCTCTTATTAAATTTATTTGTTGATTTCATTATGCCCTAGTCATTAATTAATGTGATAGAAATATATTTAGAATTAATTCAGGGATTTGGGAGTCGATTACCTCGTAATGACGAACGGTAAGTCCCAGTCATACTTGTTGACCCCACCAAACGTTCTCGTAAAAAAGTTGAGAACTTGCAATACATACTAGTAGGGCTTCGCTCCCTGCACGCTCCATGCGCCAGCCAACTATTTCCAGTTTAAAATTGATTAGTAAAATAAGAAAGTTTCTCATTTTTTGCTTTTTTTTCTACAGTCTTTTATCGAAAAGTAACTTAATCGAAAGTATTGAAATTAGATCATATTTGCGATATTAGTTACAATAAACAAAAATCAACATCTATGATTTAGATGCATCATACTTTGGAGAAATGGAAGTTACATTACCTTATTGCTTAGCTTCTTTTTCAGTACAAGAAGTTAAAAAACTTCATTGTTGTAAAAATGGAAAAATTGTTCTACCATCGTTAAGTCTTTTTTAATAAAGATTTGCAAAAACTTCTTACGTATAACGCAAATTTTAGACATTAGATAAGATATTATAATAACCTTTTTGTGCCGCAATGTTTAATACAAACGTCGTACATTAGCAAAAAAAGGCTGTTCATAACTTGAAAATTCTAGGACAGGTTTGTCATATTACTCCAAACAGTATTTTACATCATGATCAAGTACCACATAGTAGTTAATTATATATTTATGATGGCTTAGTTAAAATTAAAAAAAGATTGAAATTAAATAATAACTTAGTTGAAAAACATATAAAAAATTCAACAAAAATATTAAATAATAATCGTTTTGCAAAGAATCATAAATATTTACATTGAAATTTTAACGTTCAAAACTTACGAAATTAAAAAATGTATTTTATACGAAAAAATGACAAACGTCATATTTACAATAAACCTTTAATGCCAGAATAACGTGTGATTATTGTTTCAAATTTAGGTATAATCGACAATTCCCATTTAATTGTTCATCCAAACAATTTACCAGATGATATTCCACCTAATACCTATTTAAATAATCTATCGTATTTCGTTGACCCAATGGTATTTCCTTTATTTTTTCCATACGGAGATTTAGGATGGAGTTTAAATTATACTGAAAATTCAGGAAGTGAAAAAGATAAATTAACACTTTTACAATATGATTTGTATAGACTTACATATAGACCAAACTTCGAAAGATTTAATCTTTTACTGTACGGAGGACGATTAACTCAACAACTTTTATTACATGCATACATTATGGTGGAGATTAAGAGAATGAATTGTTTTTTAAATAATTGAAAAATACTAAGATAGAATGTAACCAAGGATTATTAGATCATGTTATAAATAGCGCTTCAAATATTTCAAAATTTTCGAAAATAAAAAAAATTGGCAATCTTTCTTATTTTACCGTCAACATATATTGTCCGTCCTAGATATATTTAGCAACACTACTAAGATGCTGTAGCCATTAAAAAAAAATTTGGAAAACCAGATTTATTTTCAACATTTACGTGGTGTAACCAAAAATAGAAGAAATTAAAAGAAATTTTGAAAAAATTTCCTACAGTAAACAACTCCCAACGACGTTCTTGATATAACTGTTCGTTTATTCTATGCAAAATTACAGTAAATTTCAGATAACACTATTAAACAAAACGTTTTGTTAAAGTTATTGCATATGTTTATACAATCGAATTTCAAAAAAGAGGATTACCACATGCTCACATTCTTATTACATTACATTCTAATAATAAATTAATAAAACCAGAAGATGTAGATAAACATATATCAGCTCAAATTGTAACTGACGATAAAAAATTAAAGAAATTAGTTATGAAATACATGCTTCATGGACCTCATAAAACACTCCTTGTTACGATTCAAACAAAAAAATTTGTAAAAAAAAATTCCCAAAACAACTTTGTTAAGAAACTTTCTTTAAAAAAGATGGTTATCCTGAATAAAAAAGAAAAGACAGTACAAGTTATAGTTATAATTATAACATCAAAAACAATAACATAAAAATTCCTGTTAATAATTCAATAGTTGTTTTTTATGATAAGAACGTATTCAAAAAATATAAATGTCACATGAATGCAGAATGTTGTACTTCTGTCCAAAGTACTAAATGTATTTTTGATTACATTTCCAAAGGTAGTGACAGGGTTTTCGTAAATTAGAAAAGAAAATTAATCTGAAAATCCTGAAGTAAAAGATAAAATAAGTCAATACGTTGATGAACGTTACTTTAGTCCCCGGGAAGCAGCATGGAAACTTCAAAAATTTTCTCTTCGTGGTAGAAGTCATTCAGTATTCCATTTGACAGTTCATTAAGAAAATAAATAAAAAATACTTTTAGAAGAAAACGAGGTAGAGAAATCAATTTATAGTTGAAAAACTCCTTTGACGGCATGGTTTGATTTATACAAAATAGATAATTTCGCAAAATGGTTTTACATGAAATTAATACTAAAAAAAGTTAGAGGTAAAACATCATTTTCCGATTTAAAAACTTCTGATCATATTGTTTGTGATGTATTTAAAGAAATAGCTATTACTATGGGATCAGTAGAAAATGATTCACAAATTGATAGTATTTTTGAAGAAGCTAGTAATGTGATGTTACCATTTCAATTATATAATTTTTTTGCATAGCTTATTACATCCGAAAATTCTTAAGAAAACACAATTTGGCTAGAACATAAAGAATTTTTCGTTGAAGATTGTAAAAATAATGAAAATACAGCTCTTACATTTAACTGAAATTTTTGAATCTAATGAGAAGTTTTGCCTTGGATTTTGATTGACTTGAACCAATTACACACACAAAAGAAAATTATGTTAATGATACAATTGAAAGTGAAATTTACAAAGCCAAATTTCGTGAAATGTTTTTAAACTTAATTAATTCTCAAAAACTTATTATTAAAAAAGATACGAAGTATAAAAACAAAATTTTTTTTATTGACGGTCCTGGTGGTTTGGAATACACTTATTTTTTGAACAATAAGATCTTAGGAAACATGAAAGGAGAAAAAAAAACTTGTAATAGCATAGACCGTGCTACTTATAAAGGAGTGTATAAGACAGACGGTAATATTTACGTACACTTTCCAATAGAATTTTTAAATAATATTCGAGAAGGATTTTCATCACATGAATTAAATTAAAAAATTAATGCTATTGTTATGTTAGTAAGAAACTTAAGTATTTCTGATGGCCTTTGTAATGGTACAAGGTTAAAAATAACAAAATTATTTAAATATAACATAGAAGCAGAAATAATTACAGGTGACAAAAAAGGATGTGAAGTTTTTATACCAAAAATAACATTAAGTACAGGTAGTTCATCATCACTTCCTTTTATTTTGTACGGAAAACAACTTCCTTTGGTATTAGCTTTTTCGATGACTATTAACAAATCTTAAGGTCAAAGTTTTGATTCTGTAGCATTATATGTTAAAAAACCTTTATTTTATCATGGACAGTTACATGTGGCCCTTTCGAGATGTAAAAATCCAAGTAATATTTTCATCGAAATGGAAGCTAAAAATAAATTTGAAGTACAAAATATTGTTTGGTCCGAAATTTTTCAATAATTCAAAAAAATTTACATACTCATCGATCCACATTATTCATACTGAGAAATATCTGAAAAAATTGTAAGAGTATACATTTTTTATCCATCTATGAACGTTCTATATTTTATAATGTTATCCGTAGTTTGTTAATTTGCGAATTTTGTAAATTTTATTTTGATAAATAAGAAATTCAGAAAAAAGTATTATCATCTGTTTATATGTACACAAATATTTTCCAGGTTCTTTGGAAACGTAATAAAAATTTATGCAAAAAAAATTACTGTGAATAGACTGTTACGTAGGATTCTATGGTCTTGGGGTACGCACGAAGTAAATAGTTCTTTGTCCGTGCCGGTTCCAACCAGAGAGCCAGCTCCTTTCAGCATCCTATCTGCTTACCCCTCTGCCGTCTCCTACTATCGTTGTCATTAGTAGGCCCAAGAAAAAGAAGGCGCACGTACTTGTAGCTATAATACCGTACGTGACACGTCCTAGGCCACGCTGCTATCGTCCTCGATGGCATTTCGCTCATTTCACTATTAAGTGTATTTATGTTAGAGTAAGGTGATTATGTGTGTTGTTTGTGTTGTCTGTGAGATTCTTGACATAAAAGTAAAAAGGTGGAGAGAGAAAAAACCCTGTTCTTGTTCCTACTTAACACAAATACGCTAAATTTTTTTTTTTTCTGAGTAAAAATTTATTGTACTTGTTCACGCTTTTCTTCCCTTATAATGTAGTGCATTATGGCCAAATTCTTATTTATTAATTTTCATTAGTTGATTTTTGTTTTTGAAAAATGGAATAATACAAAACTGTTTTTGTTTCTAATTTAAATAACTAAAATAAACAATATATATATACATACATACCTCTATAGATTCAATAAAATCGCTTAGATTTAACTTCCTCTTTGCATCGTTGTAAATATTTTCAATCAATTTAGTAGATGAATTTTTGTTTCATATGGTTCTAAATCGTTGGAGCTAGATCTAATGCTCTTTTTCAACATCTCCTGGTAATATGTGAAATACGTTGGTATCTAAAACTGCATTTTTTTTGTAGAATCAGTTGTTTTGGTTATCAAGGTGGGGAGATTGGTTCATAATACTTGCTTGTCAGAGACTGCCCTGTTTGCTTAAAATTATTTTTCCTTATAGCTTTACTGCTGGGTTTGTCTAATGCAGATCTTGGAGAGCATCAGTGATTTCCGATTAAATGTTTAGAGTCAAAAGGGTGATTTAGCGTTGTCGGTCGCTGGGGTTCCCAGCCTTGCGACAAACAACTTCGCTCGTTATGTCTGCTAGTCAATGACTGACTTGGTTTAATAGTGACCGGCTTGACATAGCCCTTGGGTCGACTAATCGTTGCCGCAAATAGTAGTAGAAATGTATTTGTTTGCAGTAACTTTAGGTGGCCCTTAAAAGAACCCACGAGATTAATGGTTGAGTAGGAAACGTAAATACTTATTATGGCCCTGAAATGGCCAGTGGTGAAACTTCCAGCTATTCCTTATTATTATTCTTGACGATGAAGAACCAGCTGTGGGTAGCTTGACTCTTACCCTTGAAGTCTCTGTGTACGGAGACCGTGATGGAGGGAGGTATGCCGCTGACCAAAGGATATCTCGTCTTCGGGTCATTCCCCCAGATATCAAACCGCTCATTGTCAGTCGGGAAAGTGGACCTAGAGAATACCTTCTCTGTGGGTATGCCGTTGAAATAAACTACTGAGAAGGAAGCCGTTCTGTCAGTGCAAGCTTTTTAGGGTTGTTTTTCCTGGCTTGCTGTTGTACCAAAATTTTCTCTGATAGCACCTGGTCCGTTGAAAGAATGGCCATGAAACCCCCAAATGTTACAGCAGATTGGGATATGGCTGGACGTCTCCTCGTATTTCACCAGAGAAGTTAGTGTTCAAAACACCTTTTAATTTTTGGCATTCGTTAATCTTAATAGGTTGGGATGGAGGTCAATGTAAGTCGCTTATCCATTTGAGAACACTGTTTTCGATAGCTGGGGTACTCAGTTGCACGACTATCAGCTCTATACTTTATGCACTACTGATGAGGGACTGTGGTATTTGGTGCTTTGTTGAGGGATATAATTATCAGACTTACTTAATTCTATTGCAGGTAGCTTCGGTCTTACTTCTACGCCACTTAGTGGAGCTTACTGAACTGAAGTAAAAATCAAGCGTATTTTTACAAAATTTTTAGCTTTGTTATTGCTATTGTTATTCATTTTTTTTCTTGTTTACACACCCAAAAGCGAACGTTGCTTATAAAAAAAAATAAAGTGGTTGCCTAGCAACTTCAGAAGGTACGTCAGAGTGGTGTTAGCTATCGTTCGCAATAAAGCCAAGCTTTCCCATCTCGAGATCCATCTTTTCTACCATTAAGTTCGATGATTGGTTGATCACGGTGACAAAAAGATCCGTGAAAATTGATGTACGAATGGAAATCCTAGTTTCACAATACACACACACACACACACACTATACATAACATTATCCCTCTATATATAATCTATTAGTTTTGTACTTTGGAAAAACGCTCTAACTCGCAAGTTGGTCTTATTGATATTTTACTATAATCTTGTTGATAAAACCTTCTCCGTGACGACCTGACTCCTCAAAACAACGTTTACACAGTTTTAACTGAACCTACCATCCTTTTCTAGACTCCACCTATGTGTGGGGCACTAGGAGAATTGAATTTCCATTCAATGCTCTTTCGCTCACAAGAATCGTTAATTTTACTATTATTAACTAACTTGATTGCTTAATTTGGTTCTCTTTCCATACTCATCAAATTTTTGCTGTTGTCACTGTAGATAAATAGTGGATTTGTCTTTTTTGCTGTAAATCGTTTCAATGCCATCATCGTGGAATCTAATTTGAGACTTCTTACCAACTCAACATAAATGCCTCAAGTTATTAAGCACGTAAATAGTTCTTCGTGAAGTTTTTCCCTTCTCCTTCTGATTCTAACCCACATTGGACCAAAATAATCAAGTCCACAATGCAAAGATGTACGTAATCGACATCCGAGCCATGCATCAGATAAAGTGGCAATTTTTGGGTTGACAGGTTTACCCTTATTTATTCTTCATATTGTACATTTATTAACTATATTTTGTAAAGCTAGACATTAACCTATGACCAGAAATGTTAGTCTATCCTTGTTTACAACACGTTTATTACCTGCATGAAGAAACTTTTTATAATAATATGTGATAATAATAGACCAGTTGGCAGAGATTTTTGTCTGTATTTTCCGGGCGGTCGCAATGTTTCGATTGATTCTTATGTATTTTTTACCGTAGAAAACAATTATCACTACCCGTACTTGGTAAAAGTTGTGCTTCATTTTTTGATTTAACAATTTGTAAAAAAAAAATGATTTTTTTTACATTTTCCTTTATATCTCCTTTCCTGTGCATTTTTAGCATTATGCATGTACATGGTTTTTTGTTCCTTACTTAATTATCTACAAAATGAGATCTGATGCGATATCCCAAGTGCCATCGCTAACCTGCAAATTGCGTTGTAAGTTGGAAAAGTGCGTTTTTTTAAACATTGAATATCTCAACAATTAAAATACCTAGGAGCTGAAAATTCTTAGAAATTGTTGCTATTACTAATATAAATAACTGCACCGAATTCAAAAACGATCGCTTTTTAACTTTTAAAGTTAATAACGATCAAAATTTTTTTGAAGCTTAATTGCATGTTGCGCCAAATTTGCTGTGATCGTCTAATTTTGATCCAACTGGTCTCAAAAATTCAAAAAACTATTCAAATTTAATATTCCGTTTGAATTTTAAAAAAAAGTTAATTAGAACCTATTTTATAGCGATTTGTTTAACACTAGTAGTTTTAAACACACGTATAAAACTATATAACTTTTGCAAAAATTAATATTGATGATTCTCGTTTGCAGAACTTTGGAGCTGGTATTTTTTCATAAATTTAAAAAAAAAAAGTTGTCCTAGCATGTACGGGAGCCGAGATAATTTTTTTTTTTGAAAAATTTGTGTGGACGTATTATACGTTGTACAGCGGTCAGGTTTAGAGGGATTTAAGTTTAATACTTGTACATTCAATAAAAAAATATATTGTACCTGCAGCGCATCAAATAATAAAAAATAACAATTGTTGAAGTTGACCGTGCAAGAGCCGAGAGCGCCGGCCGACGTGTGCTGCAGAGGTGGGGGAAGCGACTGCGGCGGCGGTGGCTCTCCGAGCGCAGCTCGGTGACAAGAGAGCAAATGGTTTCAATTCATTCATTGTCGTTAAGATATCATTTTGTCAGCTTCCTCTGCACGTACAAAAATTCTTTTGGAATCGATTTGGGGTAGCTTGACGATATATTATCGATGGTTATTACTATTTTTATGGACGATTAAGGTTTTCGTCTCAAATTTAAAGCTTATGTTTAACATTATTTAAGAAATTTTTTTTAATTGTATCTAAAATAATGTAATGATGATAATATTATATGTTACACAATATTTACGTGTTCGAAGGATGTACATGATAAAATCTATGGGCGTAATGAAAATATTGTTGTTGAAAAAATGTGTATAGCTTAAAAAACTCATATGCTATTTAATCCATAAAATTATTATTTTCCACTGTGCGCACACTTATTAATTTCGGAGCAAAACCATGTATATCACTAAACGAGAGGACATGAATTGTGTGACATGATTCTCATTCGGACCAAGTAAACACAAAAGCACCTACATGGTTGAGAACCGTTGATGAGAGAGCACGCAGCTCGCCTAATTTCAAAAAGGTTTAAGAATTATTTTTATAAATTATATTACAGAGACGAGGGAAACAGTGCTTCGAAATTTTTACATTAGTTTGAATAATAATGTTTAAAAACCGTATTTAACGGCATTTTTTTAGTGCATTATATTTGCTTTGCATTAACCAACTGATAGAGACGAAAACCTTAATCGTCCATAAAAAAAGTAATAACCATCGATAATATATCGTCAAGCTACCCCAAATCGATTCCAAAAGGATTTTTGTACGTGCAGAGGAAGCTGAGAAAATGAGATTTTAAAGAGAATGAATGATTTGAAATCACTAACTCTCTTGTCGCCGGGCTGCGCTCGGAGAGCCGCCGCCGCCGCAGTCACTCCCCCCAACTCTGCAGCACACGTCGGCCGGCGCGCTCGGTTCTCGTACGGTCAACTTCAACAATTGTTATTTTATACTATTTGATGCGCTGCAGGTACAATATATTTTTTTATTGAAAGTACAAGTATTAAACTTTAATACCTCCAAACTTGACCGCTGTACGACGTATAATACGTCCACACGAATTTAAAAAAAAAAAAAGTTATCTCGGCTCCCGTGCATGCTAGGACAACTTTTTTTTTTTTAATTTATAAAAAAATACCAGCTTCAAAGTTGTGCAAACGAGAATCATCAATATCGATTTTTGCAAAAGTTATATAAATTTATACGTGTGTTTAAAACTACTAGTATTAAACAAATCGCTATAAAATAGGTTCTAAATAACTTTTTTTAAAAATTCAAACGGAATTTTAAATTTGAATAGTTTTTTGAATTTTTGAGACCAGTTGGATCAAAATTAGACGATCACAGCAACTTTGGCGCATTATGCAATTAAGCTTCGAAAAAAATTTTGATCGTTGATAACTTTAAAAGTTAAAAAGCGATCGTTTTGGAATTTAGTGCAGTTATTTATATTAGTAATAGCAACATTTTCTTAGAATTTCAAGCTCCTAGGTATTTTAATTGTTGAGATATTCAATGTTTAAAAAAACGCACTTTTTTAACTTACAACGCAATTTGCAGGTTAACAATGGCACTTGGGATATCGCATCAGATCTCATTTTGTAGATAATTAAGTAAGGAACAAGAAACCACGTACATGCATACTGCTCAAAAGGCACAGGAAAGGAGATATAAAGGAAAATGTAAAAAAAAATCATTTTTTTTCACAAATTGTTAAATTAAAAAATGAAGCACATTCTTTACTAAGTACGGGTAATGATAATTGTTTTCTACGGTAAAAAATACATAAGAATTAATCGAATTATTGCTACTACCCGGAAAATGCACGTTTTCATTTTTCGTCCCCGTCGTCTGGTCTGTAAGATGAGTTAGCTATTTTTTTCCAGTAGGTCAACTATTATGATTCTAGTCCAGTGGAGATTATAATCCACTAACGTGGATTAAAACAATCACAAGATTATTCTTCATATTGGATTAAAATTCCCACTGGATTAGAATCGCCATAGGGATTTTCGTCGTTGCGGCCGCAATGCTACTTCGTTGAAAGTGCTACTGCATTGAGTCACATCACGCCACTACCTCTCTCTTTACTGCGTACGTTACTGCACAGTGGAGGTCCCTCCTATCTTGCAACGGGGCACTCTAATACCTCCACTCTTTTCTGTTTAAATTACTGCGTAGTAGCAGAAAACAGCACGTGGGTGCTGTTGTCACACAACAGTTCTGCTGCTGCTCTCAGATGTTTGACTATTTGCTCCTGTCCATTATTTTCGTGCTGCCATTAAGTAAGTGCGTTTTTTTATTGCAGCTGGTGCCGTTAATGTCGCTTTAGGGTTCAATGACGTCGCTCTCCCGTGTTTTTACGTGCTGCCGTTAAATGGGTGCGTTTTTGTGCTGCAGCTGTATCTCAATGCCGTTTTAGGGTTCGTCGACGTCGCTTTCACGTGTTATTTTAGTGCTGCTATTAAGTGCTCATTTTTGTTGCACATTATTGTTGAACTGCAGCTGGTGCTTCGATGCCCCATAACATTGCTCGTATGTATTGTTTTCATGATACCGCTAAGTGTCTGCATTGCTGTTGTACTGAAGCTGGTGTCTCTATGCCGCTTTAGGGTTCATTAACGTCACTCTCGCGTGTTGTTTTCGCGCTGCTATTAGGTGTTTATTGTTGTTGCGCATTTTTGTTGTACTACAGCTAACAATGTTAATGCCACATCTTTCGTATTGTTTTTGTGCTGCCATGAAGTGTTCGTTGTTGTTGCGCATTGCTGTTGTACTAAAGCTGGTGCCGTCAACGTTTCTCTCATATATAAACCTTGTGCTGCCATTAAGTGTGTGCATTGTTCTACTGCAGCTAGTCCCGTCGACGTTGCTCTTACGTAAAGATCTTATGCTGCTATTTAGTGTGTTTATTTTTGTTGTACTGCAGCTCGTGCCGTCGATGCCGCATTGACGACGCTTTTACGTATTGTTTTCGTGCTACTAATAAGTGTGTCTATTGTTGTTGTACAACAACTGACAACGATATTGCTTTTACAAGCTATTTGAACAAAAAATTAATTTATCATCATTCAAACAGTTTACTGAAGGACATCCCACCTCATCCACATTATAGATTACTCTGAAATATAAAATGTTATGGAAATTAGGTTAAAAGCATTATAAACGTATTATACATATTTATTATACAAAATTTCTTCAAGTCACTATGTATTCTTTAACCCTTTTATAAATATTTTTTTTTAGCGTTTTCATAGAGTTTTGTTGGGTAAAGATTACTTTATTATAAGGTATAGAACCAGATGCTCATGGAATCCTATAATAATAGGATTCTAACCATTTATTAGTCTGGCGTTTACCAGGTGACAGTTTTGATCACTTGCAGGGTGCTTCAAATTGGTAAACTATAAGTGTAGCACCTTCTTAAAGTCTCATAATTGCTGCCTCCTTTGAGATGAAGATGTTAGAACACCTAAGGCCCTGTAGGTCAACAACGCTGTCCATCTGACTTGGATTGTTCCTCGTCGTCTTGAAGACTTGTTGTTTAGCGCTTAAGCTGCTCTTCATCCAGGAGACCCTTTCAGTTCGACGATTTGCTGACAAATGACCTCTCTACGGCTTGCAACTTCTTCATATAGAGGTTTTAAATAATTCCTACCTCTCTTACTTACATGCGCATGCGCGTATTACTCCCACTCTAGCCGTACGAGAATATAAGGTAGCGCTGAGCATCGGAGCAGTCATTCTTTGTTTAGAGTCAGTCGGAAGATATTGTGAAATTCGGAAAACAAAAATCTATATCCGTGAACCATTACATCCTAAAAAAAAGTTAGAAGTAATTACAACGTTACTCCATGCCATATAACTTCGGTAAAGAAGGAAAATTATGCTAATTTATTACTCGTTTAGAATTACTATGCTTACGTGTGGATTAAAAATCTATTACGTTTTATTAAAAGTCAATTAACAAGTAATAAATGTATGTGCTTTATTTGTGAGGGACGTTTGAATTTATCTGATACTGAATATAAACCTTAATAACACGAAATCGACTGTATAGTGATTAAAAAGTGTAAAGCCAAACTTTTAACTAAAGATCAAAGTGTGCTCCAGTTTAATAATTTGAATTATGGAGGAAAAGTTCCTTATGTTACATATGCTGACTGTGAGTGCCTTTTGAAACCAGTTGAAAATGATGATCGCAAATTGAAAACACATCAAGCTTACAGTATTAGAAATTATATTTATTACAGTTTTGACGGTGCACGCTCAATTTATCATAGTTACAGACAAGAGAAAAAAGTTAATGGAGCTCAAACTTCTGCAGAGTGGTTTCTGGATAACCTTAGAGCTCTCGCAGATAAAAAATGAATAAGAAACCAAAGCAAATGAGTATTACAAAGGAAGAAATGTTAAACTTCGCATAAGCAAAATCATGTTATATTTGTGTAAAAACCTTTAGAAAAAAAAAAAAAAATCTGGGATCATTGCCATTTAACGGAAAAATTTAGAGGGACCCCTCATGAAGGATGTAACGTGGATTTTAAAAATTCAAGATGTATACCTGTTGTATTTTATAGTCTGACTGGATATGACTCTCACTTCATAATAAAGGTAATAGCGACAGCTGCAGACTTCAAAGGTTGTGTCACACTAATTGCTGAGAATAAAGGAAAATACAAATATTTTACACAATATATTTATGGTAGTGATATCAACTTCAAATTCAATGACTCATTCAGATTTATGACGTCATCGTTGAAAAAGCTAGCATCTTACTTGGATCGATACGATATAACTTCAATTGCATTTCTGCAAGATGGTAACACTTAAGATCGAATAAAGTTATAATTAAGGAAAGGTGTTTTTTGGTATAATTATGTTAGTTTTTTCAAAATACTCAAAGGTATTCAATTTCCGAGTAAAGGAGACTTTATAGCAAACATACTGGGAGTGACATTTCTGATGATGACTATCATCATGCTTTGAACGTATGAAAATATTTAGTTTTAAATATTTTGGTTAATACTCAGATTTATACTTGAAAACTGATGTATTATTTCTTGCGGATGTTATCAAAAATTTTCGTACAACTTGTATAAACGTGTATGAACTTGATCTGGCACACTACTACATGACACCTGGTTTAACATGGAATGCCATGTTGAAATATATACAAGTAAAATTAGAGCTTCTCACTGATATAGACATGTTATTATTTATCGAGAGAGGTATAAGAGGTAGTATTAGCCAATACTATAACCGTTATGCGAAGGCAAACAATAGATACATAAATAATGGATAGAATCCCGTAGAAGAAGAAAAATTTCTTATGTACTACGATGCCAATAATCTCTCCGGTTGGGCTATGACGCAGACCCTACCATGTGGTGGCTTTAAATGGGTGAGTGATCTAAGTAAATTATATTTTTTTCATTTTCTGGACAATCACTTTTACGGCTGTGTATTGGAAGTCGACTTAGAGTATCCTTGGAGCTTGCACGATGACCACAAAGATTCATCTTTATGTCTCAAACATATGACACTACCCAGTATAAAGCAGAAAAAACTGATGATTATCTTATGCAATAAGAAACGTTATATCATACACTATCGAGCTTTAAAACAAGCTTTGAAACATGGATTAATTTTGCATAAAATACATAAAGCGTTGGAATTCAATTAAAGTGCATGTTTAAAGCCCTACGTTGATTTATATACTGAAAAGAGAAAGAATGCTAAAAATGAGTTTGAGAAACTTTTTTTCAAGCTATTAACAAACGCGGTTTATGAGAAGACAATGGAAAATAAACAAAAAATAGTCGACGTGAAGCTTGCAAATAAATGGCATGGGCACTACAGTGTAGAGATCCTTATTGCTAAACTGAACTTTCACAGTCGCACAATATTCGATGAAAATCTTATGACCACACAACTTGCACGAACAGATACCACAATTAGAAAGTCTATCTACGTTGGACTTAGTATACTTGATTCATACATATCGAGAACACTAATATATCACTTTCAATATCCATACATGAAGCAGCGACAATAAGTTAATTAGAAAAGCAAAAGATGTGTGGGAAGCTTCTGGTAAGGGAATATCCCTATATTAGAAGTTACCTCAGCCTGCAGGGCTCACTTCAACGCTGGATGAGTCGGAGAGCACATCAGATCTTCCTTTCAGTGATAGACAGAAGCTAGCTCTATATAAGGAGGTACACCAGCCTGTAGAAGTCATTCCAACGTCAAACGATCCAGAGAGCACATCGAGTCCTTGTCGGAGAAATATACAAAGATTTTAACTCTTCTCATCTATCAAGAAATTAAGCTTGACTTTGAGGTAAGTAGCTACTTTCACTTAATATACTGTAAGCTATAGTAAATAATGATTAAATTTTCTATTTGTTTTAGAAAATAGACTTTACTGGATTACACCGTATCGCTTAAAACATTAACCACCCAACAAGGAATTTATTAGAGTTGGAGAAAGATAGGAGACATGTGGTGACAGAACTTAGGAAGATTAATATCCGCTTTGGGTGCAAGGTCATAAACATCATCGATGATTAGTTCCAAGTCTTTACTCCAGATCGCGTTTTCAAAGCCATCGAAAAAAATAAAGACTTGTACAATGAATTAAGAAAAAAAAAGTTTAAAAGTATGCTTTATCAATAGCTTATCATGGTAATAATAAGTTTGAATTTGTGTATTTGTAATATAAGTTTGTATAAATAAATGTAAGTATACATATCAATAAAGAAAAAAAAGAAAAAGAGAATGTCCATAAAGGTAAAAATGAATGATATATAGGTTGTTTCCCATAGAAGAAGGCGTTAGATAATCTTTTAAATGGTAAGTAGTTAGATTTGTTTTTAATATTTTAGTAATTGTAAAAATTTTTGTCAACCAATTTGGTGTATAACCTTTTTCAAAAACGTTTTTCACTTCGTTTATATATACTTTATCATTAACTTTTCATTTTGGATTTTTTCTTCCAGGCTCAACTTAGGAATTATGATGTCTCAAAAGCTTAGCTTTATTCGTTAATGTAATATCTTTCGGTTTTATAGCTATTGTGCGGTGTTTTTGGTTATTATAGGCTGAAACTAAGTATGGAAGTAAATCGACCCACTTATAGTTACCATTTAAACTGAATTTAACCCACATTCTATTTTTCAATGCGTGATGGAATCTTTCACATATTGATACTATAAGGTTACTGTAAGTTGAATACAGATTGATTTTATACTTTGTTATGATATCTTGCAAACTTTTGTTATAAAATTTCTTACCTCTATCGGTATGTAACATTTTTGGTACTTATGTATACTTTAAAAATATGTTAATTACAGTAGGCGTGTATCTGTAACTTTTGTTTTCTCTAGCATAAGGTACCACTTTAACGAGATCAGCTTGCCATGTTTCATCTGATCCTCGTATATCATACTTTCGACGTGGATAGTTACGACGACCTGGTTTGTGGAGCTCCTCCACTACAACCTTCTTTTTGCGATCCATCTCCATTGACGTCTGGTAAGTGAGTACGAGATAATATCACCCATATACAAGCAGTATATTTATCTACTCTAAATAACTCTTGGAGTAATATTAGAAATCTAAAATAACACTTCTTTTAAAGTTTTTAGTTTCTGCTTTATGTTTGCTATTTTACGAGTGAATAAATCATTTAAATTACTCAACATTCTTTTAGCTTGTCTCGCTTGTTAACTAGAACGTTTCTCTCTCTCTAAAAACTACTAAGATTCATGGCATCGTTTGAATTTATTGCTACTGCAACATTGCACAATCCTTTGTTTTGTAGATTATACTGACCATGAGCAGTGGCTTTATATCCAATACCAGAAGGATCTCCGCCATAACCTTCAGTTTTACTTAGCTTATGTCCGAACACGTCTGCTCGTTGCGATACTGACTTAAATTCACCTTTAACTCAGTCTATATATTCTCCTTCTCGTAACTTTTTAATAATTGATACTATCTCATTACCATGGCTTGAATTTCCTGCCAATTTTTCAGCTATGAGTAAGCGAAGACAATCCACCAGCTCATTTGGATCGTCCCAGTGTATATAATCCACTTGTTACTGCTAATGCATTGGCTTAGCAATTTTAGTGAGGTAACAATGATCCTTTCTTTTTATTGCCGATAAAATCAAATATCCGAGCTATAATTTTATTGAATTTATTACTATGTGTTCGAATAAGTCCATTCTAGCTAAAATCCTTTCGATGTGCACTTGAAGTTTCCAGAAGTATATAATATTTACCCAAATTATTTTCAGTAATGCAAGTTGTATTAGGTTTTTTTTTCACAAGTTGCTCCATCAATTCAACAGTCATACGAAATCTTATCTCATTTATCCTAATTTTATTGTTATCTTAATTTATTGGTCAATTTCCAAACTAGTACTTTCTATTATCTTTTTGATGTCCATAAACCAAATCTTATCAATCTTTCTGGTTTTCATCAACTATTTGTACGTATAACTCCTTGTATTTCCTTTCTTCGTTTGTGTCACGATTTCTTGTAAAGAATCGGTGATTGGTTTAAAAGTCTCACTAAGTACTCTTTCAACCTTATCTTTTCCAAATTTTAATAATCTATATTTCTTTTTGACAGCTTCTTTTGCCTTCACCAGCTGATAAAAAATGTTTTTTTTTTCTCTCTCGTACATGTTGAACATTTAACGTCTCAGAGTAGACTGATCCGTTCGCGCTATAAACGTCCTATACTTATAGCAAAACTGTTAAAACCTTTACTGTATCAGCCGTTATTCATCTGCCTATCCTTATTGATAGCAACGAAATCTCATTGATCATCATTTCAACAGCTTGAGCATAGATCTTCAAACTGACAATAGGGCACGTCAGACTTAACATGATCATCGTACACATGCTTTAAATAAAGTTTATCTTGACAAAATGGAGCTAGAAGATTAATTTTATCTCTCACAAGTTGCTTCGGTACTTGTGACATAAAAGTAATCAATATTTTTATGTCTTCGCATGCAGTGGAAAGCTTTTACATCATTCTGTTTATTGCTTTCAATATCATAAAAAATTATAATAGAGTTGGTTAAGCGACTTTCAATACAGATAAATATTTTCAAATCACAGTCCATTAGGATGTATTAAATTAGTGTTCATACACTGTTTGTCTTCTTACAATTAGATGAATCGCAGAAAATCGCTCGAGTACTGTCAGATAGTAAGTCACCATGTCTCTGGAGCGCTTTTCCTGTTTTACAATAGCATCGAAGTAAAGAACGTGAAATTCCACGGATTGGTCTTCAAATTTCATGTCCATAATGTACAACGGTTTGACTGTGACTGACGACTAGTCCATGTAACCATTGCTTATATACTCTCTTGGTTGCAGATTTTCAGATTTGAAGACTATAAATACGATGATTTCCTTCTCTAGAGCTCAGTCGTGATCAAATCTCGAAAGAGTGATGATCATACATAATAAGAGAGGACATGGTCTCCTGAATAAGATTATAAACACTTTAAGCGTTGAACTGCACATACCAGGCTATCAGTACTGTGGTCCAGGTACTAAACTTGTGAAACGTTTTGCCAGAGGTGATTCAGATATAAACCCACTAGACGAAACGTTCATTGAGCATGATATAGCTTATTCTCAAAATCAAGAAAACATCGAAGCTAGAAACTCAGCAGATAGAGTCTTAGCCAAGAAAACCTGGCAAAGAGTCAAAGCCAGAGATTCAAGTATTGTGTAAAAAACAGCAGCTCCAGCTATTGCGAGTACTATGAGGCTTAAAAGTAAATTGGGTATGGGTATGAGAAGTAAGAAGAGACCGTGCACTACCTTACGTACAGTCGTTAAGGCTGCATCGTGGAATATAATTACTAAAAGCAAAGATGCACACAATGTTATTACTTCGCCTTTGAAGGGGGCACGTAGTGCAGTTAAGAAAGTAGGTGATAAGAAAAGTATAAGAATACCACGTATCTTACCTCTGCCTGCTTCAACTCGTGGAGTACTACCTCTTATACCCTTATTTATTAGTTTGAGTGTAACCAGTGCTCTAGCTAATGGTGTACCTGGAATATTGAAAAGTATAAATGCCAGTAACGCTGCTGAACAGCAGCTGTAAAAAGCCAAAGAAACAACAAAACTGTGGTTGCTGTTGCACTTAGAAAAGATCTCAAACTTCGACCATATAAAACTGAATTAGGTGTCTTTTTGAAGCTATATGCTGAACATGTATCTTGATAGGCAGAATGGACCTGGAACTCATTGGGTAGCGTATCAAAAATGTGGTGATAATGTTACATTCTTTGACAACTTTGGCGATCTACAGCCACCTTCAGATTTAATGCTATACTCAGAAGTTAAAAAGGTTCGTTAATTTTTGTGGAGAAGTCATAACGATAAGGTTGCATATAAAACCTTTACAATAATAAGAATCGTGTGCAATCATAAAAGGTATATAAGCAGCTTGACATGCACTACTGCGCTCAGTTGACAACGAGCATGAAGACAGCTGAAATGTTAAAAGCTAACGCATCAAAACATTCAATTCCTGAGAAGTCTAGGATTCAAAATAAAAGGTTCTGGTGGAAACTAACTTGTATATTCTTATTTTTTTGCATCAAGCATGAAAGAGATTCTAAACATTCAGCCGCCTGTCACCTTTGATGAGTCCAGTGCATACTATGAGATCCATGCTCACCAACCATACGCATCTGCAACTTAAAATAATAGTGACAAAATCCATACATCGATTCAACATCAAGACCTGTGTCTGTTACTATCACGCAGTTCCATCACATTCATGGAAGGTTAGTTAAATTATGTGGTAATACGGCAACAGCCAGTACTCAATTGGTGAACAACGCCATGTGCCATCTATTCAAAGAAATCGGATATAAGATAAATGCTATAGATAGATAAATATAAGAATGTGGGTCCGACAATCCTCATAAAAAGTTGTCTCACATTTAGTCCAGACCAGGATCTAATGACTGAAAATGCAGGTTGGTTTAGAATTTCAGATGAAACAACTCTCACTAATATTAACGGCTACTTTGATGTATGGATTCCTCTGAATATGATATTTGGTTTCACTGGAGACTATCGCAAGATTGTTGTTAACGTAAAACATGAACTCATACTCACAAGATTAAGAACTTATTTAAATACAGTCATGCAAATAGTTATATACTATTTAAAATACTACAGATAGTAGCTAATAGCGACGGTAACGCAGTATGAGTCTGAGAAGTATTCAAGATGGAAATATTGAAACTCGAACGGCATACACCCTATGTAGTAATGTCAGATTCTTATAAAATTCAACTACTTCATTGTTTGCAGAAATATAAGCTCATATCCATGAGTTTCCCAACTTGGGAGCTCTATGAATAGCCACTCTTGCCCACAACATCAAAACATATTTTGACAGTCAAAATCTACAATCAGTTGGAAAACCAATGTTATGTAATTTTAGCTATTACAACGAACCATAAAAATCAAAGACGAGTTATTGCTCGTATGTTTGATCATTGTAACGTAAAGAACGTAAAACTCAATTTACATTCACAATATTATCCCTACGGAGATCTCAGTCTTCACATAGCAAAAAATTTTCAGAATTCCTGTTATGGTAAAGATCATGCCCCGCTGTTAAGCAAAGTCCAATTCCTATACCATGTACCTCTCATCATCATTGATTACTCCAAGCAAAATAAGTTATGCAATCCACTAACATGTGGATTAGAATCTCCACTGAATTGGAATCCCCATAGTTTAGCTACATTTGGCATCAAAAACTATTAACTGTTTATTTAAACTCTTATCGTTATAATGCAACAGTCGTTCATTTTCTCACAAACATTTGTTTTCATTAAAATAAATATTGAAGTTTTAAGTCCAACTTTTTTTTTAAACAGATCTAAAATGTTTAAAAAAAAAATTTTCCTCAGAAAAAGGAGTAAATTGGCTTTCTTCCAAACGAAATTCTACAGCTTTTTCTCTAAGTTGTAATGCACTAAGCACTTTTTTTATTGAACCAAGTGTTAAAAGTGTCCGTTAGGGTTGGGCAACTTTCAGTGGGGAAGTACGGTCGGAAGAGATCAGAGTCACTCTCGAGTGACTCGAGCCGTTCCTTTAAGTCGAACAACGACGGTGTCACTGCTTCCGATATTGTTGGCGTTGTGGCTCGGTTTGATTCATTGGAATCCAACTCATCGGAGAGGTGCGGCGATTGGGCGGTAATTCGTAGAGGCCTCGACGAGTTGGTCACCAGATCGACTAGTGTATGTCTAGTTTTTTATTTTATTTTTATTTTCATTTATTTATTTTTTTACTTATTTATTGACTACCTTATTATAACACACCATTTCTCCTACCCTCGCCGGGGTCTCTTGGACTCGCCTCGGTGATCTTCTCAATGTCGAGAGGTCTTGGGATCTTGAAGTGGGGGTAATACCTGGACTATACTCCAGATGAGCGGCTTGGGAGCCTTCAACACCTCTGGACTCGTAGCTGGAGAGGGTGTAGTAGGTGGAGGCGGCCGTTGGGGGGGCAAAGGTACTTGGATTTAAGGAGGGTGGTCCGTACCCTTTAATTTTTTTTTTTTTTTTTTTTTTTTTTGTGGAGGGAGGGGAAATGCATTGAGGCACACCGCAGGGACAGCAGTAGTGTGGGACTCGGTGGATTTTTTTATTAGACCACCCATACCCACTAAAACCCCCCCCTTGCCGCGTGGCTTTTAATCCATCCCGGAACCGCGTTAGCATAACTTCAGGGTGGAGCCACCAGGGAGACCATCGCGTCTCACAGCATTAACGAGCTAGCTCGCCACCATTTGCTAGAGGTGCTGATGCTCTCGAGTCCTGAAAAGGACTTGGGGTCCCTAAGTGCCAGCACCTTGTCTAGCGCTTCATAGTAGGCCGCCTACTTAGCCAGCACCACTATAAGCTTAATGCTTTCCCTTGCTGATAGGTAAGAAGTACCCAGTGCAGCGTGGGTCCACATAAGCCTGTCTTTCAACTTAAAGCCTTTCTGCCTTATTTTGATCCTGCTTGGGCCTTATCCCTGGCCTCTTTTAGGGCTCTTCTAAATAGAAGGCAGCTTCCGCTGCCTGTTTCGTGCTTGTTGTCCGTTGTTGGGCAAAGGAAGCATCGTGCTGGAACTGGACACTCTTTCTTCCGGTGGTTTGTGCTTCCACACCGGAAGCAAAGCTTAGATCTGTTTTCTTCCTTACAGTTGCCCGAGACGTGTCCATATCCCAGGCATTTGTAACATCTTGTTACTTCGATTGTTCTTCGAATTCGGCAGCTTACAAAGCCAACTCGTAACTTGCCTTCCTCTTCTACTAGTTTGGCAGTTGTTTCGTCCACCTTGATTAAAGCCAGCCTCTGTCCTCTGGCATTTGGCTTTAAGAGAGTTACTTCTGGCTCCTGGCTCTTAAGTCCAAAAGTTCTAGCGAAAGCCTTTTTGACCTCATCTTCCTCTACAATGGCATCCAGGTCTCGGACCTCTAAAGTCACTTTTCTGCTGCTTATTTTGATAGTGCCTTGTCCGGCTACCGACTTTTCAATTCGCTGTGAGAATGCCGTAGCATTCTCTACACCTTTGGCCTTAATAAGTATGTCTCCTTTTTTTGTAGTGACAACACTTTGTATTGACACGCCAGTCTAATCGGGGTCAAAATTCGCCTTTATCGTCTTCAGCACCGTTGCAAAGGTCTGTCCTCCAGCCATCTTCACCACTACTGTTGTTGTGGCGTCCACTTTTTTCTTCTGGCTTGTTTTGTCATTCAGGGGAATTTTTTTTTGTTTGCCACTACCTGTTTTCTTTTTCTTTAAAGACGTAGTATGCTGGCGTTTTTCAGGGCTGTCCGATGGGCTCCTGTTTCTCTTGCTTCGTTCTATTTCCTTTAAGGCAGTGTTCAGGGTTCGTTTCTGTACATGCCGTCGGAAATTATCTCGCCTTTTTTTCCCTCCACTGCAGGGATTCAAATGACGACTTCCAAGCATTGGTGTACAAATCTTCTTCAGTAAGCCATCGTTTTCTTAGCACCTCTGCCTCTTGAAGATGCTTAAGCGCCGCTTTGAGCCCATTTTTAACAGCGTTCGCTGTGTTGCCGTACTTGTCATTAATCAGTTGTAGCGTCTCTGTAATGTCATTCGTTGCTGATTGGACTTTATCAACAACTTGCTGTTGCTTTACTCCGAGCCTAGTGGCACTTTCTTCTAAAGAGGCAAGCTCTTCCTGGATCTGGTTGCTAAATACCGACACGTTGCTAACCTCAGTGTCGTTAGTGCCTATACTCGACAGGCTTCCTCATCGTCCTTTGTCTGTAAAGAAAGGCCATGGAACATTTAGCAGTCTCTGTTGGCCATAAGATACGTCTTTGTGGCCCCCCCAAAATCCATGGGGCCTGCGTCAGTCACCCGGGCTTTCACCGGATCAGAACTGCCGGCGGATTCCCTCAGAGAGGTTACCGCCTGGGGTACTTGTTTTGCATCGACGTTTTTCATTGTGGCATCTTTTTAGTGTCGTACTGACCCGCGAAGGCCAGCACTACCCTTTTTTCTAGAAGTTAGTATTTGGAAAGGGTTAAAAACAGGGCAGCAGCCCTTTCTGTCACCAGAGAAGACCGCTAATTGCTCGGGCCGGCTGGGAGTCGCCACTCTCCCTCAGTCCCACCCACGGAGACTGCCCTGGTGTTGAGTAACAAGTGTAAAAATGGTGTTCGTGTGCAATGTATGTATTTGTTGGTACACAACGGTCATCCCAGCGAGACGAGCGGCAGGCGTACAGTCCCAAGACCGCGCCAACGACCCAACAAAACGGGCTGGCGTAAGGCACTAAGGTGCCGCCATATAGCCTCTTCAGTGGTAGTAAGCCTAGATTAGTCGGCCCACCACGTCTTTTTTGTTCATGAGGCGTACAGCCATATTAGATGTGGTTACCCAGACTTACCCAGGCCTCATCATCCGGCTTCACCCGTCACTGGGCCCCCAACGCAAGCCCGGAAAAGGACCCGCCACACGCAACCCAGAACAATCCGTAAGTGTCCCTGTGTTTGTTTAGTAAGAGTGTGTGATGCATGTATCTGAGAAGAATGTTTTAACCGCCACTTACTTCTATACACGACGGGTGCTAGTTTTTGTTGGCCCGCATCAAGCAATGGAGTGCCACCCACGGAAGCAGCAAAAAGCGAAGACCAAGGAGCACAAGCAGAGCCGGCCCATGCATCCACACTGATGGAGGCATGGGGCTCTAGTCCTCCATCCACATTACCGCAGATACACACGACAACGCCACACTCGCCCCCCGATCCAAGCCCCCAACCACCACCAGAGAGAGTCACCCCAGCTGCCCATCGTCACCTCTTATTTTAAGAGGATGCCCCAATCCGCCACCCGGGGAAGCGCCCGGTATGGAGAAACTAGCGAAAACCCCACCCGGGCCGTACCCTCTGAGTGGGATCACTTCTAGTGGGACCAGTGGAAGGTTGGGTTATAAAGAAATAGACAAGAGTCTTTTATTAGTACAGTGATATTTATAGAATATGTACTTATCTAGCACTGCTTTAAGTCAATTGAGTGGCTTAGGAGATATGTATTACACGTATTTGCAAATCTCGGATCGATCCCAATCAGTCGTCACACAGTCCGTCTCATATACTTTACGTCGCTTTCTTACTTGTGATATTTTCTAAAGACTAGTGGTCGCCACCTGGCGAGTGATAGGTGGTACTATCAAGTACTAAGTTGGAAGTCGGAGTTGCGCGCGAAATTCCAAAATTTAAATTTATGTAGAAACGATCTAATTTAAGAAAAATGATAATTTTAATCTACAATAATTAATAAAATAATGCCTTGGATGGTAACACGAGGTTAAGTTTTTTTTTATAATTGTTTAATATTCTTAAATAGTCGAGCAACTATATTCACAATTCGTTTCCAACACGAACAAACGTAAAAAATCTATGAGTCTTTCGTATACTAGAATGTTCAAAGCATGATTCTTTGTCTCTCTTTGCGTTACACCATTATCTTAAAAGATGTTATTTGATGAGTATACAGGCCAATAAGATTCACTAATTTTAAGAAAAGTTGGCCCTACTAGCCACTAACTTTAATCCACAATTGAGTCAAGTGCGTATCTTGTCCTATTGTCAGTAGGATTATATTTAGTTGATACCCACATCCAATTAGAGGCCTCAGAAATTGTAGCTATGTCACTAAATTGGTTTGCTACTAAGAATTTGATATTTCGTGGGTCTTTCTTTATTCAAAATAAAACTACATTTGAGCCCGACTAAAATTTTTGACGAGAAACTCCAAATTCGCTTTCTTCTTTACTTGTTTTTACTACTATTGTTGAAAGCACAGCAGCTTGTATTTCTAGACGTGGTATTGTTTTTAATTCTTTATTGTAGAAGCAACACAACTTTTAGCTAAAACAAATGAAGTGTGACAGTCTCCGTTAGGTAAAATAAATTATCAGTACGCAACGGCTGCATTAGCTTTCTCGCTTGCATCACAAAATATATGTAGCTCTGCGGTCTTTTGTTAAAAGTTCTTTAACTGATAACAACAATCTAAACGAAAGACTCCCAAATTTACGAAACCCTTTGACCACCTATTCCAATGAAAAAATTTCTTTTTTTTTAACTTCCCATCCTACTTGACTTTACTTACCCAAAAAGCTTGTATAAGCATTTGTGATTCAACGGTGAATGGTGTCAAAAAAACCAACGGATCGAGAGTTGACATATTTCTTAAAAATACACATTTTGATTGGTTTTTGTTACTGCTCAGAATACGCCAGGGCAATTTTATTTTTCATAATTTGAAAAATTTGCACATCTAATTCATTATGCCAGTATAAATCTAAAATTTTCTAACTTACCTTATCTTTTTCTACTGTCATACATTTTTTTGTGTTTTCACTAAAATCACTAAAATCAATTTCGTTTAATACAAGTTCATAGTTAATAGCCCAGCCGTATTTTTCCCAATGGGCATATGCATTTATTTTCTTAAATTGTTTTACTCGTGCTCTTATATCTTCTAATGACATTCCACTATCCAAAAAGTCATCTATGTGGTAATTCTCAATTAAGCTATTTGCTGCATCTGGATACTTAAATAAAAATAGTCTGGCATTTTTAATTTTTATGTTCAAGGCTATACATGGTGATGACTTGGCTCTGAATATAAATGACAACCTTCTATACTCTTTGGGTTTCGACGATTTTTGTACTAAAAGAAGCGTTGCGTATCAAGAACTTCCTTTCTAATTTTCATCTTTAAAAACATATTTTTAACGTTCTATTAGACTGCATTATAATATTATTTGAAACGTATTAACACTCACAATAATATTTCAAAAGCGTCAGTTCGGGCAGCAAAAAGTTATTAAAACATTTCACATCTGTGTTTGCAGTGGCGTCAAAAACTTAACGTACTTTACCGAATTTTTTGATATTTCTAACATCGAAGTGCGGTAAACACCATAGTCGTGAACCTCTGAATTTTTTTGACACTTACTTCGTGAATTCATTTTGACAGAATAGATCAGTTTCATGAATCTACATTTTTTTTAGTTTGTGGTCTCGATTTATTTTCTTTTCAAGCAAACTGAGTCTACGACTCGTCGTGTATTTTCCATTCGAGTCAAGTATATTCTCATTCTTCCATAATGTGCCTACTTTTCACGCACCGTTTATATATTTCGATGTGTCACTCAAAATTTCAATCGCTCAGATGTTTTCTTCTGCTTCTCTAATGAGACTTCTCACCCCTCACGCAACGGTGTCAAAATACGATGAAATCAAGTAATCTAGTTCTTTATTTTTTAAGTTTTATACCTATATAAATTTGTTTTTCGTACGTCAACATTAACCATATATAAAGAACAACCCGAATCTTTCCCACTGTGAACTCACCAACCAAGTAAATATCGCGAAATAAAATAATTTGAATTTCTAACAGGCACACATTAAAGTGTAATAATCAGATGACTATGATTTTGACCAGCCAATAAATCTGGTCATTCTTCAAATGCATCTGTAGAGATGGGTTAGTTTTTAACAACACATTGCTTTGATAGACCTAGATTGTCAGTCACTAAGACATTATCAAGTTCATAAGTAGCATGGTCCTTCTCTAATTTTTAATTAATTTGTTTATTGCTATACGCTGACTTCATTTCTTACTCAATCTATTAGAGAAAACTTATCGTCACTTGTCTTAATGCCAATGGCTTTTACAATTCTGGAATTGATTTTTGTGACGGTCGAACCTTGATCCAAACATGCAATAATTGATTGATACAAATTCAGGACAATCATATTTATTGGTAAACATTTTGGTAGTGGACCCATGCCAAGTCAAAATCTTATATTTTTGACAAGACCATCTTTGTTTGCTTCTTCAAGCTTTTGCAGGCCTTGCAATGGTTTACATGATTGTCTTGAGTTTTTATGATTATCTGTTTGAACTAACGTATTGTAAAATATTCCACGTAGCTTACACCCACTCTTTTTACATTCTGCATGAAAGTGACGTTTTCCGAAATAATTACAACAAATTTCTCGCACTCGTACTATTCACCATCGGTAAACAATCGAAGCTTTCAAAAAAATGTTACACTTCTTAATAAAATGCCCATCCTGGTCACAACAAATGCAAAGTGTGAAAAATTCTGCTTTTGATCCCTCAGAGAGAACAGCTTTTGCATAAACTGGACTCCTGCATTAACACATATTTTTTCAATGTGTCTGTTTCGAACACTTTGATTTTTTACAAGACGGCTCATTTGATCGCACTTTAATCACACCCGATGACAAAGTCATTTCTGTTATTTGATAAATTAAGTTCGCAATTTTCTCGAAGTCAGCTTTTTCTTCACTTTCAGTCGGTACATAATAAACATAATAATGCATCATTAAGGTTGGCGTTTTTGAACGATTTCATAGCCTTAATAGCATTTTTCAATCTTGATGCAAATTTGTTGAGAACATTTTTATTTGTCTCTATTCTAGGTGAATATCTTTTATTTCGCTCACTTTTTTTAAAATTATAATTCAAGAGTTACCAAAGCACATCTCTGAAGCTTTCATGATGTCTTTAGTGCTACTTCCTTCTGCAAACAGATATTTGACCGAGTTTCTTGAATCTCCTCTTAAAGACTCATGCAGTCACGTAATATTTTACACATCTGTATATTTTTCCGTTACTGTCAAATTTTCATATGTTTCTGTGAAATAGATCCGATATAGTGAATCTCCCAAGATTAAAGATAAATTTTTTGGATGAGACATTCGTGCGATCATGCCAGACTTTCCATTATTTATCGTATTTTATCTGATTACAGACAAACTTTTATGTATCCTGTCAAAGTTTTTTGTTACCTAAATAGTATTAAAGTTATTTTCGCTTGAAGCATTATTTACCGGACTAGTCATCATATCATTTATGTGGTGGATGCTGTGGTGTTGTCATAGTACATTACGATACTAGTGTGTGAGGAAGGCGATTGACGCACGCGTGTCAGTTAGCACACGAGCACTATCTAGTGTACGAAAACACGCGTATGTCAATCACTTCACCTCTCGCACGTGTGGTGTATACAACTTTTCATCATACTGTGCCGAAAGTAGGAACTTTCATCCTGCTTCATGGAACGAAAATCCCTTCTCTCGGCGCAGGATTAATAAAAAATCGTATACAACCCATGGGGAGAAACAAAGAATCCGTCAGATCACATGCTTAGTTTTCTCCCTAGGTAAGTAATATACTATTTCGACATATCGTCCGTGGGAAACGAGAATTATGAGCCATTTAATGAGGCTCTAAAGATCTTGACGTACACACGCACTCGCACGAGTGCGCAGCAAGAGTTGTGAGTCACATGTGTAAATCAAGGTCTTTAAAGCCACAACAGATGGCTCATAATCTCGTTCCTCGTGCATGGCAAGTTGAAAACTTTTCTTCACATCACCATTTACTGGACAAAAATGTTATGAATACGTGTGCGGCTCGTTAGTAGAAATGGCTAATGGCAAATTTTGTACAACAGTCGTTAAGTTAGGATGATTAATTAACTTATAACACAGTTAATGAATTCTTGCGAAACCTGGAGCACCATTAGTCGAACGCTAAAGTTTCTCATTTAAGTTCTTCATAAGAAGCAAGCTACGGGTAGCATGAAGCATTTTTATGCATGGGCGCAGAGACAGCGGCAGGCAACTAAAAAAAAAAAAAATAAAAAAAAATACGCCCATACTTATAAAGACATATAAAATTATATCCCACCACAGAAATTCAGTTGCCAAGTGACTAAGCAAAATGGCAGACTTCAAATGACTAATTACCAAAAGACCACGGAAAATAAATTTTTTTTTGCTACATGAGTTATAATGTAAATGTTCTTACGGTCACTGAGTATTATTATGGAGGCATAAAGTAAAAATTCTGAATGGTGGATCCAATATGTCAGACGATAAAGTTAAGAACTTGAATTTCTGCAACAAAACTGAGTACAGAGAAGTCTTTGGGGTCAATGAGTATAATAAACTGTTACGTGGTGTTCACGAGGAAAGGGGTTTTATGCTGCTCCCAATCCAGTTCAGTCGTGTAGAGGTGGAAGTGGTTTACGGCGGAAAATAAATGTAACGCAAATGTGAAATAAAAATATATACAATATATTTACAGTGCTTTAATTATGAAAATGTGCTCAAGTGAAGGCAAGCGGAGAGAAGCTTTCTCTGCCGCCGCGGCGCGCTAACTAACTTACTATGCTCGCAGAGCAATATTTATAGAGACAAAAGTTAAAGTAGAAACTTCTAGTACATTGATAAATAAAGGTACAAGAGTAAAGGTAAAACGGTCTCTTGGGCATTGCAAATGTACGCGATGATAAAGACGTATGATCGAAAAATAACTTCAACCTTAATATAAGGAAAACGAACGTGACGCAATTTAAATTTAGAAAAGGTTTGTCGGCAAATATTTAGGTACAAAACTGAACACGTGGGTAAACCGAAAGGTAAGGAGGTGCTTCGCGAGAACAATCAAAACCTTGGAACCTTAAAGACTTTTATTCAAGATACTTATTTATAAGGCAAAGACGCGTGTGTGTTCCCGATTGATTGCCCGATGTCTCCGAGTGATCTCTTCGTTCTCTCGGTCTGTGCGAGTCTTCTCTTCGTTCTCTCTGTCTGCCCGAGTATTCCCATCGTTCTCCCGATTTGTCCGAGTCTTCTCTTCGTTCTCCCGATTTTGAAGCTTGCCGGGCCTTATATTACCTCGTTCCCCTCCCGTCGGTACCCTCTTGATAAGGTAGCTTCGTGGTCACCAGGGGGAGTTAGTATGATATGCCTAGTATATCGTACGAAACACGTCCGAGGCCACGACGTCGTCGCCCTCGACGACGCTGGCTTTCTGATGTTTACGGCACTGAGCCTGTGGATTTGTTGCGAGTGTGTGTGTGTGTACTGTATTGTGTTCTGTTGTTTGTGTTGTTTATGTAGTTTAGTATCCTACACTCATTCTTCCATTCTTTTGGAGAACCGCTGTTCCCTTTACATTAATATTTTTGCTCTCACAATCATTCAGTCTCTTCTCATCGTGTGCTGAGTGTATAACAATATTGTTTTTGTATGCGCTTTGCCTTACATTACAATTATGTATGAAATTGCCGCGAAGCGGGCTTCTGCTTACGACTACTTTACATTAAGTGTGGTTTTACAATGTGGTTTTTTTTTTTTTTTTTTTTTTTTTTTATACTTTCACTTGCGTTTATTTATAAAAAAAAAGAGAAAAAAAAATTTCATACGACCTTATCATCAAAAGAAAAAAAAATTTTACTGTCCTACGGACTGCGCCCCTCAGTATAGCCGAGCGAGTCCCGGCGCTCATTCTCTATGTCCTTCCACCGTTGACTCATGGTACTCTTTAATAACTCTAAATCGTTGATCTACCGGTGGCACAACAAGCGTGTTTGTGTACAAAGTAATTATAATATTCATTTCCTTGAAAATTTCTTCTAGCTGCTTGATCAAATACATCTATTGGTTTATGTCTAGAATCGCAAGGTCCCTTATCATTTCAATGTTTTTTAAACTATTGCTTTTCACTAATCCCTGGAGTGATTTTAAGCATATCTTGATGTCTGTCCGTAACGCCCTGTCATCGAAGTTTTTTTTCACGTACATGCGTATGACCGATACTTTCCTTTTTCTAGAAAGCATGGCGTTTCCGACCGCCCTAACTTCGTGATTCATCATTATTGGATCGATGTATCCCGCTCGTAGAGCGCGTCAATTGTCTCTGTATCCGGGACGTTTTCCACTACTGTACAGAAGGCTAGATTGTCTAGGTATCTGAAGGGGTGATCTTCTACTTTCTTGACTTTTTAAAATGGAGGGGGGTCGGATCCGTCGCCTGGGACCCATGGTGGCTTATCACGTGGTAGTCGGGTTCTGCATACCCTATATTTATCTAGCGCGCTGAAGTTCTTGAGATTACTCCCCTCCTTTTGATCGCTTTCGCTTTCTTTGACTAGAGCTTGGTTGAGTCCCCTGCTCTCTTCTTCGCTTCCCGAGGCTATTGTCGATGTGCTATCGGAATCAGGTGGTGGTGGAGGGTCGGGTGGTGGTGTATCCCTGTCCTCGTGCACCTTCTCTGTTGCGCTCTCTCCCTCTTTTTGTGCGAAATTTTCACTGCTCGTCTGTCTCTCTTCTTTTCCTGACTCATCATTGGAGCTCTCCCCGTTGCTCATACGGCTTACATCACTATCTCCTGTTTCGTGTCCTTCTTTGCAATTGCCCTGCTCACTGGTGCTGACTCTAGTATCGTTCAAATCTTTCCCGCCAGCTGAGCCCTTTTCACTATTTTCTTCGTGGTCTGTTGTCAGATGGCTGCCTTCATCGTATTCTATCAAAGCCTGATAATGATCATTCTTGAGGCGTATGTGTTTAAATGTTTCCCTTTTTTCCCCTATAAAATTTTGAAAGATTGTTCTTTCTCTTGATAATTGAAAGTGGATGCATATGTTTACTTTATGTATTTGAGAAAATACAAAGGCGCATTCCCCGTCCCCAAACGCGTGGCTCTCCTTTAAGATATTTTTTGTGCCCTCTGGGTCTTTACATTTATTTATCTATTCCAAGCTAAGGAGCGTTTTTCTCAGTCTTTCCTGTGACATTTTTAATCCACATAAAAGTATGAGGCAATGAAAGAGACAGCTTCCGTCCCGGGGTACATCGACTAACGTGAGCCTCTTATTCGGCTCTGCGCAAGAATCTCCACATTCACGAGTCTCCCTAACTTCTCCTTTGCTCATTTCGACCGACGTTGCATGATTTTCCCTTAACTCATTTGTTGGTGGCGAATTGTTCCTAATTCTCGTGTTCTCATTTCCTTTTTGGTTTTTACTGTCCATTAAACTTTCTAATTTTTCTACTCGGTCATTTTCATCTTTCCATAGGTCTATTCTTAATCCTTGTTTACCTTCAACCGCTCGTTTTTTAACGTCAATAAGGACTTTTTCCCGAAATCCGCCACCAAGGCCGTCTATTAGGTCGTAAATATCTAGCTGCCTCAAGTTTTTTTGGGTCAGTCATTACCTGTCCATTGCCTACAACATGACCGAGCACTTTTGCCTCTCTTTTTAAGAATTGACATTTCTTAGGCTCTATCGTGAGGTTAGTGGCTGCGAGCCGTTTTAGCAATTTCGTAAATCGTTTCCCGTGTTCCTAAAGGTCAGGGGCAAATACCATTATGTCGTCGAGATAAACTTCTATTTCATGGCCTTGTTATCCTGCTATTGCTAGTGCGATAGCCCTTAGAAATGTGTTTGGTGAGTCCTTGCACCCCATAGGCATCCTTTTGTATTGGTAGTGCCCGTCTGGGCCTGAAAATGCGGTTTTATGTGCATTATCTTCGTGTATTTTTACCTTAAAAAAATCCTGATTTGAGGTCCGCTACCGTGATGTAACGTGCTGATGCTAGATTCTCTAAAATGTCACTCTGAAACGGTAGCGGGTAACATGACCCTACTGTGACTTCGTTTAGTAGTCGAAAGTCTGTGACTACTCTTACTCTTTTTTCATTGTTTGGCGCCGGTTGTTTTGCCACTATCCATGTATTTGAGTTATACGGGGAGGTGGAGGGTTCAATTATCCCTTGTTCGAGCATTTTTTTAATTTCGACTTTCATTTGATCCCTTATTGCTGGTGGATATCTGAATCTTTTTGCTACGATGGGTTTATCTGACGTCGTTATAATTCGGTAATTTATCAGGTGTGTTGCCTTGAGAGGCTCACCGTCGAGGCCAAATACATAAGGGTTTGACTCGATCATTCTTCTCACATGATCTATTTCTTCCTGGTTGCAACCAGCTGTGTCTACGAGTTGCATTATTTTGTCTACCCGTTTTTGTTTCTCTAGCTCCCCTTCGTTTTTTGTAAAAATTTCAGTTTTTTCCTCGTCATCTCTTTTTTCCTTATTAAATAATCTTATGATTGCTTCCCCCAAGCTTTCGACGTTGTCCCCTTTGACGTCTTCTGCGCGCTTCCGGTAAATTTCCCCATATTTTAGCAGCTCTACTTTCGGAACAGGCACGTATTTTATTTCGTTACTTGTATTAATGCACTCTGCGATTATTTTACCACTAACATTCCTGGCTATAAAGTTCCCGAACAGTATTCCTTCCTCCATTTTTTGGAGGGGTATTTAGCCATTTTCTGAATTGTTTTTGCTTTTTTTTATTCGCGCATAAATTATTTGCCTTGATCTCGCAGGTATTTCAAAACACTCCGGCCTTACCAGTGGTAATTTAATCGTATTCTCGGTGGCGCTTATCTGGCCCCGGTATTGCTTAAAAATATCCCACCCTATGATTCCTTCCGCGTCAATTGGGAAGTCATGGGGGACTACATGTAATGTGCACTCTAATCCGTGCAACTGGGCCAGTACTGTGCCCAACGTTTTGCGTGCTCCGTGAGTCACGCCGATAATAGCTGCTCGATACCTACTGTCTATAAGCATGGCTGTGCTTAGAAAATCAACCTTTACAATCGAAATCTCTGCGCCTGTATCCGCATAAAAAGTCGACTTTCCATTCTTTAACTGTGGTCCCTGTAACTAGACCAATGGTGGCCTATGCCCTGTTCTCACGAGTTTTATAGTTATCTTGAGAAGCTGCTATATTTCTTCGTCACGCTCTGGAAGCTTGGGTTTATCATTATCTACATGTGTGTCTGGTGCCTTTGTCCGATTACTTTTTTTGCGGGCTCTCCTGCCTTTTCTTGTGTGTTTTCCGCTCCGTTTTTTTGGAGTGGTATCCTGCTGTGCCGTATTACTTTCTATTTTTTCTTGCACTGTGTAAGTACTCGGACTGTCGTTGTGCGTCTTTTTTTCTACTATCTCTTTCTCCGTCTTTTGCGGCCTCTCTCTAACACATTCTTCCTCACTGGACACACTTTTCTCTATCTCTTTCTCTAGTTGATGCAGGACGTTTGGGGAGCACGCCGAACATCTTGCGAATTTAAAGCTGCCGGTACGTCCCTCCTATTGTCATGGCCGTATGCGTTGTTTTCTTGATGCTGTGGGCCCTTATCCCGTGGAGGCTCTTGCCTTATTGGGTCCCTATTATAGCCATCCCTACTGTCTTGATTTTTATAGTCGTTCCGATAACGGTTGAATGATTCCCTGTTGTTGTTATTATACTGGTTACTGTAGCCGCGGTTGGTGTAATAATTGCTCCTTGTAGGGTTGTAGTTATTATACCTGTTATTGTTATTATTCCTGTCATAGTAGTTGTTATTTCTATTATTGTAATCGTTATTTCTATTATTGGAGTTATTATTCCTATAATTGTAATTACTATTCCTGTTACATTGTTCCGCTGGGCCATTATTATAGCCCCTGTTGTAAATATTGTAATTATTGTTATTAAAGTTATCATTTTTACCCCTATAATCATAGGCATTTCTGTTGATATGAGTATTATTCACGGGTTGGTTATTTCCCTCGTTTCGCCGTCTTTCCTCTTCCTCTATGTCTTGAATACGTAAACGACAGTCTCTCGCGTAGTGTCCTGGTCTCTGACAATAACTGCAATTTCCTTTTAACTCTCTACCGTTGTCTCGCGAAGTTTGTCTGTCATTGATTACTGCTAGAAATTTTCGGCATTCCTCGATTGAATGCCCGGTTCGGCCGTCGCAATTTATACAGTGTTTTACGTTTGCTGCGGTCCCTTGTGCCCCGTTAGTGATTTCTGTTGTGTTATCCTCTTCACTTGCTAGGTTTACTAGTGGCCCTCACTCGGTTGTTGCCTTATTGTATGCAGGCAGTGCCCTTACTGGTAATGCGTGCCGTAGACGGAGGTCACTTTCTATTTTTAATGCCTCTATGATTGCTTCACAGAGAGTCCTCGGATTTAAGCTTGTGATTTTGCACCTGTATGTTGGGTGCAACCCATATGTGAATTGTTTGACTGCTTCTGCCTCCACGCCTTCCTTTAGGACCTGCTTCTGAATCGGCAGTAAGCTTGTATTCGAATCGTGCAGCATTGTGAGCCTGTTATATAATCGTTGTACCCTTCCGCCGTAATCTTCTATCGATTTCCGATTTTTCTGTCTGATTATCTTCAATTGTGCCGTTAAAGTGTCCGAATTATTTATACTCCCATATCTGTTCAAAAGTTCCCGAAGAAATTCCTGGACCGTGCCGAATAAAGCCAACTAGGCGCGAAATGCTCAGCTGCTTTTCCCTTTAGTCTACTTGCAATGGTTCCAAGGAAAAATAATTCATATTCTGGACCGATCATTTGAGCAGTCATTCTTACCATTCTCTCGAATAGCGGCAGATTGATTGGGTCGCCGTCGAAGAACGGGATGCTATTTGCCATGTGGCTGAGCATGGGCAGAATGTTTTGTTGTAAATTCTGCGGTCTGCGTGGATGGTTATGATTACCCGTAGCTTGCATATTTTCTGTATATAGGCCCATGGTTGGTGCTATATTGTCCCTATCCCTATGTTCATTAAAATCGGTCCAGTATGTGTAATTATTAGTCAACGGTGGTTCTGCTGCCATAGACATGAATCCCTTTATTTTTCCAGGTTCTTTGTTTATATCTCTTAATCCGTTCCACAGCTGTTGAGCATGTAAGTCTCTCGTCCCAGAGTTTCTTGTGCCTTGATATTCGTAACGGGGTGTAACGTGAATCGGCCGCTCTTGTTTCTCTGGCATGCTCCATTGTGTTGATAACATATTTGTTTTATTTTTTCGAGTTCCACGTATTTCTTCAGTTTCTCTTAAGCTTCGCTTGATGACTCGTTCGCCAGAAAGAGGGTCCATTTCTTTATTTATACGTCCTGTGTTTGCGTTTGTGTCACACAATATATCCCTTTGATCCCTTATCATCGGTGACGGATTTCGGCTGGTCTCAGTGTTTGGCTCATGTGGCACGTTCACTTCCTCTGCTCTTTTTAGTTTTGCTTTTATCTTTAAAATTAAACTTATGACTATCGTTTTTGTTTCTTCGTCCAGGGCATCTAGTTTCTCGCACCCCTCGGGTTCCAGCTCCAATTCCAACATTCGTACCGTCATATTTTCCTTTTTTTGTTTACTATTGACCTCTGGCCTGTACAAGTCTGCCGTCATATTATTACTTGGGCCTTCGCTATCACTCTCTGACTCATGGATATTGTCGCGTAGATGAACCATTTTTTTTTTTTTTTTTTTTTTTTTTCTTTTTTTTCCCTCTTTTATATAAGTATTTTTATGTGTCGTATCCTCTTTTTTGGTTCTGATAAGGTGTATTTATTCTCCTAGCAACGGGGTTGCGTTTAATTACCTGTGTCACAGCTTAACAATAATCAGGTGGAAAGAGTTGTGACAGGCGAGATAAAAAAATAAAAGAGCAGCGTTCGTCTTTTACTAGCTTTCTTTAATTTTGGCCCTTTCTTTGTTTAGTGATAACTAGGAAGAAATATTATTTTGGGAATATCTGCGGTCTGTTTTGTTAATAAGAATTAGAATAATGAAATTAGTGGTGTATATGGGTGCCGGTTATTATTATTAGATTATTATTTTCGGATATTTCCTATATCTGTGGAAGCCTACTTATAAATTTCCTCTGTTTTATGTTTGATATGCCTTAATTTTCCTAATCTGCTGTTTGTTTAAGTCTGTTGTCTCGCACGATTTCTCTTCGGGTTCTAAGAGTGAGAAAAAAAAATGCCAAACACGGGGAGCGGACGTGGTAATAAATATAAATCCAGAAACAAAAATTTTCTACGACCTTATTTTCGCCTAATAAGTGCCTTTCCTCTTTTTCCCGGGGAGTAAGGTATAAAATTAACTTTATCATAAATGGACTTACGTTCTCGTTGATATGCACACCAGTAGAAATAAGATTTTGAAAATCATCTCTTTTCAGCGCTCACCGCTTGTCTCCTTGATCCTTGATCCTGTGATTATCAGCAGTTGGTGTCCTAGTCCTGTTTTCCTGCGGGTTGATGTCACCGTTGCTTGCAGAATATGACTGCTCCTGTCCTTTTTAATCGGCTTCTGGGCTCCTCGATTTCTAATCGTTGTATTCTCGCGGCACTGCACTATGTGTGCTTCTCGGCGTGCAAAAAAAAATTTGACTCTTACCAAACCCCACACTTAGCACTAAAACTGTTACGTGGGTAAACCGAAAGGTAAGGAGGTGCTTCGCGAGAACGATCAAAACCTTGGAACCTTAAAGACTTTTATTCAAGATACTTATTTATAAGGCAAAGATGCGTGTATGTTCCCGATTAATTGCCCGATCTCTCCGAGTGTTCTCTTCCTTCTCTCGATCTGTGCGAGTTTTCTCTTCGTTCTCTCTGTCTGCCTGAGTATTCCCTTCGTTCTCCCGATTTGTCCGAGTCTTCTCTTTGTTCTTCCGATTTTGAAGCTTGCCGGGCCTTATATCACCTTGTTCTCCTCCCATCAGTACCCTCTTGATGAGGTAGCTTCGTGGTCACCAGGGGGAGTTAGTATGATATGCCTAGTATATCGTACGTAACAATAAATATAGAGTCAGAAAGTAAAAATTCGAAATTCTGGATACAATATGGCAGAAGATAAAATTAGGAATCTTGATTTCTTCAACAAAACTGTACACAGAGAGTTTTTTGGAGTCAATGAGTATGAATATGGAGTCAGAAAGTAAAAATTAAGAACGGTGGATACAATATGGTGGACTCTAAAAGTAAGAATCTCGTATTCTTCAACAAAACTGTACATCAAGGAATTTTTAGGACCAATGTTTACGAGTATCCTTATAGAGTCAAAGAAAACAACTGCAAAGTTTTAAATCCAACTCATGTTTGTCCAATATATGTCGTCACTTTTATACAATTATCAGCGTCAATAACTTTTCAGACGCTTTTTTCCCAGTTATGTGTAAAAAAATAACAGCACTACGTATACCTATATTGGACTTCAACGTAGCTCCCCCCAAATAACGTAGTTTTTTTTTCATTTTTATCGTGAAATTCGACTCTATTAGAATTTGTGTACTTTCCCCCCACTCCTCCCAGCTCTTATCAGCTTCCTCTTAACTTCTAATCAGATTCCCTCCTACCTCCCCCTCAACTCTTTTGAGACTCCAATCAACTCTCTAAATCTTCCTATATCATAGGTTTTGCTCTTCCCACTCCACCGCGCTTAGGATAAAAGGGAACGATCAAGGTAATTATTAAGTGTATTTTATTTGACAGCAAAGTTTATCCCTATTGTGTTACACACAAGCAAAGTTGCATCTTTTTTTAAAGTCAACGATTCTTTTTATTTTCAATAATCTTGTTATTACATAAAGAAAAGGAAATTAAGAATAAACAAATAGCAACCATGCTGAAATGAAAAAGTTTTAATTTATCATCGTTCTTCATTTTCATTACATAATTAAATGTGTCTTTTAAGATATTCAGTTCTTAAAAAACCTTAACCACAATTTTAACAAATTTTTTTTTTAATACTTTTTTCATGACATTTCATATGTTTTTGTAAAGTATCATTTCTTTTAAAAGAATCATCACATTTTAAACATTTTAGTTTTTTCTCTGTGCTATTTGATTTTTTTCGTGACGCAAATAAATTTATTGATCTGATATAAAAATTTCTCCAGAATCACATTAAAAAAACTTTTTTTTATCGGAGGTATTATCGGAGGAGTTGGCAGGTGATGCGTGCAGGGGGGCAAAGTTCCACTAGTCTCCCTATATTATATAGTTATTTGTGTGGGGTATTCTACATATCTCCCCTCAGCTTATTCACAGACCCCCCACAAATAAGCTAAAAATTTGACAGTTTTTACCTTTAAATCGAGATTTCTCATTTTTTCTTGAACCCCCTCCCCACAGCCCTCCCACAGACCCTATACAGCCCCCCCACACGTTTTTCTTGTCCTCCCACAGACCCCTACAGATCCCACACACTATTTTTCTTGTCTCCCAACACCTTTCCACATCATTTTATTTGTCCCCTTACAAGTTTTTTTATTAAGTATAAATTACCCCTATTAACAATAAATATTAATTTCAGTTAGTTTTAACTATAATTATTAATTTCATCTATTTTTCCACACCACCAAGGAGGCAATTAGATGGGCTTTATACATATAAATGAAACATTAAATGCATGTTCAATTATGTTATAATGTTAATTAATAATTTATTTAAAATCCTAATATAATAATTTTCAAACTGTTGAAACTCATTAATAAGTATAAAGTTTTCAGTGCATACAACTTTTTTTGTGTTACTATTATTTTAAAACAATGTAAAATTCATTGTTTCTTATACGTACATATACAACATGATACAACTACATATACAAATTAAAACGTTACATAATTATTGAATAAACACAACCGTAGAAATGTTATCTGATTTAAAAAGGTTAACTAAACAACCTATTTGATTAAGCTCTATCATAACCACGAAGAGACAGAGCTTCCTGCACCCAATTGTAAATTTGGATAATATTTATAATGACACACGTGTATACTTATTTTATGTATATTATAAATTTATGCATGTTTTAAATGTATCTATATTTTATATGTATAGTTATATGTATATTATCTCAATTTAAAGTACCCGACTATTGCTTTTTTGTACGCGACTATTGCGATTTTTTATGCTGAAAAATTCAAAATTAAACTTTTATAACAAAAATTATCATCATAAAAAATAAAAAAATTCTGCCATGTACACTTATTGAATAATAAAATATTCATTAATAACTTTTAATTTATTGCCATAAATACTACCGATTGACCTATAAAAATCATTAAGTAAAGTCAATAAATTATGTAAAAATCACTTTCCAAACAATATTTTCTACTTCTAAATTTTTTTGCCTTTCTACTTGAATAAATAAATTATTTTTATCTTTGCATCTTGATAAAGCCACCTATAGTTGACCATGAGAAAATAAGGGTTTTTTAAAATACAAACCTACTTTATCGAAACTTTGACCTTGGAATTTGTTTATTGTCATAGCAAATGCCACAACGATTGGAAATTGTTTACGATACAAAATAAAAGGTAATTTTGAGGAGTTTCCTGTGCCTCAAATTATTCTTGGAATGAAGACTCTATTACCAATTTTTTCTCCAGTTATTATTTTTCCTTCCACATTATACTGTTATAATTTTGTGATTCGTACACGTGTTCCACTACAGAGTCCATCTAATATACTTAAATTTCTCAGTAACATTACTATTGTACCAATTTTTAGATTTAGTTCATGAGGTGGTAATTGTTAGCGAATATTGTTCAATATTTTACCAGAAAATTTAAACAAATATTATCATCCGATTTATCAACCCCTTTAAAAGTTGCGTTATCTATACTATAGTAAGTCTTAATTGCTCCAGTTAATTTTTTAAGAACTTTATTATTTAAATAAGAAGTATACTCGTTATACGATGTAAGTATAACACTATTCATCGAACAATCGTACATATTAGAAAATATTTAAGAACATACATCATTTAAGAACTAATTTTTAGCAATATTAAAAGTTTTCATTTCCCCTTTCCCAATTTCTAATAATAATTTTGAAAATTCTTTATTGTTAAAACGAATATTAATTTCTGATTTTTGAATTTGAAATGAGTTTCATAAAAATGAAGATTTAATAGTTTGTTCAATTACAATTTTTCTATTCCTGTTTTTTATTACTGGAAGAATCTAATATAATCACCTCTAAAAATAATTAATTTGTATTTCAAAATATTTTTCAGTATTACGTAAATCTTAACGTTCTGTCTACTATTTCCAGTGCTTTTTTTTGGATCATTGAAGCCTCATCCCAAATAATGAAATCAACTTCTCTTAATTTTTTTTTATCTGACTCGCATTCTAAAAATGCACTCTCTATATTATTAAGATCTAAAGAAAGTCTAAGATTTCTAGGACTGGTCATCCCCTTTGGAAGCAAAATTGCAATAAACCCATTGAAATCTTTCATGATATTTTGGAGATATAATGATTAATCTACCTATTGCAATTTTTTTGTAACATTTGTTCTTCTTTGCCAAATTTTTAATTTATCGTTAAAAATGTAATACTCTGGAGTGTTTACATACTTTATGGATTTTGCTAGGTCATGTTTATTGAATTTGAACCAAGCTGTTAACTATGTCTTGCAATTTTCTTTAACAGTTTCAATATTATTATCTTCAAATACCAGTTTTTGTTTGTTTTTAAGGTGAACAGCTAAATTTAAAATTGTAAGACTTCTGCCGCAAATTGGAAATTCTTGTAATCTCCAAGCTGCTTTTATTTGACCTACGTATTTAGCATCAACATAACTATTAATTTTATTAAATATTGTTTCATCTTAGTCTTTTAATTTTTGAACTTTGATGTATGCTCTGTCACTACCTTTATGTACATAGTCATAAATATATTTTGTGCTTGAAATAGATGCACAGGATTTGACGTTAATATGACATATATATTTCATTAACAAAAATTTATTATCCAGTACGACCGTTTAATTGTTTACTAAAATTTCATCTTTTCTTCAAATTTTATAAACATGTAGTTTGAAAGTATTATTTCTTCTTCTATATTCCGGGTAACCATTCGTTTAAAATGAAATTACGTTTGTAAAAGATTTGGGGAAATTTTTGTACATTTTTTATCAATGATACAAGGACTTTGTTCTGTATAATGTCCATGAAGCATGTGTTTAATCACTAATTTTGTGAGCTTCGTATTACCAGAAGGAATTTCAGCTGAAATGATTGCATCAATTTGTTCAGGTGTAATAATTTGTTTATCAGGATGCAAAGTTATTACAATATGTGCATGAGGTAGACCACGTTTTTTTCAATTCAATGGTATATAAATATATTAATACTTTGTCGAATATATCGTTTTTAATGATGTCTTCCGAAACTGACATTAATTGCAAGTAAAATGCTCTAATAGTTAAGTTTGGAATATCAGTTGATGTTGTATTATTAGAAAATTTTGATGAAATTAACTTTAATTCTTTTCATTAAGAATTGCGCGATATTGTTATAAATAAATCTGGTCCACTATATTTCTTCATTATAGACATTGCATCTTGATAAAGCTTCTGCATATATCTTTGACTTCCAATGTATATAGATGGGAGTATAAAAAGATTTTCAATTTTTTCCTTTGTCTTGAAATTTTTAGAAATGATGAAAGCACTATTAACAATCACGTCGAATAAATCTTGATAACATTCTGTTCCAAAATTTTTTAGATTATATCTTAGATAATTTAAACGGTTCTATTTAATCATAATACAAGAATGAATGAAAAACTATTGTCAGCCGTCCTCCATATATAATGGATTAAATTTTATTTTATTCGGTCCGTAAGACAGTCTGTAGGAATAATGTTGTAACATAGTTAGTTTTTCGCTCTTATTTAAGTAATTTTTAAAATAACCGGTGCTTCATCCTAAATCTCTTTAAGAAAAAAATAATGGAAATACTATGGGATCCATAAAATAAGACAGTTTACTTAACAATGTTTCTTTAGGATAATTATCAGGTAATTCTTTCGGGTATACATAAAAATCGAAACTTTCTGGTAGTCGAGAGTCTGAAGTTATAATATCACCCCATTCTGCTGTCAATTGTTTATTATATGTGTGTTTTTGCTAGTAGATTTAAAAAAAAAAATCATTTTATAATTCGATAGTTTTTCAACATCCATGATTTGACATAAATGTTTATTTTTCTTTGCTGTTAGATTTACTTTCATGACTTTCATCAAAAATTAGATATGTTTTTTAAGAATTTTACTATTATTTTTAGATTTCAACTTTAGATCAATAACAACTTTATCATCATCATATCAATACAGCTGACTTTTTTTTGTTTTCATTACGATCAGAATTCAATGTATTTTGCGCAACGTGAAAAACTTGTCCTTGAATTTTAATATTATACATACCTTTTTTTTTATTAGCTGTAAAAATAAAAAATAAAATAGTTATGCTGAAAAGTACCGTGCGTTCCTAATGCCATAAAATAATCATTGGCCATAAGGGGCCGTTGATTTGCAGTTTCTCCCGTATAACTTACGCAAAGGGCTATTTTTTTAAGCTGTAAAGATTCAAAGCTCACAAAAAATTTATCATTGAAAATTTTTTTTTCTCTTATCTCACAACTTTATTACCAAAGCAACAAAGTCCTGGAGCTTAATTTCTATGTTATTTATCGCAACAAAAATACAAATGCATATTCTACCTATTCAAAAATCTGAAAGATTCAAAAGATTACTGTGAGAGTTATGGTAAAAAGCTGATCTCTCACTTAATAAATTTTTTTGTTATTTTCTTAATTCCTAAAATTGTATTCATAAGATCCATTTAAAGTTTTCCTTCTAATTCGACTTCTTGTAACTTTTGGTATAGCTGAGACTCTTGTGAGCCCGAAAGGCTATTTTTTTTAACGTTATTAGGTTGTAATATATTTGTTAGCAAGGTAGTTCAACGTCCAATGAACATGAAAAGGACCGGTAAGCTTCTCAAGTAAAGTCTTTTGCTGACTGAAGTTTGCAGCAAACGTGACTGCCTAGAAGCTTTGGAGCTAGTTGTAGAGCTCTTTCCCAAAGTCTCCTGGTATAAGGTCAAAGACGTTGTCTGAAGAACCTTTTTTTTCAGACTCAGTTGTTTTTGTGATCTAAGGTGAAAAGGTTGGTTCGTGATGCTTGCCTGTTGGAGACTATCCCGTCGGCTCACGTTTATTATTTTTTCTTCATAGCTGTTAGGTTCTTGCAGCACAGACCTTGGTGAATATCGGTGATTCCTGGTTGAATGTTCAAAATTGAAAGGGTGATACAGGGTCGTCGGTCACCGGGGTTCCCAGTCTTGTGACGAACAACTCTGCTCGTGACGTCTGCCAGTGAATGGCTGACTTGGTTTAATAGTGGCTGGTCTTACATAGTCTTTGAGTTAACGAATTGTCTCCAGAAATCGTAGTAAAAATGTATTACTTGGCAAGGTAATTGAAACTTAGGTGGCCTTTAAAATAATCGATGAGACTATTGGTTAAGTAGGGAACGTAGGTACTTATAATGGCCCTGAAAAGGGCCGGTGGTGAAACTTTTAGTTATTCCTTATTATTACTCTTGATGATGAAGAGACAACTGCAGGTAGCTTGGCGCTCATCCTTTGAGTCTTTGAGTACGGAGACCGTACAGGAAGAAAAGTACGCTGCTGACCAAAAAATATCTCGTCTTCAGGTCGTTCTCCCGATAACCAACCATTCATCGGTTGTCAGGCATGTAGGCCTGGAGAAGACCATGTCTGTAGATATGCCGTTGGGATGACCACTAAGAAGACCGGGCCTTCCGTATTCTACAGGGCTGTCTTCCCTTGCTTGCATTTAAAGTAGAAAATTGACTGACGGCAGCAGGTCAGATGGTTGAACGGCCACAAAGCTTTGAAGTGCGCGAGCAGGTTGTGCTGTGGCTAGAAACGTTTCCTAGTATGTAACCAGAGACAGTGACGTTCCGAACGCCATTTTTCCGTGTCACTCGCTTATTTTGATAATCCAGGGTAAAAACCGATTTATTTTGCTTGCCCATAAAAGAAGAGTGTCATTGGTAGTCGGGATGCTAAGCTGCACGACGAACTTCTCTGTTCTTGGTGTATTGCCGATGATCGACTGCGATGATTGTCTATTCGATGGGGCTTCTTATAACCACTCTTCACTATCTTTGGTTAGGGGTGGCTTTAATTTTACCTTAACGCCACGTAGCAGATCCTACTGAACTAAAGTGCAAAGCTAGCTTATTTTAGCGAAATTTTGAGCTTATTTATCGCTATTGTTATTAATTAATAAAAAAAAAAAAAAAAAATATGTAAAAACCATTTTGAAATCATAAAGAATCAGAATGAAAAATCTTAGAAAAATCGGTGTATGTACAAAAATGTATTTAAATTTTCATTGTTTAATGTATTATTACTTTATTTTTATTCAGTTTTTTTTTTTTTTTTTTTTTTTTTATTTAATAAATGTAAGATTTCAAAGTTTTGTTTTAATACCAGTATTTTGATCAACAATAACTTAAATGTACCTAAAGCCACACTTTCTGAAAAGTAAATGTTCAATTTCGAATTATTCAAACAATCACCGAAATACAACACGTTCATAGAGTTCTGAATGATAATTTTAATATGTAGTTTTATTGTATTTACAAAATTTTGTATTTTAATTGACGTACCATAAGTCCTGAGTTATTTGTTATATCAAAATAATTTTCTCAATTCTTTACATTTATAAAATATTTATTTCCGACAGTAAAATTAACATTGCCATTTTTAAATTTCATTATTCTCGTTCTAGAATGAAAACAGTCTTTATTATACAAAAAAAGAGAAAAAATTTTGAACAATTCATTCCTATCAGTATGGTATATACTATTATCTAGAGAGTTTTTTAATTTCTTAGGTTCAGTATTATTAGCTAATAAGTTACTATAAAACTTTTTTTTTTATGTTTAATGTATTACTTCTTAAATTTTCAACTTCTGTTTAAATGTTATTTTTATTCTTCGAGGTTTCAAATTTTTTATTTTTAGAAAAATTTTCTTTTGAATAATAATAATCATTTGTTGTATTATATGATTTATCAGTAGTTTTCCTATTAAATTCGTTTTTTGGAGATGTATTATTGTTCAAGAATTGATTAAAATTCTTTTTCTTATCAACACATGTATCATTATTACGACAGATTTCTTTTTGTTTTCCAAATGACTTATTTTTTTATTTAAGATTTTTATAAAAGCGTTTTTTGAAGAAAAATAAAACCATGAGCAGGTTTTATAATATTTTTTGGAATTTACAAATAATAATGTCATATGTGCAAAAAAATTTTAAATAATCATTTCTGTACATGGTAAAAAACACTGAAATAAATTAATTTTTACATTCGCAGTTTTTCAATAATCTTAAAAAAATAAATAAAAGTAATACAGATAAATTTCACGTAATTAGAGACTTACGGAAAAGACTTTTAAACTTTTACGCTGGGGGTTGGCGCGCAAAGAGTGCAGGGGGGTGGAGCCCTACTAGTATATATATGCAGCAGGTAACTTGACAGTTAAAACTTGAACTCAACTGGGTTATCGAAAAACTTGACTGCATAATAGAGGTTGTTTTATGACTCATGATACTACTTAGATACACGTAACTGGATTTAATTTATTGTTTTATTAAAAACTATGTTGGGTTTCTCCTTAACGTGTGTTCTATTAATTAAGAATGAATATAGTTAGAAATAAGTTAATGTACATGATAAAAAATTACTTTCAGTTTTCAAGTTTATTATATTAGATCTGCCGTTTACTAATTTTTTTTCTTATAACTAATTAGTAATCAGTGATCTTAAAAGCTCCTCTATAAACAGTTTTATTAAAGAATTCGAGATTTTTAATTTTAGCCTGCCATTCTCCATTTTTACTTTCTGACTCCATATTTATACTCATTGATCATAAAAATCCCTCTGTATAGAGTTTTATTAAGGGAATCGAGGTTCTTCGTTTTAACATACGCAAAACTGGATCCACCATTTTGAATTTTTACTTTCTGACTTCATATTCATACTTATCCATCCTAAAAACCTTTTTGTGTACAGTTTTGTTGAAGAAATCAAGGATGCTAATTTCAACTTCTACCGTATTCAATCCACCATTATGACTTTTTACTTTCTGATTCAATACTTATAGTAAGCAACCTTAAAAAAATACATACTATAACTCTTGTAGAAAATTTTTTTTTTTTTTTTTACAGTTTTTTGGTAACCTGACATTTTTAAGTCCATCATTTTATTCAGTCACATGGCAACCAATAATATTCTTTATATGCTCTAACCTTTGCGTTTAATTATAGGTCGGCCATGATGACCCTACTGTCCTCTCTAGTCGCCACGTGGAGATGCTGACAAAAATATCTGTGAAAATTAACGTAAAAATGGGAAGCTTAATTTTATAAACATTATTCGTAACAACCTGAGTTCAGAATTTCTGATTGCAATAGCGTACACGCCATATTCTTAATTTAAAATTAATGAAAATTATAATAATTACAACAATACTTGAAAATATACGAATACCTGCTTCTGCAACGTTAATTAGCTTTGAAAAGCTATGGCTGTATTAAATAAATATTTTACATAATGAGAAGAATGAGAAGATAATAACAAAAACTTTTGGTTTCCTCCTTTCTCTTATTCATCTAATTTTTCTTACTAGAATTTTTTTTTTTTTTTATCGTGTCCATTGGTTTGTAAATATAATATAAAAGATGCGAAAAACTTACAAAATAATTCATTTTAGAGTTAAAAGTGTTAAGTACAGAATGGTCGATTGACTATTGCTTTAAGGATTTATTTTACTGCTATACATAATATTGATTATAAAATACAACTTAATCGCTATCAAATATTGTTTCTTGTGTATTTCAATCTTTGCTAGAAAAAAGGTAAAAACGACCTTTGCTTGCTTATATGATAAACTTACAGCTAAAACAAAAATTATCAAGCAAAAAACAAAGATCTTAGAATTAGTTAACGTAAGACATCAATCCTGTTTATTTGTTTTTTATTTTCATTTAAGTATAAATCAAAATTTTTGAGTAATTTTGCAATTTTTTTAGAAATGCTTGTCAAATAAGTTGAGATTTCAATCCTCATGTTTTTTAAATCATGTGCTATTTTCTTGTTGTTGTTGCATTTCGATGTATGGTAAAATATTGATATATTCTGATAATTGACACTATAATTATTTACATCTGGAAATAGACCAGAATAACGTGTATTTAAATATTTTTGCGTTGATTTATTAATGTGAAATGTTTCGCTGACAATATGCGTCAGCCTCATCAGGCTACAAAATTAAAATTAAAAACACACAATGAGTGATCTGAAAGGCTCAAACACAAAAATACAATAAATTTTTATGTAAATTGTTACCGCAGGTACGCGAGAATTCGTAAGTTTGGTTGACTTACTCGTCACCTGTCGTGCTATCGACTGACAATAAATTACAACAACAAGCCAGCGCTTATATAGGTGGAGCCGCAAAGGTAGACGGTAAAGAGTGATGAACTCGATCGGGACATTTAAACTTTCGTAGTAAAGGAAGGTATGCTCTATTAAAGGAAAGCACATCCTCCTTTCTATTGATGTTGTGTTTGTCGAGTTTTATATAAAGCATTTCGGAAATAACTCTTTTTTTGTAATTGGATTCTTTGTCAAGGATTTTAAAGTTATCCCAATCAAATTTATGGTCAAAATTGATTTGATGTGCACAAACAACGGAATCAGAGATTTTACTTTTCATATGTTCACTAATGCGGACCTCCGCCGCTCGCTTTGTTTCACCCACATATGACGCAGGACAATTTTTACAATAAAACTTATATACCACATTTGTCTGTTTATGTTTATTCGTTATATCTTTTTCTAAGTGGACGATATGCTGCAGTTTATTGTTAATAAGAGGGTAAGTGTGAATATTGTAGGGTCTTAACATGGTTGAAATTTTTTCAAAATTATTGTCAATGTATGGTATGCCAATTTTGCAGAGAGGGTAGGTGTTTGTAGTGCTTCTGTTATAATAACTATATTTGTGTCTTTTTAATCTGACCTTTATGTTTTTATTAATAAAGTTAAAAGGGTAATTGTTTTTTATCAACAGGTTTTTCACCCTAGCAATATTCACACCGTAAAAACGTGTACTGGCAAGTAAAATCGCCCTATCAACCAAATCAAAAACATTTCTTTTATAGCTAACTGGATGACCAGAAAAATAATTTAAGATTCGTCCAGAAGAAGTAGGTTTTTCAAACCAGTCAAAATTAAAATAGTTAGAATTTTTTATTATCGTCAAGTCTAAAAAGTTGAGTTTCTTGTCAATCTCCATTTCATATGTAAATTGTAGTTTGGGATGATATGAATTAAAAATTTTTAAAATTTGGTCAATATGGTCAACATTAATAAAAAGTAATACATCATCTACGTTACGAAAATAAAAAGATAGAATAATATCATAGTTATTTTTTAAGATGGAGAGACAATCATTTCCCAGGTCGTCCATTACAAGGTCAGCAAACAAAGGTGAAATAGAAGAACCCATTGGCATGCCGAAAATTTGTTGATAAAAAATGTTGTCAAAAGTAAAAAAAGTATTATTGAACAAAAATTCTGTACATTGTCGAATTTCATCAACCGGGATTCGACATTTATTCATTATGGTCACAATATGTCGATCGATGCTCCGTAGTACCAACTCTAGAGGAATATTAGTAAATAGGGAGCTGACATCTAAAGATATTAGTCTATAATTAGTAGTGGGTTTCATATTTTTTAGTTTATTTTTCAATCCAAAGCTATTATTAATGTGTGATATTGGAACGTTGACTGACTTCTTGAGTTCATCGTAAATTACTTTTGCTAGAAAATATGTAGGGCTATTGATAAGAGAGACGATAGGACGTAAAAAAGCATCGACCTTGTGAATTTTCGGCAAGCCATAACATTTAGTTAGAGTTGTATCTGTGAGCGACAAAGCGTTGGGATGGTATAATCTAGAAAAAAAGCCGTTAGAGTTGAGATTCTTTAAAATGTTGGAGGTTCTCTTTTGTAGAGAGTTTATTGGGTTTTTTGAAAAAACTTTATACGTCGATTAATCAGACAGTGAATTATGCATTCTTCTCAAATAGTCACTTTTTTTGAGACAAACAGTATTGTTGCCTTTGTCAGCAGAGGTGAAAAATATATTTGGATTTTTGTTTAGCAAATTTTTTGTTGATTTTAAATTTTTTGCATATTGGCGGTCCTTTCTTGAAATAGCTGGCTTTTGTTTACAAGCATTAACTAAATATTGAGATAATTTGTCACGGGTTTCGGTCTTTACTCGATCGTTCGTATCGAGGTGTGAGAGACCAACTTCTGGGTTTTTGATAATACATAAGAAATCGCGTTTACGAAAAGTTGATGGGAGATTGAAATTCGGTCCAAGAGATGCAATTTTGGTGACATCTTTAGGAATGGCTATATTCGTTAAATTGTGTATTGAATCATTATTACTGGTTGTGGTGTTTGTTTTCGGTAAGATTTCTTTAAATTTTTTATGTAACGTATGATTAGATTTTCTGTAGATGGTATTTTGTTTGATGTTGACAAATTTATAATGTCGTTCACGAATATTGTAGTCTGATTTTAATGACGCGATGTGATCTCTTAAACGGGAAATTGAGTTTTTCAAAAATCTAATATGTGTGTTAATGTCACTAATTTCAAAGTTCAGAAGTTTCTGACAGAAATGTAAGGTACTTTTGTTGAAATCGGCATGTATCGGTTCGCAACGGAAATTGACACTTGAACACTTATTGTAGAGGTGTTTTATGTGGTTAGGAAATACCCTCGCGTACCTGCATTTGAGTAAAAATCTTCGTTGTGCCATACTGGTTGATAGTTGTATGTGCAGATCCTTCCAGCGTTCTAAAGCATTGGAGGTATGAGCCCCAAATCTCCCTCCGATGTTTTGGTAGAAGTGTGGGATGGTGTCTGTTACTCGTCACCTGTCGTGCTATTGACTGACAATAAATAACAACAATAAGCCAGCGCTTATATAGGTGGAGCCGCAAAGGTAGACGGTAAAGTCAACCAAACTTACGAATTCTCTCGTACCTGTGGTAACAATTTACATTAAAATTTATTGTATTTTTGTGTTTGACCCTTCCAGACCACTCATTGTGTGTTTCAATTTTAATTTTGTAGCCTGATGATTGTCAGTGAAACGTTGCGCATTAATAAATTAACGCAAGAAAATTTAAATACACTTTACATGTATTTATTTATTTTCTCACATTTTGCCCCTAACGGATCACTGATCACTTTGAATTTGCAAATTCGACGAAGAGCACTGATATATACTAACAAACTATTAACATAAGTCTTGAATCACAGGAAGACTCGGACACCATCCCACACTTCTACCAAAACATCGGAGGGAGATTTGGGGCTCATACCTCCAATGCTTTAGAACGCTGGAAGGACCTGCACATACAACTATCAACCAGTATGGCACAACGAAGATTTTTACTCAAATGCAGGTACGCGAGGGTATTTCCTAACCACATAAAACACCTCTACAATAAGTGTTCAAGTGTCAATTTCCGTTGCGAACCGATACATGCCGATTTCAACAAAAGTACCTTACATTTCTGTCAGAAACTTCTGAACTTTGAAATTAGTGACATTAACACACATATTAGATTTTTGAAAAACTCAATTTCCCGTTTAAGAGATCACATCGCGTCATTAAAATCAGACTACAATATTCGTGAACGACATTATAAATTTGTCAACATCAAACAAAATACCATCTACAGAAAATCTAATCATACGTTACATAAAAAATTTAAAGAAATCTTACCGAAAACAAACACCACAACCAGTAATAATGATTCAATACACAATTTAACGAATATAGCCATTCCTAAAGATGTCACCAAAATTGCATCTCTTGGACCGAATTTCAATCTCCCATCAACTTTTCGTAAACGCGATTTCTTATGTATTATCAAAAACCCAGAAGTTGGTCTCTCACACCTCGATACGAACGATCGAGTAAAGACCGAAACCCGTGACAAATTATCTCAATATTTAGTTAATGCTTGTAAACAAAAGCCAGCTATTTCAAGAAAGGACCGCCAATATGCAAAAAATTTAAAATCAACAAAAAATTTGCTAAACAAAAATCCAAATATATTTTTCACCTCTGCTGACAAAGGCAACAATACTGTTTGTCTCAAAAAAAGTGACTATTTGAGAAGAATGCATAATTCACTGTCTGATTAATCGACGTATAAAGTTTTTTCAAAAAACCCAATAAACTCTCTACAAAAGAGAACCTCCAACATTTTAAAGAATCTCAACTCTAACGGCTTTTTTTCTAGATTATACCATCCCAACGCTTTGTCGCTCACAGATACAACTCTAACTAAATGTTATGGCTTGCCGAAAATTCACAAGGTCGATGCTTTTTTACGTCCTATCGTCTCTCTTATCAATAGCCCTACATATTTTCTAGCAAAAGTAATTTACGATGAACTCAAGAAGTCAGTCAACGTTCCAATATCACACATTAATAATAGCTTTGGATTGAAAAATAAACTAAAAAATATGAAACCCACTACTAATTATAGACTAATATCTTTAGATGTCAGCTCCCTATTTACTAATATTCCTCTAGAGTTGGTACTACGGAGCATCGATCGACATATTGTGACCATAATGAATAAATGTCGAATCCCGGTTGATGAAATTCGACAATGTACAGAATTTTTGTTCAATAATACTTTTTTTACTTTTGACAACATTTTTTATCAACAAATTTTCGGCATGCCAATGGGTTCTTCTATTTCACCTTTGTTTGCTGACCTTGTAATGGACGACCTGGGAAATGATTGTCTCTCCATCTTAAAAAATAACTATGATATTATTCTATCTTTTTATTTTCGTAACGTAGATGATGTATTACTTTTTATTAATGTTGACCATATTGACCAAATTTTAAAAATTTTTAATTCATATCATCCCAAACTACAATTTACATATGAAATGGAGATTGACAAGAAACTCAACTTTTTAGACTTGACGATAATAAAAAATTCTAACTATTTTAATTTTGACTGGTTTGAAAAACCTACTTCTTCTGGACGAATCTTAAATTATTTTTCTGGTCATCCAGTTAGCTATAAAAGAAATGTTTTTGATTTGGTTGATAGGGCGATTTTACTTGCCAGTACACGTTTTTACGGTGTGAATATTGCTAGGGTGAAAAACCTGTTGATAAAAAACAATTACCCTTTTAACTTTATTAATAAAAACATAAAGGTCAGATTAAAAAGACACAAATATAGTTATTATAACAGAAGCACTACAAACACCTACCCTCTCTGCAAAATTGGCATACCATACATTGACAATAATTTTGAAAAAATTTCAACCATGTTAAGACCCTACAATATTCACACTTACCCTCTTATTAACAATAAACTGCAGCATATCGTCCACTTAGAAAAAGATATAACGAATAAACATAAACAGACAAATGTGGTATATAAGTTTTATTGTAAAAATTGTCCTGCGTCATATGTGGGTGAAACAAAGCGAGCGGCGGAGGTCCGCATTAGTGAACATATGAAAAGTAAAATCTCTGATTCCGTTGTTTGTGCACATCAAATCAATTTTGACCATAAATTTGATTGGGATAACTTTAAAATCCTTGACAAAGAATCCAATTACAAAAAAAGAGTTATTTCCGAAATGCTTTATATAAAACTCGACAAACACAACATCAATAGAAAGGAGGATGTGCTTTCCTTTAATAGAGCATACCTTCCTTTACTACGAAAGTTTAAATGTCCCGATCGAGTTCATCACTCTTTACCGTCTACCTTTGCGGCTCCACCTATATAAGCGCTGGCTTGTTGTTGTAATTTATTGTCAGTCGATAGCACGACAGGTGACGAGTAAGTCAACCAAACTTACGAATTCTCGCGTACCTGCGGTAACAATTTACATAAAAATTTATTGTATTTTTGTGTTTGAGCCTTTCAGATCACTCATTGTGTGTTTTTAATTTTAATTTTGTAGCCTGATGAGGCTGACGCATATTGTCAGCGAAACATTTCACATTAATAAATCAACGCAAAAATATTTAAATACACTTTACTTGTATTTATTTATTTTCTTACATTTCGCCCCCAACGGATCACTGATTATGGAAATTCAAAGTGATCAGTGATCCGTTGGAAATTCAAAGTGATCAGTGATCCGTTGGGATCACTGATTAGTTTGAGTTTTCAAATTCACCGGAGGGCACTGATATATACTAACAAACCAGAACAGAATAACGTGGAGTAAAGCTAGTTTTAAGTAAATTTTTGTGAACTAACTTGTTAGGTACATATGGACGACTAGTGAAATCGTTTATTTTGTAGAAAATTCCATCTCTTGTATGTTTTCTGATAAGATCTAGGACAAATACGTCTATTCTGCTTTTATGAGCTTTATAACGTAATTCTTCGTTGCTCATGCGTTTTGTGAATTGACATTCCCTGATATGTTTTCTTTCAAAAAGCCTTTGGCTCTCCACCATACTGGTACTTATATTAAACTAGCTGGGGTATGTGTAAGTGATTATTGGTCCTGTAAGGTATTGATATGTGATAACCTTGGCTCTAAGATCTAAGAATAATGTTTGAAACAATTTATAAAGGGTGTCCCTTCTTCTAGTCGAATATTTGTGTGTGCTGTTACAACCTGTTAGTTTTATAGTCCTTAACTACAGAAAATTTTAAGTTATTCTTTGTTACTATTGATTTTTTTTAAATGTATTCCTAAGAAAAATAGTTTCGCACTTCGAAGGGTTCGTGTCTAGATTTCAGTTGTTGTAATAGTTTTTTAATATTGTTATATACACATTCTAGTTTTATCCTTATTTTTTCTAAATTTTTATTAACATAGTAGAATATCAGATCATCTGCAAACGCTATGACATTGTATTTTTCTTGATCGTAGATCTTAACGAGACCTATCGTATCAGCCTTGAAAATATTCAACAATATGGGTGAATTAATGGTACCTTGTTAAAGTCCTTTTGTTACTCGAAAAGTGTCGGTTAAGTTTAATTTGTTCATGTTCATCTTAAATTTTTTGTTTTTAATTATATTATAAATTAGCTCAGTTATGTGTAATGGGGAGTGATGAGCCTTATGAATTTTGTTGATTAATGCTTCTAGCCATAACGAATTAAATGCTTTTTTTAGGTTTATTAGGCAAGCTTCAACTATAGCTTTTTTTTGGAGGTGTCAATTTGTGTCTGCTGGTAATTTGTTTATTGCATGCGTTGTTGAGTATTTATTTTTGAAGCCGAATTTTGTATTTGGGATACTGTTTTTTTTTAGTACTACGAACTTACCTTTTTTCCAGGCGTAAGAAAAGTAGCTGTTGTTATTAGCATTACTAAAAATTATACTGTAATTGTGTGATTTATAGAGGTGGATTTTTAACACTACATTAGGGATACCATACCAGCCTGTAGACGTTTTTTTACCGATTTGTTTAATTAGTCCTGTAACTTTTTTAGAGTAGTGAACGTGATTTCTTTACTTTTGTTTATTGGACAGGATGCTTTGTTATTTTTATTTGATTATGTTGTACTAGGTAGTTTGTTTAGATCAAGGTGTAGTTTTTGTATGGATTTGTCAATCTTGTTTCTTAGGATTGTTGATTGTTTGTCATAGGTGTTAATTTTTCCTAACTGGTGACCTATAATATTTGGAATAATTTTTTTGTCTGAGTTCTTAGTAAAGTTATCTTTTTAAGATAAGCTTTCATGGTTTGTGTTAGTAATTTTATTTAGTTTATTAGCTTGTATTAAGAAATAGTCAACATTATAGTGTTCATTATTAGCTTTTTATTTATATTTCGTAGAGTGGTGAAAAAAAGGTAGCTGAGTCTTTAAAGTTAGTATTTTTTACAATTTTTTCCAATCATTTCTTGCTACGCTAGCTTATTCATCATGGACTTTTATTTTTATAATTATTATTTTGTTTCTTAGTTCACGTGTTTTAATGATGCTGTTGTCATTTTTTGTGAATAAATTTATGTATTTGTTTTTGAATATTATGTTTAGTTTTATATAGTTTGTCAAGTTTTTTTTTATCAAAACTTTTTCGATGGATTCCCCATTTTCACCTTTACTTTTTAGTATAATTTTTTTATATTGCGTATAAGCTTCATATGAGGCTGGGTTTTTTGTGTTACCATAGTTGGCACATTTAAATAGTTGTTTGTCTAAATTTGTTTTTTGTAAACATTTTCCTAATCCATGGGAATCTGTGCATTTGACGCATATGTGATTCATAGCACAGTTGCTTGCTATGCATTCTATTCTTTGTAAGTTCTTACATTAAGGGGAATTATTTTTTCTAAAGGGTTTCCATATGACTGATTAGTATAGTTAGTGTTTGAGTTTAGCCAAATTTATTAATTCACTGTTTGCAGATACTTGTACCTATAAGCAATAATTTAACATTTTTATTTCTTATTAGTAGCGTTGAAACATTGGTTATGACGACGTTGTTTGGATTTTTTCTCTTGATTTTTTCTAATATTTTACTGCTGTGATGTATTATAACACATGTAACGTACGCAAATAAGTGTGTGTACGAATGACAATACATGCAGCACATATGAGTGTATTTATGCGTAGCGTTTCGAGCGTCTCAACTATTCGAGTACTTATAGTCAGTCAGACGTAACCAGACGAACAGTCTAGAGCAAGTGCGTGTAGCCAAGAGGCCGTACGTCTTATTGTCAATGCGTAATGCTGTACTAATACTTACCTATTCTATACTTATAAATATATATATATATATATATATACACATTATACCACATAGATATCATGTGTCTCTTTTCATTACGGAACCTTTCCCGCACATATAAGTGTCAATGACGTGGTGCAGTGCACATACATCACAACTGCCTTTTATGTCTTTATCAAAATCTTTCAATACTATTAATTTTATTTTATCTGATTTTGATGAAAATGTGTAGAACTCCTAAAACTACTAGTCACAAAACTACTATGTTTCATTTATATTAGCTTACAAAACTCATCAAATATGTAACAAGGAATGAAGGTCAGGGCATTTGATAAAATTATGGGCAAGTCTAAAGATAAATAACGTGTCATGGTATTTACGCAAATTTTCACAGGTCAAGAGACAAGTCGAAGAGTGCAATAAAATATACGATTAACCTGAGAAAAAATTTGATGAGTGTAAAGAGACCAAACAACCAAGGTACAAGTTATAAGTGGAAATATTAAAGACTTAAATAAGTGCATGATGAACTCTGGTAGCAAGAAATTACGTGTGGTTCATTGTACAAATCCAGGAGCTTCAAGCATTTGGAGATGACTTTGCTGATATGGTATTTGTAGGATCAAGAGGAATCAAAAGTAACACTCAGATCAGATAGAGACGCCACCCGTTTTAATTCACTGCCATTATTCAAGTAACTGTAAAGTGATGTGTTCTGGCTTTTATTAACCAATAGAATCCTACACGTATTCTCATGGACCGTGAATCCATTATCAGAGCACCACAAGGACGCATTAGAGAGATCTGACTGTAGTAAAAGAGAATTATTATGTGATAAAATGCGTTTACAGATTTTTATATCGTCTCCACAGCTTAAACAAAATGATTCAGAAGAGAGTGTTCAAGAAAGTCTGTTTATAACCAGCGTAAACAGTACTGGAGCAATGTGTGAGCCCTGTGGTATCCCAGAGGTGTTGATGAATTCAAGAAGCCAATGAGGCCAATGAGGCTGACTTACAGTATTCTACCTGTAAAAAAAAGGCAAGCCATCTATATAGTGCTCCGCCTATGCTGGTAGAACTAGCCCGAGCAGAGATGACTAGAGAGATTGCTTACGTCAATGCTACACATATTTCGAGAGTGCGAGACTCGTATGGAACAGCGTGTGCCTATGAAAAGAGGAGTGGATTTGCAGGGAAATGAGTATATAGGCGCACATTTTGTAAATATGTGGAAGAGGTAGACCAAATATGTGCCTACGAGGAGAGGAGCGGAAATGTCGACTATAGCTATAAAGCTGAGGGCACAGCCAAAGCAAGTGATGACACGAGTTTTTGCCTTTTGACTGCAACTGAGTATATGTTACATATATTTAACTGACTCTTGCTCTCTTGCTCTTGCTTCAATGTTATTTATCAATCTAATTTAATTAAATCGTGGAACTAAATGCTTATTAATTATACGCCTAGACTTTTCATTTCAATACATTATTTCTTAATCCTTCCGTCCTTTTAACATTCGCAAATCCATCAATGTTTTTAAAAAGTATACAGCCTTGATTGTTTTTTATAGTTTTCAGTACTGCTTTAACCACTAATTTATTAATTTTACACATTCTAACTGCTGTGAACTGCAGAACAAGCTCCGGAGGATATCCATTAACATGTGAGACTTCGAAAGAGGATTCACTAGTCCTTCGGATAGCTGAGATGGATAAGGCTTATGCCGCTTCGGGGATCGTTTTGCACTGTCGGGTTGAAATCAACATCATGGTGGACTTTTTTTTTTTTCAATTTAATTTATTATTTTGATTTCATATCTTTTATTTGTATTTTATTTAAAAATATATATGTGTCGTCAACATTTTTTTTCAGATACATCAAAATAAATATTGTTACTTTGATACTTCTGATACGTAGGAAAGATATTGGTAAGAAGGTGCTTTGCGAGAATGATCAACACTTATTATTTCAAGGACCTTTATTTAAGATACCGTAATCATAGTCAAGATAGCGCGTGTGTTCCCTTCAAAGGCTCGTCATGTACTCCCCCAATAGACTCTCTCCTTGCTCGCGCTTCCCTTCCCTTGGCCCTAGGGCCCCTCGTTACGAGATTTGAGGAGAGGGAGCGTAGAGTCTCACCTATACTGTCGTACGTTACACGTCCGAGGCCATGACGTTGCTGTCCTCGACGACGCTGAATTTTCAATTTATATAGTGTTGAGTCTGTATACTTGTTTACAACTTTATGTGCGTGTGTGTGTATGTGTATTGTATTCTATTGTCCGTGTTGTTTGTGCTTATGTAGCTTAATCTTTTACACTCATCCTTTTCATTCAACTGTAAAGAACTGCCGTTTTTTTTACATAAATGTTTTCGTTCTTCTGATCATTCAGTTTCTTTCATCTCGTGTCGAGTGTATAACAATATTGTTTGTGTATTCGCTTTGCCTTATATTACAATTATATACGGAATTGCCGTGAGGTGGGCATTTGCTTAGTACTACTTTACATTAAATGTTGTTTTACAATGTAGTCTTAATTTTTACTTTCGCATGTGTTTATTTACAAAAAAAAATCCATACAAAATTCTTATTATAGTATTCAAGTGAACAAAAAAAAAATCTTTTTGGATCTCGTCCTACTGACTGCGCCCCCCGATACAGTCGAGTGACTCCCGGCGTTCACTTTCGTCCACAATCTTGTCGTCATTATTATTATTAATGTTATAGCTACAATTAACATTTTTTTAGTTTCACTTTATTTTATTTTATTTTATTTTTTTTTACAGTAGACCTAAACATAACTCTCTTGCTAATTCATATTTTGGGAAAAGAAAAAAAAATTCTTTTTAAGTATCGTCCTACGGACTGCGCCCCCAGATACAGTCCAGCGACTTGTCGCGCTCATCCTCTTTTTTATAATATTATAATTATTGTTACGGTGTTTGTTGAACGTGCCGTTCTGCTCCCAATTGTTTCCATGATTTCTTGAGGTTTAGTGCATAAGCACACGATCAGTAAGAGCTAATTTAGGAGTGAGAATAAAAACTCCAAAGTCAGGTGTTAGTTTGAGCAACAATTCGTTGGTCTTAATGCTAACCTCATCAGGCTCACTTTATTAACAGAAAAAACACAACAAATTTCATAAATTACATTGCAGGGCCAATGTTTGCAAAAATCTACATTAATGCAAAATTAATTATAAGTAAGTAGTTATGAATAAAAAAGTAATATAAATAATTTTAAAATTGAACAATTACTCACGTCTATATCGTTAAGACGATCGTTACAGACTGTTGGGCACCTCGAACGAATAGCGTTAGTGTCAAACATGTATGTATTTACGCATATACATATAAACAGTAAATGTATGCTTCTTACGAATATAGATAACAGCAGTACATAACTACATTGTATTATTTAGAAAGATTACTTATAAAATCTTTATATATGTTATTGAGAAGTAAGGTATCTTCTTTCTTATTGATTGTGTGTTTAGTAAAGTGTATTCTAACCACCCCCAATCTTTAAAAGTCAGTGCAGTATACAGTTTGGTTGATCGAGCTATTCTTTTGTCTGATAAATTTTACCACAGAAAGAATATTTTCATGCCAAAAAGAATTTTACGTGATAATGACTATACTGAACTTTTCATACAAAAATATATCAAGAAAAGACTTCACCAAATAAAAAATACTAATAATGATAATAACAACCTACTAAATGACAATCTACGTGATAAAATAAAAATTTCTATTCCATTTAACCCATTATTCTTTAAATTTTGTTCAAAAATCTTAAAAAAATTAAATATACAAATTTACCTTATTATTCAAAATAAATTGGACAGTGTTATCATTCTTGGGAAAGACAAGAATGATAAGCTCGATCAAACCAATGTTGTGTATCATTTTGCATGTGATTCTTGCTCTGCATCATATGTAGGTGAAACAAAGAGAGCATTGAAAAAACGCCTGAATGAATATAAAAGTACCAAGAAAGATGAACTTGTTGTCGCTTTACACATGAAAAAATTCAACCATAAATTTAATTTTTCTTAAACAAAGATTCTAGACCGTGAACCTAATAGACAAAAAAGATTAATATTTGAAATGCTATACATACACTTTACTAAACACACAACTAATAAGAAAGAAGGTACGTTACTTCTTAATAACATATATAAAGATTTTATAAGTAATCTTTCTAAATAATACAATGTAGTGATGTATTGCTATTATCTATATTCGTAAGAAGCGTACATTTACTGTTTATGTGTGTATGCGTAAATACATACATGTTTGACACTTACGCTATTCATTCGAGGCGCCCAACAGTCTGTAACGATCGTCTTAACGATATAGACGTGAGTAACTGTTCAATTTTAAAATTATTTATATTACTTTCTTATTCATGACTACTTACTTATAATTACTTTGGCATTAATGTAGATATTTGTAAACATTGGCCCTGCAATGTAATTTATGAAATTTGTTGTGTTTTTTCTGTTAAAAAAGTGAGCCTGATGAGGTTGGCATTAAAACCAACGAAACGTTGCTCAAACTAACACCTGACTTTGAAGTTTTTATTCTCACTCCTAAATTAGCTCTTACTGATCGTGTGCTTATGCACTAAACCTCAAGAAATTATAATTATTGTTATTATTATCCTTATAATATTACTATAACCTTATTACCTATATAATTATAAGGCAATTGTTATCATTATTATTATTATTACACTGCTTTCGTTATTAACTTTATATTATACTTTTTATTCCCTATTCTTTCGTTTTATTAATTTTTGCTTGGTACGGAAATCACTTGTTGCGTCGTGTGTTTTCTGTGGACTCACGACCCGTCGAGGATGTTTCCACAATGATAAACGGGATGTTACCTTAGTGTCTTGGTGTTCTCTTCTGCATTTAGAAGGATGTCGGCTGAGGCGCTGAGGGACTCGTCGCTGTAGTCCCCTCTCTTTCTGAGTTGTCCCTGCGTTGTCTACCTGCGAAAATTGTAGCCAGATTTATTATCAAGGGTCCCCCCCATTCTAGGAATCCGAATGATCCCGCTGCCAAGCCTAGAGATATTTCTGCTACTACCCACGCGTATTATTTCCAATCGGACGATTCTCCCTGTGTTTGCAAGAGTTCGTGCACGCGTTGAATTAGGTCCATTAGTTTTGTGTCTGTTATTATGTAAGTTTTGTGTCAGTTTTTTTCAGGCCCGTGCTCTTGGCTACCGAGTTTCTGTAACTTGTCCCTATTTATTATTGTATTTATTAGTTCCCGTAATTTTTTCGTTTTTATTCCTTTTATGCTCTGTATTTTTTTTCCCACGTTCAAGTTTTAATCTTTGAATTTAAGTATTTGGCTCTTGCCCTACTCTAATCCCGGACTCAATCTTGTTTCTGACGCTTGTGCCGTTCAATCTTTTGGTAAATTTACTACTCCTGCATCTATGACTTTCACTGTTTCGTGCTTTGTATGCTCGCATTGTATATGTACTTATGTACTTTCTCCTCTACTGTGGTACTGAAAGCATGCTGGTTTCTTGCGTACAGGCACATCCAGTAAGTGCCTTTTAATTCGGCTTGTACTATCAAGCATTCTTCTGGATTTTTTATTGTATACCCCAGTATTAATTTTATTTCGCAGTGATGGTCTTCCTCTATTTCATGTGCTGATTCCATGATGCACCATCGTCTTATTTTTGCATTTTTCAACTGTTTACTATGATAATGGCACAAAGCTCTTTGCGCTAGTGCTGACTGCCATGTATTCGTATGTTGGCTGTAGGTATGCCATGATTTTCGTTGAATTAAGCCCTTCCTGTTCTACCGGTAATGGTGATATTTTAAGCAGATTAAAATCCTCCCTTATTACCAGGGGTATCTCTATATAGTATATTATCTTACCATTGAATGCTACGGTCGATATGTCCAATGTTTCTCCGATATCTTCCTCTGTTGTTCCACTATTCTCTCCTGGGAATTCGAGATCCAGCCTTAGCTGTCCTGCTAAGGTTTTAACCTCCGATATGGCTATTAAAGCTTCCTCAGGTGGGTGCGTCACGCTCCGACTTGCTAGATATATTATATCCACCACTCTCCTGAATTTTGTTGAGAGTTCTTTGGCCATTTGTTCTAATTCTCTTATCATATTTGATACCCTGTCTCCTCCTGTTATTAAGTCTGCGAATATTTATAATATCTTTCGCACTTTTTCTTCAAATCTCTTAATATTTTGTAGTTCTTTTTCGTGATTCCCAAACGTTGTTACTGTTATCTGTTCTGTTAAATATTTGTTTGTGTCGATCATGGTAGTTGGTTTTGACACTATTAATTTAAATATTGCTTTCTTTTCCGCTACTGTTATTTGTCCTTGAATCACTTGTGCAGCTGTAGTGTGACTAAGAATTTCCTGGCCCACTACTGCTCTGTATGCCTCTTGCGCTTTTTCCTTCGTTTGTAGAACCTTGTGCGTGGCCCGATTTATACGCCTCATGCATTCTCTTTTCTTTCTTAATGTTACTGTGCACTTCTAGATTGCTTGCATCTGCGCCCGTAAAAACTGTCTCGATTCTTCAGTTAGTTGGCTCCAGTCTGAATACCATACAACTTTCCACGTTGATGTGGCTGACTGGATTGGGCCCAGGTTTTCTACTATTATCCCCAGATTTTTCTCGATTAACTCTACCTCCCCTAGTTGCTTATGTCCCTGTGTGACCTCTGCCCTAAAACAGAAACAAAAATGGATACTTTTTTTCATGATTCTTACGTTCAATTCTCTGTATTTACATTTTTTTTGCAATTACATATGCCCCTATACACCTAGGTGATTTTTTCATGATTCGCGTTTGCGTAATTGCTGTGAGCTGCGAGTGTGGTTTTCCCCTTACATGTGGATTCTTCTATGCGTTCTTATATGTTAACTTAATTTATTTTCAACGAAAAAAAAAAGGTATTTAAGGGAGAAGATTGTTACACATCGGTGAGTATATATACATACTGACGCACTGACTTTCGATGCTGCACAATTTTTGTATCTTTTTTTTTTTTTTTTTTTTCCATGCTTTTTCGTCCTATGTATTATAGTTTTGCTTATACCAGGCTATGCTTCACGCATTCACTCATTCAATTAATTTTCAGTGGAGACAAGTGTGGACATAAGAGGAAGAAAAAAAAAATTGTTATTGCTCAATATTATAAACCTCTGTATCTCGACGACGCATGCCACGTTACTTCCTTATTTCTTTCTTATTTCCCCTTCTTTTAAGTGACTCACCTAAAATGGGAAAGGGCATAGGTATACGAATTTGGGTTTGCTTTTCCTTAACGCTGCTGCTAAATCAGTATATTCTGCGCTTCCTTACGTGCACGGTCTCTCCAAATAATCGTTAGCTATGGCTGGTTTCAACGAGTTTTTAGATCGCCTCATTGGGTTTGTCCGCTTGCCCTAAGACGGCTCGCGACCCATGGGATTCCGTGTCGCCAATGGTAGTGCATGTGGGCTGCTGTCAGGTGCTGTTATCCACGAGGAGATAGCGTGTGCCGTGCCGGATTGCCAGAACATGAGTGTAAATTTTTTTGTTTTTTTTTTTCTTTGTTTTTTTTGTTTTGTTTTTTTAATTTTTTTTTCTCTATATATTGTGGGCAGCATGGTTCGGTAAGTACCCTCTGTTTATCCTGTATATACTTGGCCTTTTTATTCTTTTTAATAAAGTTTTTTTTTCTTTTTCTTTTTTTTTAGCTTGGGATGCGGCTGATAGTCAACCCTTACGCCCTCTTCGGTGTCCCGGTTTCCTTGTTGTTACCAGGGTGGCTTTCTAGCACGTTGCCACTGGCAACGTTACGCTACCCCTATCGAGGAGACTGGTGTCCTGCGAGGTGCGTTGCCCTTCAGGGTCTCCATTCCTCGTGATTATGTGAGAGGAGGAGAGGGCACCCGTCCCCAGCTTCACTGGGAACGTGTTGTGGCTGTACTGTCACACCTTGGCAGAGGGGGTTTCCTATTCCCTTGCCGTTGGCTGTAGCTGCCATGGCACTATCCTGGTGCTTGTGGTGGACGTCAATTTGGAGGGCGCTGCTGACTACCCTCTCGACCACTGACCAGTTATCCAGGTAATTTTTCCTTTTTTTTTTTTGTTTATATATTTATCTATCTCACTTTCCTTCTATTCTTCTTTTCCTATTAGGTGCAACGTTTCACCAGCGGATGTCTCGTCCCCTCTAAGCTGGTCGCTGCCCCCATCGATTTTCAGCCCAGTTCCGTCGACTGTCTTCAGTGGTTGCAGATGCTGCAGCTGGGGAAGAATACCGGCAAGACTATCCAAAAGAGTAGTGTGGATCATGGGTGGTGGCAAAGCAGAAAGTGGGGGGCGAGCCACTCGTGTGGGTGTTGTAAGGGCTGTGGCTCTCATCAGCGCATCATAAGAAAAATTAGTGAAAAATCAAAAATAAAAATAAAATTAATCTTTGAATACTGTGTTTCTTATCCTTTATTATTTTCCTCGCATATTTCTCACTCGTTTTCACTTTTACCTTCCGAATTCGAAAAACATTTTCGTGGGCAGTCAACCTAAATTAGATCTTTTCGCATGCACACGCACCCATATATATATGTATGACAGATTTTGAGAGAAAAACACACGCGTAACTCTTCTGCTTTTTTTTTTTCTTATTTTATTTTTTATTTTGTATTTTTCAGTTAACGGTGAACTCGATGAAAAAAAGCTTCTATTTGTTACACTGTATAATAAGGAGACAAAAGCAGAAAAAAAGACTGTGTGAGTCACACTCACCGATGGGCCTGCTCGGCCTTTCTTAACTTTTTTTTCTTTCCCTTTATTCTCGTATTTTCTATCTTTACTTTAGACTCTTTTCACATCATTTTTGTGCTGCATTTTAAGAACGCATGCTTTTTTAATTTTGTCTACATGCACTACCCTTACCTCGTCATTCTGTCATAACTTCACATCATGACTCTTATAATTTATGCCTGTTATTTCGTATGGGCCTTCGTATTGACAATCATATTTTTCTTTCGACGGCTCTTTTAATACGTAAACCATTTCTCCTTCCATGAAAAATTTGGTGTTGAGTTTTCTATCGTACTAATATTTCGATCTATGCTTGCTTTGCACTTGTTTTAACGCTGCTATTGTTCGCATTTGTGTAAGAGTATCCGTGATTTCCTTGAAGTACTTACAATATGTTTGATCTGTTTCCACCCATTTGAAGCTCGAGGGGATACGTACTCTCTGCCTGAAGAGTAACTCATACGGAGTGTATCCTGTGCTCTCGTGCTCGGATGTATTATATGCGAGCATACATAAAAGTATTTACTCGTCCCATTTATCGTTGGCGTCAACACAAGCCTTTAAGTATTCACACAAAACGTGGTGCATTCTATCGATGGCTCCATTACTTTGTGGGTGAAACACTGTGCTGCCAATTTTGTTGATCTTGAATAATCTCGCAAATTCTTCCATCGATTTGTTCATGAAGTGCTTCCCCCTGTCCAACAGTAACTTTTCCGGGGTTCCAAAGTATGCGAAAAATTTGTCCATCAATGTTCTCACAGTCTCTTGAGCCGTTGCGCGTTGTACCGGTGCTAATACAATGTATTTTGTCAGCCAGTCTTAAGTTGATAAAATATGTGTATTTTCGTGGTCTGATGGTTTATTAACGGGTCCGTAAAAATCTATGGATATCTTCTCAAAAGGCCTGCTTGGTGTATCTGTAATAATCATTGCTTGTTTGGTTTTAACCCGTACCAGTTTTTTCTTCTGACATGAGTTGCATCTGAGAACGAACTGCCTGACCTCTGGCCTCATGTTTCTTCAGTAAACATCTTTAAAGATTCTATTGTACGTTTTGTTGATTCCTCTATGGCCTCTTACCGCAGACTCATGATACTCTTTAATAACTTTGAACCAGGTGTTTGTATACAATGTACATATTATTCTTATATCTTTAAAAATTTCCTCTAATTGTTTAATTAGGTATGTCCATTGATTCAGGTTAAAAATTGCGAGGTCCCCTACTATTTCTATATTTTTTACATGGTTTCTCATTACCAGCCCTTGGAGAGATTTCAAGCAAATTTTAATATCTGACCTTAACGCATTATCATCGAAGTGCGTTTTCACATACATGCGTATTACGGGTACTTTCCTTTTCTTGGAAAGCATAGCATTCCCAACGGCTCTCTCTTCGATATTCATGATTATCGGGTCAATATAATCTTGTTCGTAAAGCGAGTCAATTGTTTCTGTATCTGGGACAATTTCCAACACTGTGCAAAAGGCTAGATTGTCTAAGTATCTGAAAGGGTGATCTTCCTCTTTTTTAACTTTCTGTTGTAGGGGGGTTAATTTTTTTCCACTCTCATTTTTATCTTCCCATAGGTTTAACCTTCACCATTGTTCCCCTTCGACTTCTCGTTTTTTCACGTCAATCAAAACTTTCCCTCGAAATCCATCATCAAGTCCATCTAGCAGGTCGTAAAATTGTGCGTCGTGTCGGATCGTGCCGTTTATACGATCGGTATTATTATATCTATTAGTATCGTCAGCGAGTGGTCTATTCATCGCATACTGATTCCGTGGTAACTCTTCTTCCCTCTCTCTTTCCTTTGATCTGCTTCGTGCTTGATCGGCTCTCACCACTACTTCAACGTCCCTGCTTTCGAAAACCCCTTTCTCCATGGTTTTGGTTTTTCCTGCTGTTTCATCCGTTTCCGTTGGCTTTCGGATATCGCTTATTTTTTCTTTACCTCTCTCTTTCTCCGCCGCCTCGGCTGCTAGGCTTGCTTGTATCAGCTGTCGGCACCAGCCATCGAGTTTTGGGCTATGATTTTCTGTCTCGTCATTTGTTGTAATTGGTGTCCCACAATTCGCAATGATAGTGTCTTTTGATGGGCTTTCGTTATGTTCTGTAATAGAAAACTGTACCTGATTTCTCGTTAGTGTATCTTATTGACGCTTGCGAGTTTTCCGACCCTTTGGTGCACCCTCATTCTTCTCAATTGCTGGTGTGCTTGTCGATTTAATTCCATGTTTCATTTGGTCCTCTCTTCGTATATAGGCTAATTTGTCGTTCACCGGCCCTTGTGAAATCATTTTGTCTGTGGCTTCTGTGTCTGTTTTCGTCTTTGAATCGTTAATTGTAATATTGTTCCTTGGGTGACCTCGTTTTTTCACGGTTTTTCTCCTTTCACTCAATTTTGTGTTTCTTTCCATTTTTCTTCGGATTCAGAGTCCCCGTCTTCATCAGCTTGGCCATCTGCTCTTATAATACGATTATTTTCATCCCATCCATCGAAATTTTGTTTTTTCCTCTGTACCTTCTTATCTGAATCCTCTGAATCTGGATAAGTAAGTTTTCCTTTTTTGGTGTTCCTCTGAATACGTTGCTTACGGGTCGCTCGTGTCTTAAAGATGTGCGCTGGAGGTTCATCGTTATCAGCTGGTTATTCTTCCTCCTGTTCATCCGCTAGCCGATATAGCTCTTGGCGTGGCCATTCGGGATTCACTTCCCCCTCTTTTAGTATTGGGTTTTGCGACTGGTGGTCCGTTGTTTACGCCCAGGCAGTGCATAACTTCGAAATCATATCTTCTCAGTTCTGCTTTTAGCCTGTAAAAATGAATGTCTGGTTTTTTAGATGAGTGAAAGTGCTTTTGCGGCTCGTGGTCTGTAATCACCATAAATTTGCGTCCGTATTAATATGGTCTAAATTGCTCTTTTGCAAACACGATCACCAATAACTCTTTGTCGTATGTTGGTTGGCAAAGTTCACTTTCTTTAAGGCAACAAGACGCGTACTCACACGGTCTATCCTTTCCGATCTATCTCTGACTAAGGATCGCTCCAATCGCGTAATCTGACGCGTCTGTCGTGACGATAAAGGGTTTTCCCAAATCTAGGATGACAAGTACTGGTCCGCTACACAGTATTCCAATAAGAGTTTTGAATGCGTTTTCTTCGTTGTCACTTACCGTAAATTTTGTGCCCTTTTTTAACAGCATAGATAGGGGTCGACCGATCTTCGCGTAGCCTTTTATAAATTTCCTTTAATATCCGTAAAATCCCAAAAATTGTTTTACTTTTTTTGCGTTTGTCGGACGTGGGTATTTTTTGGCTGCCTCGATCTTCTTAGGATCGATTCTTATCTGTCCGTTACCAATGATATGGCCCAACACCTTTGCTTCCCTCTTCAAAAATTGACACTTTTTGGGTTCGATTGTCAAGTTTGCATCTGCCAATCGTTTCAATAATTTTGTAAGCCACTCCCCATGCTCTTCAAGATTGGTTCCAAAAACCATTGTGTCATCAAAATAAACTTTGGTCTCATGGCTTTGCAAGCCTGCGAGTGCTAGCGCAGTTGCTCTTAAGAATATGTTCAGCAAGTTTTTACACCCATGGGCATTTTTTTGTATTGATAATGCCTGTCTGGCCCCGAAAATGCCGTTTTGTGCGCGTCATTTTCGTGCACTTCAATTTAAAAAAATTCTGACTCAAGATCGACTACTGTAAAGTAGCGTGCAGATGCTAGGATTTCTAAAATATCACTTTGAAATAGTAATGGGAAAATGAAAATGGTAATGGATAGCACGATCTCACCGTGACTTCGTTAAGCAGACAAAAATCTGTGACGACCCTTACACCTTTTTTGTTGTTTGGCCCCGGTTGTTTTGCTACTATCCAAGTTTTTGAGCAATACGGGGAGGTAGATGGTTTCACTATCTCCTGATCTAGCATTTTCTCTAGTTATGTCTTCATTTGGTCTCTGATCGACGGTGGGTATCTATATCTCTTTGCAACTATTGTTTTATCCGTTGTCATCTTTATTCCGTGTTTGACAAGATGCATTGCTTTCAGAGGTTCTCCATCAAGGCCGAATACGTAAGGGTTCGACTCGATTAGTCTTCTCACATGTTCTATTTCTTCGTGGTTGCAACCGGCTGTGTCTACAAGTTACATTATCTTGTCCACTCGTTTTTGTTTTTCTAGCTCCTCTTCTTTTTTCGCAAAATTTTCCGTTTTCTCTTTATCATAATTTTTTCCCTCATTAAATAATCTTATCACTGCTTCCCCCAAGCTTTCGACATTGTCCCCTTCAACGTCTGAGTGCTTCAGATAAATTTTTTCGTAATTTAGCAGCTCTACTTCCAGAACAGGCACGTATTGTATCTCGTCACTCATATTAATGCATTCCGCGACTATTTTTCCATTAACATTTTTAGCTATAAAATTTCTGAACAATATTCTTTCCTCTGTCTTTTGGAGGGGTATCCAGCTATTTTCTACTTTATTTATGCTTTCCTTTATTCGTGCGTAAATTATTTGTCTCGATTTTGCAGGTATTTTAAAATACTCTGGCTGTATCAGTGGTATCTCTACGTTGTCCAATTTAATCATATTCTCGGCAGCGCTTATCTGGCCCCGGTATCGTTTAAAAGTATCCCACCGTATGATTCCTTCCACGTCAATTGGGAAGTCATGGGGGACGACATGTAATGTGCACTCTAATGCGTGCAACTGAGACTGTACTGTGCCCAATGTTTTGCGTGCTCCGTGAGTCACGCCGATAATAGCTACTTAATACCTACTGTCTATTAGCCTGTCAGTACTTATAACCTTGTAACCTTTATAATCGAAATCTCTGCGCCAGTATCCTCATCTTTAAGACACGAGCGACCCGTAAGCAACGTATTCAGAGGAACACCAAAAAAGGAAAACTTACTTATCCAGATTCAGAGGATTCAGATAAGAAGGTACAGAGGAAAAAACAAAATTTCGATGAATGGGATGAAAATAATCGTATTATAAGAGCAGATGGCCAAGCTGACGGAGACGGGGACTCTGAATCCGAAGAAAAAATGGAAAGAAACACAAAATTGAGTGAAAGCAGAAAAACCGTGAAAAAACGAGGTCACCCAAGGAACAATATTACAATTAACGATTCAAAGACGGAAGCAGACACAAAAGCCACAGACAAAATGATTTCACAAGGGCCGGTGAACGACAAATTAGCCTATATACGAAGAGAGGACCAAATGAAACATGGAATAAAATCCGCATAAAAAGTTGCCATTCCATTTTTTAGCTGTATTCCTTGTAACTGAACCGATGGTATCATGTGCCCTGTTCTCGCGAGTTTTATCATCATTTTAGGAAGCTGCTCTATTGCTTCGTCGCGCTCCGAAAGCTTGTGTTCATCCTTACTTACATGTGTGTCCCATGCCCTTATCCGATTACTCTTTTTACGGGCTCTCTTCCCTCTTCTTGTGCGTTTTCCCCCCATTGTCTAGGAGTATTTTCGCACTTTTCTTTATTACTTTCTTTTTTTTCCTGCACTGCGTAAGTGTTCGGACTGTTGTGCGTCTCCGCCTCCACCACTTCTTGCTCCGCTTTATGTGGCTTCTCTCTCGCACCTTCTTCTTCGCTGGACACGCTTTTCTCTGTCTCACTCTCTCTCTCTAGATCATGCTCAGCATTTGGGGACCACGCCGAACATCCTGCGAGTTTAAAGAAGCTGATCCGTCTCCTCTTTTATCAGGGCCGTATTTGCCGTTTTTTTCTGCAGTGGGACCCTATCATGTGGTGGCCCAGGTCTTATAACGTTTCTATTATAGCCGTTACTACTGTCCTAATTCTTATAGTCATTTCCATAGCGGTTGAATGTGTCCCTGCTGTAGTTATTGTATGAGTCCCCATAGCCCCGATTGCCGTTATAATTATTGTTTCTGGAATTGTAATTATTATACCTATTATTGTAATTATTGTTCCTGTTATAGGCCTCTGTTGCGCCATTGTAATAACCCCTGTAATAATTATTGCAATTATTATCATTAAAGTTATCATTTCTGTCATTGTAGTTGTTATTTCTATTATTGCAATGATTGTTTCTGCTGTAGTAATTATTATTCCCGTTATAAGGCTCCATTGGGCCATTGTTGTGGCCACTGTTATAATTATTGTAATTGTTGTTCTTATGATTATCATTTCCGTTCCCACAGTTATGGGTGTTTCTATTAGTATTGATATTGTCTATGGGTTGGTTATGCCCCTCGTTTTGCTGTCTCTCCTCTTCATCCCTGTTTTGCTTGCGTGAGCGGCAGTCTCTCGCATAATGTCCTGGTCTCTGACAGTAATTGCTATTTCCCTTTGGTTCCCTCCTGTTATCTCTTGAAGTTTTTCTCTTGTTTATCACCACTAGCAGTTTTCGACATTCCTCAACTGAATGCCCGGTTTGGCCGCCGCAATATATACATCGTTTTTCGTTTGCTGTTACGGTGCCTTGTACCTCATTAGTGGTTTCTGCCGTGTTTTCTTCTTTTCTTGCCAGGTTTACTAGTGGCCCCCATTCAGTTGCTGTCTTATTGTATGTAAGCAGTGCACATACTGGTACTGGTGGTTTAGGCTAGTAATTTTACACCTAAATGTTGGGTGTAGACCATAAGTAAATTGTTTCACTGCCTCGGCATCCACGCTTTCTTTTAGCACTTGTTTTTGGATAGGCAATAGGTTTGGGTTCGAATCGTGTAGCATTGTCAGTCTATTGTACAAATGTTGCATCCTCCTGCCATAGTCTTCTATTGACTCGTTGTTTTGCTGTTTGATTATTTTTAGCCTTGCCATTAGGGTATCCAAGTTGTTTATGCTTCTGTACCTGTTCGAAAGTTCCTGGAGAAATTCTTGCACCGTTTCAAACTGGGCCAGTCTTGGCGCGAAATGCTCGGCTGCTTTACCTTTCAGTCTGTTGGCTAGGGTGCCCAAAAAAAATAATTCGTTCTCCGGCCCTATTTGTCGTGCAACCATTTGCACCATTATCCCAAACAGCGGTAGGTTAATTGGGTCCCCGTCGAAGAACGGGATGTTGCTCGTCATATGGCAGAGTCTCGGTAGAATATTTTGTAGTGGTCTTTGTGTGCCGTTTTCGTCGTGCCCCATATAGGCTCTCTCCTCACCTGTTTGTGAGTGTAGAAATATATCATCTCCCTGCCTTTGTTTGAGTGATTGCGGGACAGTCCAAGCAGGTTGGTCTCTATACGTGGGGCGGGCCGCTGATGCAAATGCCGCCTTTTTCATCCATTCTAGATCTTCACTGATCTCTTTGACTCCGCTCTCCAGGTGACGTCTTGCATCGTTCTGTATTAATATACTCTTCATGCCCTTCCAGTCGTCATGTATGGCCGGTGAGGTAGGCCAACCGAAAATACCTGTATCCACTGGTATTCTTCGTGGGCCCATTTCCTTCGCCTGGGACGTAAAAACTTGTGTAGTTCCCCAATTTCGATGTGTCCTATCCGTTTCATACTGCTTTATTTCTCTGTCTCTATTTAGTCCATCCCCCCTCGTGTAATTCAATTCAACCCCTTTGTTTTTGTTTGCCGTTGACCCAGTTTCATTCATTATTGTAGTTGCTTTGCCTGTTGGGTGGACTATTTCTTTTCTCTGGTTTTTCTTTACTTTCGCCTTTATTGAAGCAAAGATCGCCATTACCACTGCTCTAGTTTCCTCGTCCAATGCATCTAATTGTTCGCATCCACTTGGTTCTAATTCTTACTCTAACATTTGCTGTTCTGTGTCTTCTATTTGTTCTTTTCGATTAAATATATCACATATCTCCACCGTATCATTTTGTACTTCGTCCCTGTTATCCTCAACGTCATAGTTCGTACCCCCTGAAAGAAACATGTTTGCTGTGTCTGTGGTTTTGGTTTTCTTAAGTGTATCTATTTTGCTCAAACAACACACCCTGTTCTTATTTGAAAAATTCAGCTCGCTGTCGCCGCTGATTTTTCACTGGTCCTGTTGCCTTTGATCGAATCCTCGGCTTCTTAATTTCAGATTGTCGTATTCTCGCGGCACTGCACTATGTGTGCTTCTCGGCGGAATTTTTTTTCGTAACGAGTACAATGAGAGAAAAAACAATTCCAACTCTTACCATACCCCACACTTAGCACCAAAACTGTTACGTAAGGAAGATATTGGTAAGGAGGTGCTTCGCGAGAATGATCAACACTTATTATTTCAAGGACTTTTATTCAAGATACCATAAACATAGGCAAGATCGCGCGTGTGTTCCCTTCAAAGGCTCGTCGTGTACTCTTCTGATAGAATCTCTCCTTGCTCGCGCTTCCCTTCCCTTGGCCTTAGGGCCCCTTGTTTTGAGATTTAAGGAGAGGGAGCGAAGAGTTTCACGTATACTATCGTACGTTACACTTCTTGTTAGCAAGGCCATTCCAGAATTTTATAATACTAAAATAACTGTTAAGGATTTAAACATAATTTATGCATTTTGAAACTCCTAAGAAATTATGAACATCCTATTTATGAAAAAAAGCCAGAGGGAGATAATTAAATTAGAGTATAATTTGATTACAACCACTTATAACTTACAGTATAAATTTCAAAAAAACGAAAGTTTTAAGCTTATACGTAATTTTTATCAATTTATAGTTTTTTTTTTTTTTTCTTAAATCATTAGGCTGCTTTGATAAATATTTTTATTAATTCAGACAATGATCATTTACTTCGAATAAACACACCCTCAAGTTATACATTACGATCCTTTAAAATACGTATTAACAAAAAATACCGCTCTTAACGCTTTGATTTGAAAAATCAAATCTTTATTATCCTGCATCACCCTGGTAAATTAAAGTTTCCTTTTTTTTAAACAAATTAATAAGATATTTTGAAAAATTCTTACGCCTTAGAAACTAGCCAAATTATTTCATTTAATTATTGATTAAAATACTATTTTATTATTCTTTTTGCAGTCTGAAATCAGAACTATATACAAAACGTTATATAACTGATTGGCGATTTAAAACAATTTTAAAGTTTTACAAAAATGTTTTCTATTGTGTTTATTAAATATTTTTACTAATAAAAATTTAAATGTGTAGTTATTCGCAGTAAAGAGAGGATAATCATTTGCCCTAATACTTTAAACCAATAATCAAGTTTAGTTGAGTAGCTCTTATTTATAGCAGTAGGCAAGAAAAAAACTTCAACTGCTAATCCAAGAATTATTCTCAATGTATAAGAAATATTTTTCATTACTGTTCAGATTTTTGTTGCATGATTTTCAAAGGTTTCAAAAGTATCAAATTAAGTTTTGATACCTACATGCGCTATTGAAGACTTTGGTCAAGAATTAACATTTTATAATTGACATTAAAATTAGGTATTGACTTAATTTAACAAGTACGGCTGCTATATCTAGAAAATATTTGCAACAAAAGATGGAAAATCAATGTTTGGGGATTTTGTGTAAGTTTTTTGTGCCTTTGGTTTTTTTCTCTTTTACTTTGTATATTAATAATTTCTTGAGAGTTTTAAAATGTATGAATTATAGTCATATCTTAAGAAATTTTTTTATCATTTGAAAATTACGAAAAGGCCTTGCCAACAAGAAGTATCAACTGACCAAATTATTAAATATAATTAGTATTAAAAATATATTTATTTTGACGTGTGGAAAAAAAGTACTTGAAACATAACTCATAAATTCAAATTAAACATAAATAAAAATAAATTCAACCAGAATAATGAATAGCAATAAGCAGAACAAAAACATCTACTGATAGTAAGAATCGATCCTTAGATAAAAAAACTATATGAGCAGTGGCATAAACCTTATCCATCTTAGCTATCAGAAGTTTGGGCGAAATTCATATTAAAGTCACATATGCTCATTGACAACCTCTGAAGCTTGTCCTACAGTTTATAACAATTATGCTTAAACCCATGCTTATGCACAATTATTATCGTGCTTGGGGGGCTGAAATTTTAAAAACGACAAACTTTCATAAAACGGAAGCCGCTGACTAGACGTCTCTTGATTCCAAAAAAATTTTTTTTTCCTAAATAGTAAATTTAAAAAAAAAACAAAAAATTTAGTTAGCGTAGATATGATTATGTAGATTAAATCAAATGAGGCGTGTTATAACGCATTAAATATTATTACGTTATGCATTTGATGTATAAAATACCAACTGATTTTTTGAAACCTGATTTTTTTTTTGCATTAAAATAATGCTAGTACTTGCTCTTATAGATAAATTATTTAATAAATAAACAAATTATTGAAATAAACATATAAAATAGAGAAAACAAACATATCAATGGTTTTTAAGATAGCTTATTTCGAATTCGACAAACAAATTATGTTACAATGTCACATAATTATATTAATAAAAAAAATTATTGAGTCAATAATAAATCAATTATGTAAGATCATTATATACGTATATTTCAAGTAACACATCCTTTTAATAGTTTTTAAGGGCGCTTATTTTAAATTTGATAAGCAAACGATGGTAAAATGTCCTCAAGTAATTATATAAAATTAAAACAAAAATTGTATTAATTGGCCATACAATTGCAAAAAATGAGTAAGAAAAAAAATTAAAAAAAAAAATTAATGAAATGAAATTTGTACAAAAATTAAATAAAATCAAAAAAGACATAAACAAATACAATGTAATCAAAAAGAAAATGAAATAAAAAAGGGAATTAAAAAAAAAAGAATAAATAGAATAATAAAAAAATACAAAAAATACAAAAAAATGACAGGTAAATACAAAAAAATAAAAAAAAAATTGTTATAAAATCAAATATGAAAAAAAAAATGAAATAAAAAAAAGTAAAGTGTATACTACTATGAGTAGACCCAACATAGAAAAATCAATTTGTTACTTTTACAATAAATAAATGATTTTTATACAATTTTTTTATATTTTTTCAAAATTTTCAAAAAATATAAAAGAATTTTGTGTACTGTCCGAATACAATAATTAATTTTTATTGTATTTTACTCTTTTAAGAATTCTTTATTCATGATTCATGTGGTTTTTTCATTTAAGGACGTTCTTCCCATAGTTTGTAGAGAAAAGTGTAGAGAAATGACAGGAACGCTAAAGTGTAGAGTAAAGCTAGCAATTCTTTTTCTTATGTGGATGTACTCATATACATGCTGTTCACGAGGGAAGGGGTTTTATGCTGCTCCCAATCCAGTTCAGTCGTGTAGAGGTGGAAGTGGTTCACGGCGGAAAATAAATGTAACGCAAATGTGCAATAAAAATATATACAATATATTTACAGTGCTTAAATTATGAAAATGTGCTCAAGTGAAGGCAAGCGGAGAGGAGCTTTCTCTGCCACCACGGCGCGCTAACTAACTTACTATGCTTGCAGAGCAATATTTATAGAGTCAAAAGTTAAAGTAGAAACTTCTAGTACATTGATAAATAAAGGTACAAGAGTAAAGGTAAAACGGTCTCTTGGGCATTGCAAATGTACGCGATGATAAAGGCGTATGATCGGAGAATTACTTTAACTTTAATATAAGAATAACGAACGTGACGCAATTTGAATTTAGAAAAGGTTTGTCGGCAAATATTCAGGTACAAAACTGAACATACCGCCCGCCATACTACGGTTCGGGGTAAACGGAGTATTAACAATTAGCACTGCACTTATGTAAAACAAACTTAGAGTCTGTATTTTGAAAGTGTCAATAATGTAATGGACCGGAAAGCGTTCAGCCGAATATGGTGCGCTGGGCCATGGGTGTCCCAGGTAGTCCGATGCGTAAGCCCTCTTGAAAAACTCGTGGAAGCACATCAGCTCCTAGCAGCAACTCGATTTCCGTCAGATCGGCTCGAAAGTTGTCTGCAAGCTCCAAACCCTGTAGATTCGTCCAGTCGCCTGGAAGCTTGAAGTTTCCTGACCTGTAGCTGGATATGAGCGAGAGCACTAGAGCTTCGCACGTAAGCTTCCCCTCGCTAACCATGGAGGCGAGAGTAAGGTAAGTTTTTCCATGAACTCGCGGAGTCTTGATGCCACCGATGCCAATGACCTTCATGCTGGCCTCTTCATATTCCTGGCGAAGTTTACTTAGCAGGCTCTTTGCAACAAAGGATCACTGAGAGCAGTTGTCGAGCATGGCACGAGCGATGAGCGTGCGTCCGTCCAGGCCTTGAATTCGGACGAGCGCAGTAGGCAACAGCGTAGTGTTTGATGAGTCTGGCGATGCCATCCAATGACAAGATACGCGACTCCCTTTCGTGAGTGTAGCAGGCCATGCAGAAGATGCAAGATGCACTGTAGTGGCAGCATTCTCGTGCAGCAGCGTATGGTGATGCCCGTTGCAAGTTAGGCATCGTTTGCTTGATTTGCAGCTTGCGAGTTCGTGAGTACCAAGGCAATTATGGCACATGTTCTTGGCCTCAACAAACTGTTTGCGTTCATGTGGCTATTTTGCTTTGAAATCGGCACAGCGTAGTATGAAATGCTCATCTTGGCAAAAGCGGCATTTCTCCGTAAAGGCGGCATATGCGTGCGAAGTAGAAGACGCCGTCTTGTCCTTCTTCCGTGTTGCCTTCTCTGTAAAAGACGCGACGATCTCAAGCATCGAGATGCGTTCTTCAATGATACGCACGAGCGTTTCAAGTGCAGGAGGCTCGTGGGTACTGCTGAGCGATGACTCCCATTTTTGGAAAGTTCGAGCGTCGAGTTTCCGAGCTGTAACAGCGACCACCAAGTCATCCCACTGGTCCGTCGGACGCTTAAGCTGTTTAAGTGAAGCCAAGGCATTTACAGTGCCACTGAGCAATGCCTTGAGTTCGAGCGGCGATTCGTTGCTTACAGCCGGTGCGGCTAGCAAATCGCGAGTTAGCGCGGAAACCAAGCGCCGCTTGTTTGCATAATGATCCTCTAACCTTTTCCATGCAGCCTCGAAGTTGGCGTCAATTACCTGGATCGTCCTCAACAATTCAGCCGCCTCGCCTTGCACATGCGTCTTGAGGTGCTGAAGCTTCTCGACGTTGGAAAGTCGAGAATCGTTGACTATGATCGCAGAGAATAGATCCTTAAACTCAAGCCAGTCGTTGAAATGTCCGGAAAATGTGGGCACAGCAATGGACGGCAGGTTTCGAGAGTTAGCTATTGGAACAGGAGCTGGGTCTTATGCGGGCGATGCAGGAAGTTTTCCGAGCTGTTCAGCCAAATTAACTGCCGAATCGAGGTAAGCTTCTTCGGCGATTTCGTAGCTGTTTTCATTGAAATAGCCGATGTCCTTAGTATCGTCTGGAGCAATGTTGAGAATCCTGAGATGAGTGTCCTTGAAGTCATCCCAGTTTATTCGTAGTTGCTGTATATTGCTCTTGATGATTGCACGAGTGAACTTATCCTTGCCACGCTTCTTGAGGTTTTCGTAAGCATTGCTGATGGTTTTGTACAACTCCTGTTGACGCTTAAATAAAATTTTGAGTTCCTTGACGTCTGCCATGAAGCAGTCGATGTCGCAATGAAGCGCTTGATAATAGGGCTGAGTGTTGACAGCTAACGACCGCCCGCCTTGGCAAATTCAAGCACGAAGAGCATGCACACACCCTGATTCCTTAAATGACTCACTACTGCAGCTTCGCGAGAGCGCGTTCACCAACACGGCATCAAATGGTCAAGGCAAAATTCAAGGCTTCACTGAGCACTAGCACATATCCACTCCTGCACTGACCGTCGGTCCTTGGAACCACGCTCTGCTACCAAAAATGTTTACGAGGGAAGGGGTTTTATGATGCTCCCAATCCAGTTCAGTCGTGTAGAGGTAGAAGTGGTTTACGGCGGAAAATAAATGTAACACAAATGTGCAATAAAAATATATACAATCTATTTACAGTGCTTAAATTATGAAAATGTGTTCAAGTGAAGGCAAGCGGAGAGAAGCTTTCTCTGCCGCCGCGGCGCGCTAACTAACTTACTATGCTCGCAGAGCAATATTTATAGAGACAAAAGTTAAAGTAGAAGCTTCTAGTACATTGATAAATAAAGGTACAAGAGTAAAGGTAAAACGGTCTCTTAGGCTTTGCAAATGTACGCGATGATAAAGGCATATGATCGGAGAATTACTTCAACTTTAATATAAGAATAACGAACGTGACGCAATTTGAATTTAGAAAAGGTTTGTCGGCAAATATTAAGGTACAAAACTGAACACATGCTTTTATGCATACCTTATCTTTTCTTTCTAATTTGATTCAAAATTTAATTTGTGGGTCTATTTGAAAATTTAATAGGTTTTTCTCAAAGTAATCTTTTGTACCCAAAAAATTAAGAGATTCCTACGATTTATATAAATGACATTTGATGCGATTCTTTTAAATGTTTACATGTTAAATATTAATTTTTTTAATATATCATGTATTAAATAATAGTACAGTCAAACGAACTGCAATGTTCGTGGGTATTTTTTATGCTATTTGGACATACGTTTGACGTTTGAACAATATCTGTCCAAAAAACCTGTGTGATGAACATCTTGAAGGGACATTTACTGGCATGTTATACTACCCTATTGAAGAAAACTATATTACAGGATGATTTTTCTTAATTTTTTGCATGTAATTATATTTTGGGTATTAAATGTGGACGAAAAATAAGTGTGGGATCGTACGTAATAAATGTGAGCATGACGTTACAAATGTAATTAGCGTAGGCAGCAGAATTTTGTTTCTAAAATCATCGGAAGATTCGATGAAAGTGTACAGTCTTGGACTGGCCAGCCTATATATTATTTTTATTGTATTGTGCCGTGATATAATGTTTATAATTATTAACTTATTACATAATAGTTAAAATCACACCTAATCAACGTAGGTATACTCATTTCCACGATAATTGCACCAACTTCGTACACTATGTTGTTTCATAAAAGGTATTGTTATACTCAAAATTATATTGTTTGCCATATAATTTTATAAAAGTATAACTTCATATTTAGGTACCTATGCACCCACTGTCCACGGGTTTTAATTATGATGAAATGCGTAACCACACAGCTGATTAAAATTCCCAAATGTACTGTGACGGGCCCAAACCTTAGTCAAGAACAATTTTGCTTTCTCAACACATTCCTAAATAAATGAATCCGAGGTACCTAAAACATTAGAAAAAAATTTTCAAAAATTTTAGGAATTCATACATTTGTTTGATATCATATGAATATTATTTTAAAATGAAGAAAAGTAAACAAAATATAATTGTGCAGACTTACCACGGCCGAAGCAAAGGAGAAAATCATCGGGATTCGATTGCAGGGCCCTTTTTTTGGTACACATTTTAGTAGTATGATCAAACCCAATCAAATAATGAGTGGCAACCAAGCTTTGACAAGTATTGAGTCCTATTATTTTTGCAATCAGGTGGACAGACAAACTCCTTGTAGCAGTGTCAGAGCCAATTAGCATCCAAAGTTCCTGAAAAATTTAAATCATTCTTATTTTAAAGTGTACTTAGAAGAAGGATATATATATACACATACATATACGTGTATACTGAAGTAGATATATTATAATTATTGCACTATGATCTCTACTTCCTTGAGTGTTACCCCCGACTAGTTGACCGTCGTTAAGGAACGGCTAAGAATTTTGTTAGTTTCAGGGAAACTCTATGGAACCAGCACACAATTAATATGAGTAATTGTATTTTTAATCACTAGACTTTTTGCTTATATTGGTTTTAATTATTAGCGCAATTTTTAAAGTAACAACCAAAAAGTTTCTATTTTATTTCCAAGGATGTGAATCAGTTCAAGATTAGTTGAATTCCACGCTTGGATGCAAAATGAATTATATTTTTAACTCTAAATTTTGCCAAACTATATTTCAAAGAATTTTTAAATTTTCCCGCACAGGGAGGCCGAGCGCAAGATACCGTGGGCGGTCGTGATAGTGTCGGAATGGCTCCGGGATCACGGTTTCGAGCTGGCTGTAGGGAAAACAGAGATGGTCGTCCTCACCGGGCAGAGATGGTTTGGGGAGAACTTTCGCCTGAGCGTTGCGGGTGAGGTGATCCGCGCGAGTCCGGTGGTGCGCTACCTCGGAGTGTGGATCGATTCACGACTCACCTTCGGGGAGCACATCAGAAAAGCAGCCGATAAAGCCACTGGGGTCTCTGGGGCGCTTTCACGGTTAATGCCGAACGTTGGAGGCCCGCGGGAAGCCAAAAGACGGCTCCTTGCGTCGGTCTCCAACTCGATCCTGCTGTACGGTGCGGAGGTGTGGGCGGACGCCCTCACGAGGAAGGATCTCCGAGAGCGCCTAACTTCGATGCAGCGCATCGGATCCTTAAGAATCGCGTGTACCTACCGCACGGTCTCCTTCACTGCCACTATGGTGGTAGCACGAACGATACCCGTCGTGTTGCTTGCGCGGGAGCGGTGAAGGAAATTCCTGGGCTCCGACGACCAAAGCGATAGCGACAGATGGGAGGAAACGTTGACGACGTGGCAACAGGAGTGGGATCGGGCTGTAGTGGGTAGATAGACGCACCACCTGATTCCGGACCTGCGGCCATGGGTGGAGAAAGGGCGTGGAGAAGTAAACTACTACCTCACCCAGTTTCTCTCCGGGCATGGTCAGTTCGATGCCTATCTCCACCGCATAACGGTAAAGGCAACATCTAGGTGTCTTTACTACCCTGCGTTGGATGATACCGTCCAACATACGTTTTTCGTGTGTGAGAGATGGCACTGTGAGCGCCAGCAGCTGGTGAACGGGATCGGCGGGGCGGCCACTCCCGAAACCATCATCTCCGAGATGCTCAGCAGTGAGGAGGGGTGGATGGCAGTGGATGGCTTCGTTGGGTCATTCCTCCGGCAGAAGAAAGAAGAGGAGAGAGCCGCCGTGCAGGTAGTAGGGGCCCCTAAGTAAAGGTTGTGGACACAAGCTGCGATGAGTATAAATACTCATCAGCAAGTGGAAGCATTATTGAAGCGCTAGAAGACGGGTGCTGGTCCTCAGGGACCCCAAGTCTTTTTCAGGACTCGGGAGGACTGGCACCTCTAGCAACTGGTGGCGAACTTGCTCGCAAATGCTGTGAGATACGATGTTCTCCCTGGTGGCTCCACCCTGAAGTAATGCTAACGCGGTTTCGGGGTGGAACAAAAGCCACGCGGCATGGGGGAGGGTTTTAGTGGGTATGGGTGGTCTAATAAAAAAAAAATCCACTGAGTCCCACACTACCGCTGTCCCTGCGGTGTGCCTCAATGCATTTCCCCTCCCTCCACAAAAAAAAAAAAAAAAAAAAAAACTATTACTACTGGAACTATTTTTATAGTATTTGCTACTATTTTTTTTCATTTTTATTATCACCATTATTATCATCACTATTTGTATTTCATCGATTACAACGTTCTTATCATCGTTACCAGTAAATTGACTTTCATTTCTTTTCGTTAGTAATCAAGTATGCGCACTCTTTTATTAATAACTAAAACTACTTTAGCAATAACATTAGTTATAAGAAATGCCAGCTGTAAGAAAAGACGATAGGAAAAAAGGATATCGTATCTCCTCTCTCTAGTGTGTTGGACTGGCAAAAGGATTTTCTAAAATTTGGAATCCATCACGTTCTCCAGCCTGAGTGGTAGCCCCGAATCATGCCTATTGTTATTCTTGTCATTCGCTTATCTAATTTGAAAAAAATGTACTTTATATATCCACTCATTATATAATAAGAAAATATCAGTAGCTTAAAAAAGTTCATGTGTACACACTTACGCATAAAGAGAGAGGTTTACATTAATTTTATTATAAAACCTATGTACAAAACTGTAACTTAATTGTTTCTTATACATGATCTAAACTTAAGTTTACAGATAATTTACTTATTCTCTTAAGATACTGTACAAAACTTCTTTCACCTAATCCACACATATTTGGCTATAATAATGCCTCATCTCCTTCATTACTCACAGTGGTTTTCCTATTTCGTTTTCATGTGAAAAGTATAATCTTCATATGTCAACAATTGAACCTCTCCTACTAGTTTATCTTCTGTGACACTTACTTTTAAAAAGATGCCTTGCAAATTCTGAACAACCCTCAAAGTTATGAAGGATAAGCTTGACTGTAAAAAATAATAGGATACATATTTTGCAAATGAACTTGTTTTTTATATTTTTGCCCTACGAACAAATTGGGAATGGACCTAAAATATCCATTTAAAGCTTCTCAAAAGTCATATACCGATGTGTGCGTGCAAGACTATCACAGGGTGACGTCACACTGTGTTATTTTAAATGGGGTGACGTCCCCCTGTGATAGTCTTCCATGCACACGTCGATACATACGGTACCAATTCTCAACATCCTTTTTGCAAGTAGTCCAGTAGAACCTCTTCCTAATCTTCTCCAGTGTCTTGTTGATTCCAAAATGTCCTTCAATAGGTGAAATGTGCGCTTTTATTAGAGCTTCATATATCTGTATATATCTGTGCGCTTCATGTATCTTCTTTCTTGGAACGACTAATTGTAAAGTCTTGATCTTCAAGGTTGATGAAATATAAGCCTCATTGACTACAATATACTTTTGTGAATTCATCTTTCGATGCAATTTATTGCCAATTTGGGTGAGTGGTAGTTTTCTTATTGTCAATAATTATGTATATTGCTTCGTCTTCCATCTCATGTTTTTACCAGTCTGATCCTATCTCTTTAACAAAAACAGTTTGGTCCATTGTCTTATCCTCTGCCTTAAACTTTTCTATAACCCGATAGCAGTACGTGCACAATTTATCGTTACATGGTCATCTAGATAATGCATCTGCATTTTCATGAACTTCTTCTCTCCTATAAAAAAGCTTAAACTTGTACTGATCTAATAATCCAACCCATCTAGTTAGCTGGCTATCCAGCTTGTTAAATGATAACAGCCATATGAAGGCTAAATGATCCGTTCTAATTACAAATTTCGCTCCATATAAGTAACTACGAAAATATTTTACTGACTTAACTATCGATACTAACTTTCTACGAGTTCCACATTAATTCTTTCCCGACGGACTGTACACTTGGCAATAATAAGCTATATATATAAAACTATATAACCTTTTCCTTACCTTCTTGATTTTAAGATTGTAGCCAAACAGACTAGCTACTGCCCTCACACAAGGAAAACACAAAAGGTAATGTTTCAAACGAGTTTTATTTGATAACTTTTCACAACTTTGATGCCCTCACTTTGATCATCAAGGAAAAAGTGAAGAAAAAATGGCGTTCCTTTCGGCTGTTTTACATTAAAAGAAAACAAGAAAAAATCAGAAAACAAACTATAGCAACGATAGTTAAGGGCTCTAGCGCATCTGGCCTCCGTCCACGAGAGGAGAAAATCTCCCCTCACCCCGTCCTCCATCTATGATGGAAAGCGGCCACAACTGATTACCGCCCAACAGAATCATCGTGCACGCCTTGCCGATCGCTCTAGAGTACACATTCTCAGCTTCCAAATATTCTCCACATTCATTACCTTCCTTTTCTCACAAACCTCCTTAGCTCTTACATACTTTCTCTCTTTCTTTTAAAATAAATATCAGCCGAAAAGAATTAACAATTTAAATAATTAATAATCGGGAACAAAGATAAAACTGAACCAATGCCATGATCTGATGCTTTAGTATCTAAGATAAATGTACAATCTAACCTAGGAAAAGCTAAAATGGGAGGAGCTGTAAGATCGTACTTTTATTTGAGAAATGCTTCCTGACTTTTCGAAGACCATTTAAGCCACTTATTTTAATGTCAAACTATGGAGAGGTCTAGCAACATCTAAAAAACCTTTGATGAATTGTTTATAGTACGAGCAAAATCCTAAGAACTGACGTACGTTTCATTTTGTTTTTGGAATCAGCCATTCCAAAACGGTCTTAGTTGTTTCTGGATCTGTTTTCTTTCCTTTTTTTGATACGATGTGACCAAAAAATTTTCTCGTATGAAGAAATTACAAACATTTTATTCAATCGAATATTAGCTTTTTGAAACCGAAAAAACACCTTTCCACCCACGAAGGAACATCTAAATAAACTAATCAGATTTCGTACAACAACCCTTCAAATACTTCTTTCATAAGTCATTCAAAATGTCAATGGTTTATTACATAATCCAAATGGAATGACTTAAAATTATCACAATCCTTGTCCAACAGAGAAAGTTGAGATTTCTCTATGTTTATTCTTGATTTTCACTTGTCAGTAGCCAATCTTCAAATCTAATGTAGAGAACCATGATTTTCCTGATAATTTCTTAAATAGATCATCAAATCGTCGTAAAGGATATAAAATTTTAAGTATTGTTACATTTACTTTTCGGAAGTCAACGAAAAATCTTGTGGAATCATGTTTTTTTTTTGAGAACGTTTGGAGAACATCAGAAACTTTATGATTTTTCAATAACTTTTCGTTCCTCCATTTCTGTTATGAGAGTGTCAACTTCCTTTTGTCTTTGAATAGGTAATCTTTTAAGTTTCTGTCTAATTGGTCTTGTTTCTTTCTCCAGGTGTATTTCATGCTTGACCAAACTACATTTTTCCACGACATTTTCGTCTTCGAAAGTATTTGTTTATTTAAGTAATAAATCTGTAAACTTTAATTTCAGGTGATAATCTAATTCTTTAAAATTTTACTAAAAAATACTCTTTCAATTAAGTGGAACGATATCCTGTAGGTTCATAATCCATCGAACAGAAACATTATCTTAATCTTACGAATCTGTTTTCTCAAATATCAAACTATGGATTTTTTTCTATGAAATGTATTTTATAAAAGAAATCACTTCTGAGAATACAGTTCTCAACAATATCCTCTACATACACGTAAATTTTGAGCTCGTGTTTTTCTAGAACCATAAATACTTCAACTCTAAACTTTACAGGAATATCCTCAGTTGTAAGATACTTCAGTGTCGCAAAATTAATGAGAATATAAATATTCACTGAATTTACAAATCTTAAATTCAAAGTGGTTATGTCAAAACCAGAATAAAATACAAACTTACCAATTTCGTTTTTTACTGTACCCTTGAACTTAAATTTACTGGAATTCCCATTTATCCTCTTGTTATTCAAGACTAAATGTAAAGGAGCTGGCTTGCACACTGTTTAACTCGTTACTAAAAGCTTAATAAAACTTGATTTTTCTGCCGATTGAACGCATATAAAACAAAACTAAGCTTTATTAGTAACAAAGAACAGAATTTATTAGCTTGAGGTTACAATCTCGACTAAACTATTATTTTTTAGTGTACAAATGTACTTGGTAATGCATAGCAACATTTTTATTCGTGCAGCAACTCATGCGTTTCATGATTTTTTTCAAACCCTGTACCAAATTATAAATCTTTCTATATTATATAGTGATTTTGGAGAGTCATTCCACACAAAGCCCCTTTACCTCACCTTGGCTCCACTCATCCTCCTCAGCCCCCCTCTGAATAAGGTAAAATTCTAACAATTTTTACGTTATTTTTACAGGGTTAAATTTTTGCCCCCCCTCTTTTTATCACCCTCAGCCCGTCCCGCTCAATTTTTATAAGCTCCGCATCAGCCCCTCTCTAAATAAGACAAAACTCTATCAGTTTTTACTATATTTAAATTGAGTTAAGTTTTTGTTAAGCCCTCTCTCTGTCCCCCTTCACCCCACCTCATGACTTTTTAACAGAATAACAATATAACTCAACATAACTTTGTTTAGCCCCTTCTCCACCCACTTACAGTTTTACAACTCAATAACAGTATATCACAACACAATATTAAATATCTCCCTCTTACCTCCCATCAGCGTCATCTCGAAGATAAAATTATATCAGTTTTAATGTCATTTTTAGTTATATTAATTGGCACTTGCCTTCTTGCACTCCTTACAGTTTTAAGAAGACTCTTTAGTATAAATTTAATCCTTGTTCAATGGCTACTTGATCGTTATATATATACAATTAACCATGTTTAGGTATTTTGCTCTCATCTAATTTGAGAGTATTAGATACAACGTGAAAAATTTGTCCTTTAATTTTTATGTTACAAATATATTTACCTTTTTGCTTTATCTCATTTCTCTTAAGAAATGCAAGACTAAAAGTGTTATTGTACTATCAGAATAGTATTCTAAAAGTTTTATCATGGAAACAAGTTTTTCAGATTTATTTGTCATATTCACTTAGAGGACTTAATCAAATTTTGCCATTGTGACAACAAGTATATTTCTTCCGTTTTTCTTTCTAGAACATTGAGGAACAGTACTTACGTTCGTAACATATTTCACCATAACAAAAAGGTACTACTAAGGTTTTATTATTATTTGTTGCACTGACACGACTACAATCTTTATTACTATAATTTTTTATAATTTTTCTAACTTTTTAAATTTTTTTCTTTTATTTTTTTTTTTGGTACATCAAATGTACAATTTCTTAATTTTTTTTTTTTTATTTGGATTTTGAAAAATCATTAAAGTGAATATACCAGAATAAATGTCACGAGAAAATAATATCTTTAATTTCGAATGATTTAAATAATTACCAAAAAATATAACTTTTTTAAGTCTTCTAATGTAATTTTAATGTACTTATACAACATTGTTACAAAACATAGAATATTAATGACAGTGGAAAAAATTCTACTGTGTAACATAAGATTGAAATAATTGTTACTAAGTATTACATTTTTAAAGTAATTATTTTCAGAAATGTAGTTTTTATAATATTGCCACTTATTGACAATATGTTTTACTGATATTAATCTAACTCTTATGTGATGATAGTTATGGTCAAACAAAAATATCGGAAAAATTTGTATAATTTATTTCCAACATGTACAATCACTTTAACAATTACTTATTATACTATTTAACTTATTGTTCGTATTGGAATTTTTATATGCTAATATGTCATGATGACCTGAATCAGGGTTTTTTGTGAAAAGTGAAGTAAATTTTACATTATTTTCAAAATTTTCATACGTATTGTTTTCTTATTTTATTATTATTCAAAACTACTTTTACTTTAATTTCGTAAATTTCAACAACACTTTTTATTTGGACATTGTGTATTGTTTAAACTTTAAATTGCAAACGAAAAAAATGAAGTGTTTAACTGATATTCAAAAATTGGGGGATTGGCGTGCACAGTGCACAGGGTAGCGAAGCCCTACTAGTATGCATATACATATATACACCTACGATATATAGTTGATTGAGGGGTCATACCTGAATTACGTAAGGCTTTTTTTCTAAAATTTCGACCCCCCCCCCTCCGTCATGTGAAAATCTGTAAGATTTTAGAACCTCCCCCTCTCCCCTCGTTAATCTTACGTAAGATAAAAAATTCACCGTGATAAATTAAATACTCAAGTTCAAATATTTTATTTATGGGACTCAATTCTCAACTTTTGAAAAACACTAATAAATAATAAATGTATTAATATTCAACTCTTAAAGTATACGAAAAATTAATTTATTGTTCATTTAATACTTTATTCATTAGTAATAATAATCTTTTTCATCACAAAGACAGAGTGATGCTGTATAAAGCTCTTAAAGAATAGATACTCAAACGAATAGTTTTTGACTAGTTTAATCATGAAAGTCATTGTTTTTCTTTAGTCGTCCATGGATTTTTGAAATATTCAGCTTCTGCGATTTGTGTGGAATCATCAGTTGTTTTTGTATTTCTACGATTAATACAGCCACCTACATTCTCAGAGTTAACGTCACTTTCCAAAATCCATTCTATATTTTCAGTTCTTGTTTTTTCTTCTTGGATTACACATAGAACTTCATCTTTTCTTTTGGCTTTAATTCGAACAACTTTTAATTTTTAAAATTTTTTCCGATTTACCGAATGTTCTAAATTTTTAGTATGCCACACAACAGCTTTTTTAGAAGCAAAATAAATTCCACAAGTTCCACAGACTCTATCTGGAAGTTGAGATTTGACTGTCGGACAATACAGATCATAGGGAATAATTTTGAACTCATCACAACAAGAAGGTTTTATGCTATCTAATACTAATCTTTGCAATAATGGCATAAACTTATCACTATCTTTCTTTTCACTCGGATTTAAAGCAGTCAAAGAACCCGTTTTTTCGTTTTCTGTAAAGGCGAAGGGAGGTGGAAGAAATCCGAAAAGTAAAATAGTACGTAAATTACTTCTCAATTGACCACAACACTCATTATTGAGGCATTTTCTTATCTGGAAAATTATTGTCGTAGAGTTAATAATGTATAACTTGAAATACAAATTTTCCGAAATAAATAAGAACAATATCATACATTTAGTTAAGATGATAACTATTTACCTGCAAGAGATACTGTGATTTACGTACATGATTTATGTACCAATTACTATCAATTCCCGAGTCTATAGATGGATTTTCACTGGGATGTACGAATTTGGCAACCACAGGAAATCTATCAATGATCATACTGCTTCATATTTTTGCCAACGTATCACCAGCTTTAGGAAAATTTTACCGCTCCAACTCTTCATCAATAGTTTTCCCACTATTCTTAAGATGATTTCCATACGAATCGTGGGGCAAAATAACGCTCGAAAGTTTGCTACTCAAGGGAGCCATTCTTCTTTCAACCCGATTGAAAGCATTGCGTCCCGGTGCATTGGTTACTACAAATATAGCATCTAAATTGCACTCTTTGAAATGCTATATTGCACAAAAAATCACTTTTGGGTATCTGGAAAATCATATTTTGCTTTTAATCTTAATTTAGTTTAAGTGGTATTGTTTTTGGCTTTAGTTCTAAAATTAAAAAAAATTTTTAATCTACAATTTTTTTCAACTTCAATAAAATTAAAAAACTAAGTCTTATCCTGGTTATTATATCCAATCCTGGTTCTTACATGATTTTAGGAGAATATTTATATCAAACAAAACCAGTTTACCTCGGATTTTCGTCCGGGCCTCCATCTACACTTATAATTACTATTGGTTTGACACAATCATTATTTTTTAATATGGATGAAAATTCTTCCAGTTCTAGAAGGCGTTTAAAGTCAACTGAGTGACTCACAGCATTTGACGAATCATGTTTCCCACTGCGTATAGCTATGTAGATGGGCCCTGAGTAAGTCACCACCTCTGGGTATTCTAAGCCTTTCTCTTTTATAATAATACCTGAAAATAATTAGTATTTTATCATGATCAATATGCACACAAATTTTTTTGTTTCATTTATTTGTACTAAGTTTTATATTTTTATCTACTTATAATTAAAAAATACCTGCATAAACGGACGAAATTAATTTATGCCTTTCTGCAACAACCCAGTCATGGTCTGGTAGAGTTAATTTGTACTCTACATGCATAACTACTGGAGATTGTTTTTGAGCTGCTTTGAGTCCGATTGGTACTCGAGCCTTGTCATCTTGCGACAAAAAAGTTACTTGATTTGGTCCTAGCATTGATGCCAAGGATTCAAGATACCTAATGGACATAGTGCAAAAGCGACTATCAGGGTGAATATAAAATTCATTCATTCTGAGCTTTGGCCAATTTGACAGGTACTGTTGTGATATGTCTTTTTCCTTCTTGAGTGGCAGAATTCTTAGGTAAAAGACGTAAATAAGTAGCATTTCTTGACAGTTTAAAGCCCATTTCTTGTAAAGCTACATGTAGATCGTCAAGAGTTTTGCATGCCTTTATCTCTTCTGTTCGTCTTCAATCGTGTGCGGCACCACCAAATGTTGCAATGTCAACTATAGCTTTCAAAAGACCTGGTTGGTCTTCTTCAATTCGTGGCCTTCCTACTTTATCTCGGACTTTAAGTGTTGAGTTTTCTTCATTATTTGATAGTAAAGAACTAATTTTTTGTTTCTGAGAAGCTCGAAATTTTTGTTGATACGCAGAATTGAGTTCTTTACTTTTCAGCTGCTTTTGGACTGTTCCAACTCTAATTTAATTTTTTTAATTTCATATCCTACGGACTCTGATACTAAATTACTGTCCCTTAATAAATATTGAGTATTCAAATTACTTTATAATATTCTTATTTTATTTTTAAGAGTTTCTTGAGCTGGTTTTGAGTAGTCCCTTTTTTAATTTTTTAAAATTACGGGGTCTTGATCAGAGTTTTGTGTGGAATTAACAGTAGACTGTATTGAAGAAGACGGCACAGATGGAACAGAATCAAGGTTGGACGGGTCAAGAGTCACCAATGAATTACCATTTTCTTGAGAGTTTTCGCCTCCTGTCTAAAAAAAATGGTATAAAATCTTTTTTTAAATAAGATAAAAAAATTATTAGAAAATGCTTGAAGGGCATGCATATATTATGTACTCTACGATCAGTTGATGATGGCCAAGCCAAACTATTATTCCAGTTCGCTAGCAGTATACAGCATAAAGTTACGAAGTATATCTATACATATATTTTCCGACCACTTTGATACCGAAAAAGTGAATTTGTTAATTTCTGACATTCTCGACAATGAGGGTGTTCTGCTAATAATTTTTATTGAAATTACTGATCGCCAAATAAAAAAATTTTTCCAATCAGTTTTTGCGACGTAATTTGGGAAGCTACATTCGAGATAAATCAGTACCGTGGAGCACATGCACGCATACCCTCAACCTAACCTATGCTTGTTATATACTCCTGGTTTTACTTACCTTCGCTTTTGAAAAAAAACTTATGATTGAAGATTTTTGCTGTGTTTTCTGTAGGAGGTACTCATTCATACGTTGTTGAATGTAATCAGCAAATCCCTTTCTATCATTCTTGAATCGATCTTTTACTTCGTTCCACTCTTTGTTTGCTTTTTCTTGAGCCGATTGTGTATTCGTAAATGGTGATGCATTTTTAACAGCATTAAAAAATTTTTGATACAAATCACGTAAATCTATTGACATTTTTAGGAATCGAAAAAAAAAAAAAAACTTCTGGACGATGTACTTGGACACGTAAACTTTGTCCAACAATAGTCGAAAAGCTCTAGTTGAAAAATAGCCCACTTTTCCTTAAACAGTTCAAACCACTTAATACGTCCTACTTGCTCGATTTGTATTGAGCGGTGTCATCACGTGAATAACGTCGAGTTCGGGCTCCCTTCCCCTCGAGACAAGATGAACGGGTACGAAGAGCAAGAGAACGTTAACTATACTCATTCATGTTTTAGAACTCAGTCGAAGCGGTACTAGCAGAACAGATCGCTTGACTCTGGGTCTTAAGGTTCATTTTCATTCGTAGTCCAACAGTAGCGCTTTTTAGGCTGCTGCTACATAAGCGCGTTAGCCTGGCGGTGGCGGTGGCGGTGGCGGTGGCGGTGGCGTTGCGCTTGAACAAGTGCAGCCAACCAAGAAGTAACGAATTGGTAATCCAAACTTGTGAAGAAGACCCCATAGAGATATAAGAATAGAGTGCACGAGTGCCTATGCTAGCCATTAGGACGAATGTCTGCAGGCAAAACAGAGAACGCTGCCGAGCTACCGTATCAATTGTACGGTAGCTCGGCAGCGTTCTCTCTCATGCTTATAGAGTGAAGTGCGGACACTCTCGCTGCTCTCTCGCGCACTCTAGTCTTATATCTCTATGAGAAGACCCTTTAAGTCATCTTCCTGTTAACAACTTATGTCTTTGTTTGAACAGGTTGGCTGCACTCATTCACGTAACGCCACTGGCACCGCCACACACACACAGGCGAACGCGCTAATGAAGCAGCGGCCTCAGGTGCATTTTTACAGATAACGCAACAAGCCGAACAAGTGGAAGGTGGACGTTATGTAAATCGTATATGATCCTTACCTATACCTCTATTTGTGCATCAAAATTTAGCATAAGAAGTAGCGCGATGATTTGACTAAATCTTTAAGAACAAGGTCTGGCGTATTACAAACCACGAAAAAAAGTTGTTGGGCCCATTAAGAATGTGTCTAACTACAAAAAAATTAGAATTAATTTATGAGGTGGAATTTCGATGACATATTAAAAAATTTTTAATTAAAAAAATAATTTCACGGCTATATAATAATCTAACGTTAGTATCTGAAGGATCCCCCACTCCCTCATGTAAGGTATGCGTAAGAAAAGTAGAGACCCCCCATCCCATGAAAAGCCTTACGTAATTTGGGTAGGACATTTCACGCAACCTCCACAGCCCCCCAACAGACCCCCACTCTTCTCTATAAACCTCTTACAAAATAAGGTAAAATTCCTTCATCTTTTTGCTTATTTTGACCATTACGATTTTTGTCTAAATCCTCCATCGCTCCTGACAGCCCCCCCCCCAGACCCTTTTCTGCCCCCTACAAATTTTTTTTGCAACCCCTATTACTGCCCTGCCTGCCGCTATTTTTGGACAGTCGGACCGAAGCCCCACCAATATTTATGGACCATAATATGTAGAGATACGTATGCGTGACATATATGTATAGATACATGTGTATGTACTCGTATACTGTTACGTCGAAGATGGCGTAGGAGTAAATTTTGTATTAAGGCCTAAACTTTCGCTCAATAGCCTGGGGACACGACAGCTAGGGTTGAGAACGGAGCACTAGGGTAGGAACAGGGTAGATGATTAAAAAAAGGTTAGCTAGCTACTTGGCCATCGGTATTTGTACCCACGGCACGTAACTGGATATTTATTTGGAGTTGATAAGTTGGTTCCTTTTTAGGGGTCTATAGTCGTTGGTTGCCAGTTTTTTACTAGCGACGCACGACGTATAGCTTAAAAATTGGGTTGGCTAACTAAGAGCTGGCTGTTTGGCCGTCGGCACTTACACCAATTGGCACACAACTTGATTTTTACTTAAGGGGCTAGTTGCTTGGCCATCGGCATTTACACCAACTGGCACACAACTTGATTTTTACTTAAGGGCTAGTTGTTTGGCCATCGGCATTTACACCAACTGGCACACAACTTGATTTTTACTTAAGGGCTAGTTGCTTGGCCATCGGCATTTGCACCAACCGGCACGCAACTTAGCGTTGCTTGATTTTTATTATTTTTGAATTAAAAATTTTCTTTCATCACCTGCTTGGCCATTAATATCCAGATTAAACGGCACGCAATAGTGGGTTTCACGCGAAGAGAAAAACTATTGGAGGATATACAATAATTAAGTTTGAAAAAACTATTATTACTTACTTTTATTAAAAGGAAAAAAAAGGGGTACAAGTGGCTCTCGAAGCAAGATCCGGGTGGCCGGATATAATTTAAATCAAAATTGCGGACCAGATTCTCCAGGTCACGAATAGACTTCAACCAGATTCTCCAGGTCGTGTATTCTAGTCTGGCTACTGATCTCGGTGTTTTACTAAGCTGGCCTGACCATTGAATGCATCGACCAGGTTCTCCAGGTCGTATGCCTTCATTCTGGCTACTGCTCTAGGTATACACCCAAGCTGGCCTGACCATTGAATGAATTTTTTTGAGACTGAGCTGCTCATGCAGGAGGTCATGGGCTTATATAGCTGAAGATCTTGCCTCCTTATCATTGCCACTACGGCCAGAGACGACGAGACGCACATAGGTTCTTAGAATTAGTCTGCATCATCTCATGGCAGGGAGAGGGAAAGATTTCCTACATGCTTTCCGTCTTCCTTTACATATGCTGTTTTGGTTTTGGGGTGACGCTTACTTGCTAAAATGTATAGTATAGTAACGATACTGGTCCCAGTGCCTGCTCATCGAAATTAGGTCGTATTACAGTTCACGTTATTTTTCGGCTTGGCGTCTCTGGGTACTGTAAGTGTTAGAGAAAGAAGGTGGTAGAGGTATAGCATGCTGTTGTCAAGTCACGTAGCATGAACGCTGGCCGATGTGTTGATCAACATCCTGGCTCGAGCGCGGCTTATTTACGAATGGTTAAGACACAGAAGAGGAAAAAGATAGAAAATAATTATTAAGTTTCATCAGGCGATGTCGACGCATAAAGAGGGAGGGAGATGTAGACTAGTTCTTCTTTGTCTTACTCGGTCTCTCCTTATATGTGTGTCACGAAACCTTAGCTTTGGTACTTGGTGTATGTGTGCGTGTATGTCATTTAGCTGAATACGAGAACGTAGCTTTACGAGGAGGAGGAGGGGAAAAAAGGTACGTCGAGCGCAGCCTCGATGTAACAATACATTTTATTCGCACATGTATATTTTTTGTATGAAAAAATGTAGTAAGCCAGAATTATTTATAATATTAACATGTTATCACAAATAGCTTATCTACCTATACTTAAACGAATTAAAGATTTACAAAATATTTTATGCACAAAAATATTTTTTAGTAAAGCAATATTTTACTTACGTAAAAAAAAATTACGAGAAGATGATTTGATATCTTAGAATAAAGCCTTAATCATTCTGAAAAAAAGTATGAGGCTTAAAAGGTGTATGTAATACGGAAATATATTTTAGAAACAAATTTTAGAAGGAAATTTTCGTCAAATTCTTGTATTTATAAAAAAAAATGATGAATTTATTATTATGAGAAGGACTGTTAAATTATTATTTTTATAATTAATTAAAAATTTTAACTTCCAAACCAGTATTTATTTATATAATAAAGAACGGATATCAAATAATGTATGTTTTAAGATATTTATTGATTAAAAAGGTGTTGGGTGAAGAGTGTTATAATTGTATAACGTTATGAGTAAGCCAGTTTTTTTAACAAAACGATTCGTTAAAAGTTAACTGAATAAACAGAAAACTGCTTTAGCAAAGATAATGCAACGTTAAAAAAAGTTAATGAGTCAGGCAATAAAAAATTATCTCAATTTTCCAATAAAAATGTTAAGTACATTAGATGGTTTATACAACGGTAGTAGTTGTTGCAACACTGAGCCCGTCAAAACAAACCCCCTCCACTCGGGTAGAGGTCTGCTTTGATGAAACCAAAGTGTTGCATGTAAGTATTTGTAAGGTTGGAGGATGAAAAACCTTGTCGAGCGGAGGGGAGAACATGCGAAATCTAAACGTCGCGGAAAGAGAGAAAGAGAGAGAGAGAGAGAGAGAGACATACGAAATCTTGAAGATGTGGAGAGTGACGCAGTGAAATATTATGGATATCTTATTACATGCAAAGTTTGTTGCTTTAGCGGGACCAAAAGTATTGCATATTATTTTAAGGTGAGATAGTATGACGAGTGAGGAGTATGTAGGGAGTAACTATATTTGACATACTAAGAAAGAGAGCGAGAGACACAGATTATAATGAACAACCTACTTGAGCGGCATTACTGTAAGATGATTGTACAGTGCGTATAAGAGAAGTGTGACGGAAGACGCTATTTTCGAGGACTGCATGATTCATGGAAAAAGTAGAGAAGAAAACTCAGATTTACACATCACTGATTGGATTGTAATTTTCCTAATTAGTCCCCAAAAATGGTGGAGCTAATCAGTGACTTTTGGACACTTAACCTACACTTTTCTTATGATTACTTTATTAATTGACAAAACCAGAGCACTGCTCTCGACTGACATAGATAGAGAGTCATGGCTGCGCCACAGTTTTTTGCTGCAGCGGCTAATCAACTTTTTTTTCGAACAAATTATCTTAGTGCTGACTCTCCAAACCCACTCACGAATTTTTTATCAATTCACGAATATCCACTATGTAATACAAGGTAACGATTGTTTTATAACTGTTTTCTTCAAATTCTTGAGAAATCAAGGTGATAGAGACTCTATACAGCAGATTCCTAAAAAACAAGGAGTCGGCTGGTTATTATGTGATATAAGACAACGCTTATTTTATAATTTTAAAAACAAAGCGTTTAATTTATTATACACAAGAGTCAGTACTTTCCTTAAAGTAAGGCAACGATTCTTTTACAGTTTTGATAATTAATAAAATAAGACGTTTTCCTACTGACGGGGAATAAAATCGACCAATCACAATTTCTTGCATGAATATTATATTAATAGCTCAAGGAAGACCTCCAGCCTTTAGTTTCGTTTTAACTTTATTAATGGAACCTATTACAAAAGTTCATTTAATAAGCGTGCTCAGATATTTGCTACACATTGCACTCATTCGTGAAGTAGTAGTAGTAGTAGTAGATTTTTTTTTCTGGAGGGAATGCATGTCTCGACGACAAGCAGACAGGAGCGAGAGTGTCTCTACGGCCGGCCCGCCACCCCCGTCTCGGCTTCGCCCGAGACTCACTAAATGGAACACCGTACTATGTTAACATGTAATGTGAAACATTTTCAGTTATAAATTTCACATTAATATCTGACACTTCTCAGAACAAAAATCTTCTTATTAAAAACATATTTGTTCGCCATTCATACTGTTTGTTTGGTCAAATAATAAGATGTAAAAATTAAAAAAAAAATAATTTTATTGAAAAGTACCATGCGTTCCTTATACCATAAAATAATCGTTGGCAATAAGGAGCAGTTAATTTGCAGTTTCTTCCATACAATTTACGAAAAGGGCTATTTTTTAAAGCTATTCAGATTTATAACTCCCAAAAAATATGTAATAAAAAAAATTTTTTTTCTCTTATCTCACAACTGTATTACCAGAGCAACAAAGTCCTGGAGCTTAATCTCTACATTTTTTATTGCCACAAAAATGGAAATATATTTTCTAATTATTTAAAAATCTGAATTTAGATCTTAAAAGATTTAAGAGATTATTGTGAGGGTACAATGAAAAGCTGATCTCTCACGTAATGGATTCTTTATTTGTCGATTTTGTCGCTGCTGTTCTGATCTCGATAAATTTTGTGCGTCAGTTTCTTAATGCCTAAAATTGTATTCATTCGATACATTTAAAGTTTTCCTTCCAATTCACCCTCTTGCGACTGTAAGCATGCTTATGACTTTTGTGACCCCTAAAGGCTATTTTCTGTCAACTTTGATAAGTTATAATTTATTTGTTTGCAAGGTAGCTTGACTTCCGATTGCTCTAAAAAAGGCCGGTGAGCTTCTTAAGTAAACTTTTTTTTGACTGAAGTTAACAGCAATTGTGACTGCCTGGATACCTCAGGGTGATCTTCTGTGGCCTGCTGTTGGAGACCCAAACTGATCGGGAGAAAAATAACAAAGTCCGAAGCTTTAGGGCTAGTTGTAGTGCTCTTTCCCAACGTCTCCTGGTAGAACGTCGAAGACGTTGGTGTCAAAAGCACCTTTTGTCTGCAGATTTAGTTGTTTTGGTAATCTAAGGTGATCAGATTGGTTCGTGATGCTTGCCCTTTGGAGATTGTCCCATTAGCTTAAGTGTTTTTTCCCTTCATACCGGTTAGGTTCGTCCAGCGCCAAAACCAAACAGTAGGTTTTTCAAATACATTCTAATATTATCGAAACTTTAACCTAAAGATTCATTTACAGTCATAAAAAATACAAAGACCAATAAAAATTGTTTTACTTATAACGTAAAAGGTAATAATAATGAATGTTTTTGTATTCAGAGTTATTTTTGGTATGAAAACTCTTTTTTTCAGTGGTTACTTCAGTTATAATTTTTGTCATCGTCGTCGTTGTCATTACTACTATTAATATAAGTACTATTATTATTGTAATTATTATTATTATTATCATTATTATTATTTTTTTTATTATTATTATCCTATGCAACATATAATGTAGAATAACTTTATGTAATGTGGAAATTTTTACATTTTGATAAAATAATACTTAACGTGGTTGTCATCGCTAGTAGCCTTTTAACATTTAAAGATTTTTAACTTACCTGTATTCAAATCCTAATAAAACAATAAAAATTAATACGTTAATTTTTTTTTATGTAAATAATTTTGTTTTACTTTTTTTGTTTTAAACATTAACTTATAATAAATGTTTTCTATTTACGGTTTTCTTACATTTGAAAATACAATTAAAAAGAAAAGTTGATTTTAAGATAAATTATAGACTATCATCAAAACATAGAAAAATATTTTTAGCCGAATAAAGGGAATTTAAGGTGATACAGTTTTATTTAAAAAAAATAAATAAAAAACTAGGAAACAGTGTTCTATTAAAATTTTTGTAATATGTAATTTATAATTAAAATAATTAAATTATACAATAATAGTTAGCAAAGATAATGAAAAATCAAAAAAGAAACTTTTTTTTAAAGTTGTAAGCTGAAAGTTACAATCTATTAATAAGAGTTAGCTTGCAAAGCGCACCAAGGGGAATAGCCCCAATAATATATATGTATATCTATATATATATACATACATATATTTGTATACCCCATTGGAAATAAAACCAAGCTGTCAAACTTAATCGCTGGGCTCGATGCAGGCAGCTAACATTGGGCCAAGCTTGGCAGTAAAACGGTGTCCTGGTTAAGGCGTAACTTAGCCTAACTTGGCTTGACAACTCCGAAGCCATTGCCAGTTTTCGTCTACACATATTCATAATATATATAGATATGCAGCACCAAAACGTCAAAAACAATGTGCGTGCATGCTTCGCAAGAATTTTTCTAAGTATATACCTATGTATATTATAAACATGCGTGGATGAAAATGGGCAATGGCTTGGGAGCAGTCAAACCAAGTCAGGCCAAGTCGTACCCTGACCAGCACGCCGTTTCACTGCCAAGCTTGGGCTTGACCATCCCCTGGTTTCAATTTCTAATAAGGTGTACATACGTGTATATATATATATATATATATATATATTCAAATACGTGGTACTTGCTTCGGCAGTACATATACTAAAATTGGAACGATACAGAGAAGATTAGCATGGCCCCTGCGTAAGGATGACACGCAAAATTGTGAAGCGTTCCACATTTTTACTTGAGAGGAGCTTGGTGGGGAGCCCACCCAAAAACTCTACTAATTTTATACAAGAGCTTTATTGGATCCATCATGGACTACGCGAGCTTTATCTATTTTCCTACCACCTTCAATAAAACAAATAAACTGAAAAAAATTCAATATGCTGCTATCCAGTATGCCATAGGATACCGTAGATCTACCCCAACAAATATTCTTCTTGCCGAATCAGGGCTTATCTCCATCAAAGAGCGTTCAAGCTTCCTCTGCTTATGCTATTTATCTAAGATCCTTAGCAACACCTCTCACGAAACTACGCTAGCTATTCTATCTTTTCTCAATAAGTTTAGTTTAGGTCTTTTTCTAGATCCCCCAGACTCCTTATTGACACTTTTTACACACATGTATACGGGAAACACACTCAAGAACTGATATTTTATCTAACTATATAAAAAGTATCTCTTCTAGAAATTCAAATAACTAGTATGTAACATTTTACAAAACAAGAATTGAGATGTGATTTTGTTAAATACAGCAATCGGCACTAGATTAAGAGATATTTTACTTCAAACCACGTAGTTTTTTACTTCGTCATATGAGACACGCAAGAGAGAGGCTACAGTTGCTGTAGAGCGTTATGCTGACAGATGCGTAGAACTCTGATTTTGTCATTCTGCGCAACAAGTGAACAAAAAAAAAGAACAGTGGTTATCAACTAATTCTTGTACCAGTGCAAGACAGCATAATCTTTATGCCATTTCGTTGAGTGGAGTACCACTGGGCCGAGTGAACTACCTCAAAGCTCCTCACAACCCCCCACAGCTCCTTCACAAAATAACGAAAAATTCCGTTAATTTCACCGCTATTTTGACCCATTAAAAATCTCCTTTATTTTTTTGTAAGCCTTCCTTCACCTTCTCCACTGCCACTGCACATTCTTAAGTGCCTCCACCTTCCCTCAACACCCCTTTCACAGAACCGTCATTATATGTTACCGATCTAGCACCCCTTGTATTATAAGGGACAATTCTACAGATTTGTAGTAGCTCAGTCTGTAGTACATCGATAGGCTATCGTATACACAAACTGTACATGAGCTAAAACTAGCTGTAGCCAGCAATCGCAAGCAGCAGGTCCTACAACTAATGGCAAACGATATTTTAGCTTTATAATGTTGTCTATTTTTTCACACCACCCAGAAGGCAAATAGATCGATCTTATACTTATTAACAACGAATACAAGAAACATCGTATGTACTTATTACTTTATACAAATATTTATAAGTATAATATCTGAGGCACATTAACCTTTCTTTTTGTTTGTATTATTTCTTTCTTACATTAAGTTTTGAATAAATACGTATAATCGTATGACATGATATGACAACACATTTTTTTTTAAACTCAAGTAGTAAAAAAAGAAAAAAAATCATTAATAGATATAGTGATTAAATAATGATTTATTTATATTTTTCTGCATATGATTTTAATTTTTTTTTTTTCTTTAAAAACCCATCTTTCTCAAATCCATTCCTTTATATGTATATGAATAAAAAAAGAACTATGTAATACAAAAAAGTTATTATTTTGCACATAAATCTAATTTTCATAAGATAAAATTTTGAGTACTGAGTCTTAAAATTTAATTCTATAAAATTGTTGTTGTATAATACGTATACAAAGTAATCTCAAAAATAAACTAGTGTTGCTAAAGGAATTTAAAAAAATGACCTTATTTAGGAAAATGTTGTAAAGAGTTATCCCGAATCAAAATTTTAACTTCAATGATTCTTAGTAAAATTGTAATATAATATAATATTTACATTTAATATAATATGCTACTACTAAATAATGTTGTCTTGATTTATGTGATAACTTTCAATTCGTTAATTTTCTTTTCTTTTTAGAAAATGAAATGTACTTCCTCTTAATCCAAAATTTCTTCTCAAACAATATTTTCTAATCCCGAAGTATTTTCACGTTCAATTTGTATAAAAATTCCTTCTTTAGTTTTGCATCTTAATAACGATACGTTTAGTTGTACATGAAAAAAACTAAGGCTTAATTAAGTATATACCAACTTTATCAAAGCTTTTTCTTTGAGATTTTTTAATTGTCATAGCAAATGCCAAGACAAAAAGAAATTGCTTTCTGTGAAGTATAAAAAAAAATGACAAGGTATTACCTGTATTTAAAGTGATTTTGGTATATACATTCTATTTCTAAGTCTTTCTCCTGTGATAATTTCAGCTTTAATATTATGCTTAAATAATTTTCTAACCTTTGATCGTGTGCCTTTGCACAAACCATTTGCTATACACGAACTTCATTTATATAAATATTGCTCTAACCTTTAATTTAAGTTCATGTGGTGGCAAACCTTCAGGAATGTTGTTATACTCATGTCACCATAGTATGTAGGTTCTAAAAGATAAAGGTAGGTTCAAGAACAATAAAGAATTGAATGCTATAAAGAATAATTGTATGCAATCGTTTATTGTGCTTTGAACATATCTAAAACTTTTGGAAAAAAAAAAAAAAAAAAAAAAAAAAAAATGTGTAACCCTTCTGTCTTACCATCAACATACATTGGCAGTTTCAGGTACATGCAACAGTATTATCAAGATGCAATGGCCATTATGAGAAAATGTGATAGACCAGACTTGTTGATAAAAATTACATTCAATCCAAAATAGGACCAAATAGACCTTATTTTATCCAAATTTCCAAAAAACATTACTCCTTATGATATTTCTAACATTATAGTTAGATTATTTTATACAAAAATGCATTTAATTTTGAATGACATTACATGAAAAAATCTCTTTAGAAAAATAATAGCCTACATTTATACTATAGTATTTCAAAAACGTGGTTTACCACGAGCACATCTCCTCATAACACTACATCCTGACAATAAAATAACTTAACCTGATCAGATTGATGAAAATATATTAGCTGAAGTACCTTTTTATAATGAGAAACTTGCAAAATTGGTTATTCAACACATACTTCACGGTCCTCATACTAGGCAAAGCTCATATTTAAATACATCCAATAACGAATTATCAAAACTTTACTTAAACCATTTGATGATATAACATCGTTAAAAGAAATGGTTATCTTGAATATGTAAGAAAAAATAATGTTTTTGATAATCATGTATATAAGACTAAAGATAAATGTAAAATTACAGTTGAAAATTTAATCATTGTATCGTTTTATAAAATTTTTTTTAAATAAAATATAGATGCCACATTAACGTTGAATGTTGTGCATCTACTAAAAGCATAAAATACATATATAACTACATTCATAAAGGTGGTGATAGAGCTTTTATTGAAATCAAAAGATTAAGTAATTCTGATGATAAAATTCTAAATTAAATAAAAAACTATGTCGATGGTGGATATTTCAATTTCATAGAACCCTCTCTAAACGGCCCTTTTCAGGGCTACCTCTTTCTCTTTCCGTAAACGCGATTTAGTCGCGCCGCGCGACTGTGTTTTCGCTAAATTATACACCCGCGTACACGCCGCCCTCAGGGGTGGCCCAATTGGCTAGCCCTTCACTAGGGCACAGCCAAAAAATGAGCACTGTGGATAATCCACAATTTCAAGTCAGTGTGACAAATTCCTTCGACGCGCTGTTAGAGGAAACAGACTCATCATCTTCCGAGATGTCCGCGCAAAGTAGTGCAAGTGATCGTGCAAGTGCCAATGCAAGTGACAATAGTGCACAGTTCCCCGTAGTGTCTGACATGTCAGTCAGCCGACCAATGGACCAGCGATCCCTCGAGCTGAAGAGCCGAGACCTCCGTGTCAACCGACACAACTCTCAGCGGGAACGCAGCCAGCTCTCCTGGGACACAGCTGTGCCCCCTGCAATCGCCAAGGAACTCGAGAAACAAAAACAGAGGGTCGAGTACTTGGAGAAAATAGCGAGTGAGTACTCAGTTCAGCTGGAAAATTCCATCCAGCTGATAAATTCTTTAAAAGCCTCCAACGAGGAGAAAGATGCGATCATCGCAGCACTCCTTGCGAAATCCCCCCACACAGCTAAAATCTCGCTCACAGATGGCCCGAGCCTTAAAATTCCGTCCCCAGGAAACAGAGACCCCCTTAATCTCAAAAACTCTTCCACTGAGGAAGTTGAGCAATTCCCCGCGCTACCGAAAACGGTAAACCCCCCAGCGAATTTCCCAAGTGTAAAGCCACCCCAGAAAAAACGGCGCACGCGCGATCCCGACACGGGAAACTCCGCAGCCAACTTCTTCGACATGGAGATCGAAAAATCCCCAACGCAAGTGTCACCACTCAGCTCTTCCCTGAAAGGGAAAAACACCTTCGATGGTCATCTTGAGGACCAAACTTAACATGACGCGGAGGCAGTCAGCAGCGCGCCCAAAAAGAAGGCACCTCCACTGATCACAATCTTGGACCAAAAATTATGGCCCAAGATTAATAAAGCCCTCGTCGCGGAGAATATCCCTGTTCGCCGCGTCATTACGACCTCTGAAGGTACACGCGTGTACCCCGACAATGTCGATGGCTTTCGACGTATCGTCCACGACCTTGAGGAGAAAAAGGTCGAATTCACCACCCATCAGCTTCACGAGGACCGTGAAATGATAGTCGTCATCCGTGGAGTCAACATCGGCTACACGGATGCAGAAATCCTGGAGATGATCCAGGAAAAAGTACCTTCCGCCCGTCGTGTCTATCGCATGACCAAAGGTGACTGAACCTGGTCATTAGTCACTGTGTACCTAGATTCGTCAGATGTCAGATCCCACGACATCTACAACATCAGGTCTCTCGGGGGCACCTCTGTTAGAGTAGAACAGAAGCGCAAATCAAACGACATTCCCCAGTGCCGTCGCTGCCAAAAATTCAATCACACGGCGGCCTACTGCCGTGCGGCCTTCGTTTGTGGTTTCTGCAGCTTAAACCACGCCACCGCAACGTGTCCAAAAAAGAACAAGGACCAAGTCACCCCTCGCTGTGCAAATTGCAATGGCGAGCACCGCGCCTTCTACCGGGGTTGTCCAAAAATCCCCCAAAAAGGAGCTCATGCCCCCAAAAAAAGGACTGCCCCTCCTCCCCCTTTTGGGAGAGCCGCCCCTCGGACAACAGCCCAAGGCTCGAACATCACTCGCCCGGGGATGTCATACGCGAATGTGGCATCCTCTCAACAACATCGAACAGGAGCCCCTCCCCCGACTCCCCTGTTCAACACACCCCCGACCACCAAGACAATCCTCCACTCAATAATGACCCTACTGACTCGCCTCGACCAAAGAGTGTCCGGTCTCGAGGGCAACAGAACAGCAGCACGCTAGACAGAGACTTTACGCTACTCAACTGGAACGCGAACAGCATCACACACAAAACGACTGAACTCACACACATACTCCAGACAAAAGACATCGACATTGCATGCATCACTGAAACTCACCTAGACAACACATAAACACTCTACATACCAAACTACACGGTACACAGACGTGACAGACGCGAAAAATCCCATGGCGGAGTGGCTATCCTTGTACGCAAGGGCATCCGCCATCGAGTCATAAGTACGGACGCTGCCAACTGCGAAGCAGTCAGCATTGAAGTACACACCACCTCATCTGCCTCCATCAGGATCATCTCCCTCTATTCTCCTCCAACGGATGATCCAAACCTCCAATGCATAATCCCGCTGTTTGACTCCAACATTACTACGATAGTTGCTGGTGATCTAAACGCCAAGCACAAATCGTGGGGATGCAAACACGAAAATCTTAAGGGTCGTTTCCTCCTCAAACACTTGCGCAACCTCAACATCAACATTGAGGTTCCGAGTGAACCGACTCACTACCCCAGCTCACCAGACCAAGACCCAGACATCTTAGACATATTCCTGACGAAAAACTTGACCATCCCTACGGAACCACGAACATCCCCAGACCTCCCTTGCAACCATAATCCAGTCTACCTAGAGATCCCAAGATCCCTTCTCACCATACCTGTCACCACCAGCCGCATAGACTGGGTCCACCTTGCGTATAACCTCGAATCCTCCCCATTTAAATGTCGTCCCATCAGGTCCCAAACGGAACTCGACATAGCAGTAGACGAATTCACTGACGAACTCAACAAATGCACACACGAAGCCACCACAACAACCACAGCTCCCCAACACACACTTAAACTCCCTCGCGACCTCATGCGTCTCATCAAGGAGAAGAAAAGAGTCCAGAAACTCTGGCAAAAAAGGAGAACCCCCGAACTAAAAGTTCATCTTAACTCCCTTGAAAGGAAAGTCAAATCCAAAGTCTTCGAATTCCGAAACAAGGAGTTTAACAAATTCATAGCCGAGGCAGAGTCCCACCCAAGAAATGCTTGGAAGGTCGTTAAAAAACTCCGTAACAAACGGCCTTCCCTCCCCCCCCTTCAACAAGGGAACAAACTCTACTCGCTAGATTCGGACAAAGCAGAGATCTTTGCAGATTCGCTGCAAAATCAATGCTCCCCCAACCTCAGCGCTGAAGAACTAGCGCAGGAACACGCGAGGATCACCCACACGGTGCAGCAACAGGTCCTTGACAATCCAGATTTCGAACACTGCACACCCTTCGAAATCAGAGGCATCATATGATCCCTAAAAACTCGAAAAGCCCCTGGCAGTGACGGTATCTCCAATAGCGTCCTGAAAATCCTCCCTCAAAAATTCATCACGGCGATTTGCAACATCAGCAACGCCGTGATGCGCCTTCGTTATTTCCCAATTACGTGGAAGGTGGCTACAGTCATCTGCCTCCCGAAGCCGGGAAAACCCCTCAGCAACCCCGCGAGCCACAGACCCATTAGCCTACTCTCATCGCCCAGTAAAATCACTGAAAGCGTCATTCTCACCCGCCTAAACAAGCACGCCACGGAAAATAACATCCTTCCAGACGTGCAGTACGGTTTTAGAGCCAGACATTCGGCATTTCACCAGCTCCTGAGAGTCACCGAAGACCTCTCCGATAGCCTCATCCACAAAAACTTCACCGCGATAGCTTTTCTAGATGTACAGCAGGCCTTCGACAGAGTTTGGCACGAGGGCCTCCTGTACAAGCTTATACAGTTAGGTTTTCCACACTACCTCATAGGCACCGTCAAATCTTACCTCTCGGACAGATTTATCCGCGTTAAAGTAGGCGACTCCCTCTCCGACCCCCGTTCAATAACCTCCGGAGTCCCTCAAGGCTCCAAACTTTCACCCACCCTTTTCAACATATTCTGCCACGACCTACCCCAGCGCGAAAACATCAACATGTACGTCTATGCAGACGACGTCGTGGTCAGCTGCACGTCAAAACTACACTCTCGGTGCACCACCTTTCTAAACGAGCACATCGTCACCCTTAATAACTGGTATAGTCTTTGGAAACTGGTCGTAAACGAGGCAAAGACTATAGCCATGCTCGTCTCTTGGAAAAATCCAAGGAAGAAACTGCAGAAGATAAAGGTCAACGGAGTAGAAATCGACTGGAGCTACTCCGCCAAGTACCTTGGCGCAACGCTAGACCGTCGACTCACGTACGTTCGGCACATCAACAGCACCCGCGGAAAGGCATATGGAGCCTTCGTGCAACTAAAGCCCTTCTTCAACAACAAAGCCGTCTCCCAGAAGACCAAGCTGCGCACCTTCAACGCCATAATCAAGAGCATCAGCACCTACGCGATACCAACGTGGGGCGCTGCAAAGGGAAACCGACTACAGGGCATCCAGGGCCCTTTCATGAAGATACTGAGATCGGTCCTGGGTATTCCATGGTACATTAGGAATACCCAGATTATCAAGGAGTTTAACATCGTCCCTCCAATTCAAGCAGCCCCCGTCCTTGCGACTAAAATCCATGCCTCCATTACGGACCACCCAAACCCCACCATCGCCGCACTCGCGAACCTCCAACCCGGTCGCTTCAACCTTATAAGACGTCCCTGCGCTCTAGCACAGAACCCCGAAGACCCTTAATATACTCTAGGTCTTCAATCCCCCCTGCTTCCATCGGATGCATTATCTTCATCTCCATGATCTCGACAAAACGAACGCGACTTCAATTCGTACGCTCCCCTCAGGAGCACCCTTCTATCCGCCGTATCCTATACGGCCTCAACCCTATACAACACTTACACAAATCACAAGTACGCTTCCAAATACACAATACCCAGCGGACTTACACATCTACACTCACACACATACAATAACACAAAATTTAAGCTTCTCTAACTCTATTCCGGCGCAAGCCAAGTTTCGAGCTTCGCCCAGATGCGTAAGTGCCTTCTCCTCTCATCTCTTCGAGAGCGAGTCGGCCTCCGAAATTCTCCATTATTTTCCTTCTTCTTTCTCCTCTTATGCCCTTTTGTCTTCTAGGGGAGTGGTCCTCACGGACCTGTCCCGTGCGGGGAGGTTAGTTTTTAGTCGGTAGGCACACCGGGTGAATCCGACACTACCACCGGATTAGCTGGGGTGTCTATGAAGATTTTCCCCTCCCCGCTCCATCAAACAAAAAAAAAAAAAAAAAAAAAAAAAAAAAAAATTTCATAGGAGAAGCATGGAAAATACAAGAATGTCAAATTTTTGGTCGAAGTCACAAAGTATTAAATCTTGCTGTGCACCTCGAGAATAAACAAAAATTGTATTTCAAAGAAAATAGAATTGAAAAGATACTAAAGAAATGGCAGACGCAGCTAACAACTTGGTATGACTTAAATAATATTAATAACTATGCAAGATCTTTTGAGTGCGCCAATATCCCAGAAAACTATATTTTTAGTAATAAACTAAAAATTTGGGTAAAAAGAACAAAAAAAATGTAAAATACTGCAATAGGTAGATTAAATACAGTATCACCAAAACATCATGAAAGATTATTTTTTAAATAAATATAAAAAAAAAATAGAGCAACTTCGTTCAAAGTTTAAAAAACATATAAAAATATAAAATACAAAACATTTAAAACATTTGCAACTCACAGATTAATGATATTCTCCAAAAAGTTAGTACTGTTATGCTTCCTCGTCAATTAAGAACATTTTTTGCATGGTTCTTAATATAAGCGAGTATACAAAGTGATAAAATTTATAATATGTATAACAACTATTTTTGTGAAGATTTTATTTGTTACAAAGAAAATTGTACTCTTTTGCACATCAATGAAATTTTCAAACTTGAAGATAAATCACGTAAATCATTGAGTTTATCTGTACCGATCAAAATTAACTTACAAAACAATGATGACACAGAGGAAATAGCGTTCTGTAAACATATGTTCGATTCAATGTATGCTCAGCTAAACAAATAATAAAAAAATATTTTTTAAATTGTATGTAAAAATGTTAAAAAGACTTATTTGATAGATGGTCATAGAGGATCAGAAAGAGCTTTTTATACAAAACATTAGTTTATTTCTTTGTATCACAAAAAAAAAAAATTTTGTCAATGGCATGGGCTAGTCATTAGTACTACTACCAAAAGGTATGACCACTTATATAACTTCTCGCTTACCTCTGGAATCAAATAATATTAAAACTAAATTTTTAAAACTTGAATCTGAAAAAAAGAAATTACGTGAAATCCATTTAATAGTTTGGGATGAGGCTTTGATGATTCTAAAAAGAGCTTTAAAGTTAGTAAAAAGAGCTTTGCGTCATATATGCAATACACACAAACATTTTTTTAATAAATGAATAATTTTGGGAGAAGATCTTCGTCAAACACTTTCTGTTATAAAAAATGGTAATAGAAGTCACGTCATCGTTTCTGTGGGGTTCTATTTATATTTTTAAATTAAATACAAACGTTCTTCCGGTTGATAAAAATTTTTCTAAATTACTTTTAGAAATTGTAAAGGGGAAAATGAAGCCACTGATCATTCCAGACAATAGGAAAGTCACTGATATATGTTACAAAATATTTTTAAAAAATAACTAATCTTTATTTAATAGTGTTATTTTGACTTCTCATAATCAATACACTATTTTTTTTAATTGACAAAATTTTAAATCTAATGAAAGGAAATACGACAACTTATAACATAAATCGTGCCACGTTTAAAGGTTTCGATAAATCGGATGAAAACATTAACTTAAATCTTATTAAAGTATAACAACATTCCTGAAGGTTTGCCACCACATGAACTTAAATTAAAGGTTAGAGCAATATTTATATAAATGAAGTTCGTGTATAGCAAATGGTTTGTGCAAAGGCACACGATCAAAGGTTAGAAAATTATTTAAGCATAATATTAAAGCTGAAATTATCACAGGAGAAAGACTTAGAAATAGAATGTATATACCAAAATCACTTTAAATACAGGTAATACCTTGTCATTTTTTTTTATACTTCACAGAAAGCAATTTCTTTTTGTCTTGGCATTTGCTATGACAATTAAAAAATCTCAAAGAAAAAGCTTTGATAAAGTTGGTATATACTTAATTAAGCCTTAGTTTTTTTCATGTACAACTAAACGTATCGTTATTAAGATGCAAAACTAAAGAAGGAATTTTTATACAAATTGAACGTGAAAATACTTCGGGATTAGAAAATATTGTTTGAGAAGAAATTTTGGATTAAGAGGAAGTACATTTCATTTTCTAAAAAGAAAAGAAAATTAACGAATTGAAAGTTATCACATAAATCAAGACAACATTATTTAGTAGTAGCATATTATATTAAATGTAAATATTATATTATATTACAATTTTACTAAGAATCATTGAAGTTAAAATTTTGATTCGGGATAACTCTTTACAACATTTTCCTAAATAAGGTCATTTTTTTAAATTCCTTTAGCAACACTAGTTTATTTTTGAGATTACTTTGTATACGTATTATACAACAACAATTTTATAGAATTAAATTTTAAGACTCAGTACTCAAAATTTTATCTTATGAAAATTAGATTTATGTGCAAAATAATAACTTTTTTGTATTACATAGTTCTTTTTTTATTCATATACATATAAAGGAATGGATTTGAGAAAGATGGGTTTTTAAAGAAAAAAAAAAAATTAAAATCATATGCAGAAAAATATAAATAAATCATTATTTAATCACTATATCTATTAATGATTTTTTTTCTTTTTTTACTACTTGAGTTTAAAAAAAAATGTGTTGTCATATCATGTCATACGATTATACGTATTTATTCAAAACTTAATGTAAGAAAGAAATAATACAAACAAAAAGAAAGGTTAATGTGCCTCAGATATTATACTTATAAATATTTGTATAAAGTAATAAGTATATACGATGTTTCTTGTATTCGTTGTTAATAAGTATAAGATCGATCTATTTGCCTTCTGGGTGGTGTGAAAAAATAGACAACATTATAAAGCTAAAATATCGTTTGCCATTAGTTGTAGGACCTGCTGCTTGCGATTGCTGGCTACAGCTAGTTTTAGCTCATGTACAGTTTGTGTATACGATAGCCTATCGATGTACTACAGACTGAGCTACTACAAATCTGTAGAATTGTCCCTTATAATACAAGGGGTGCTAGATCGGTAACATATAATGACGGTTCTGTGAAAGGGGTGTTGAGGGAAGGTGGAGGCACTTAAGAATGTGCAGTGGCAGTGGAGAAGGTGAAGGAAGGCTTACAAAAAAATAAAGGAGATTTTTAATGGGTCAAAATAGCGGTGAAATTAACGGAATTTTTCGTTATTTTGTGAAGGAGCTGTGGGGGGTTGTGAGGAGCTTTGAGGTAGTTCACTCGGCCCAGTGGTACTCCACTCAACGAAATGGCATAAAGATTATGCTGTCTTGCACTGGTACAAGAATTAGTTGATAACCACTGTTCTTTTTTTTTGTTCACTTGTTGCGCAGAATGACAAAATCAGAGTTCTACGCATCTGTCAGCATAACGCTCTACAGCAACTGTAGCCTCTCTCTTGCGTGTCTCATATGACGAAGTAAAAAACTACGTGGTTTGAAGTAAAATATCTCTTAATCTAGTGCCGATTGCTGTATTTAACAAAATCACATCTCAATTCTTGTTTTGTAAAATGTTACATACTAGTTATTTGAATTTCTAGAAGAGATACTTTTTATATAGTTAGATAAAATATCAGTTCTTGAGTGTGTTTTTCGTATACTCGTGTGTAAAAAGTGTTAACTTTGAACTTGAATATCTTAAAAACGATTACCACTTGCTACCTAAAAAGAAATTTTACAATATTCGTTGAATCCTTAACTATAACATACTTAAAAAAATTAAATCTAGATGAAAATCAATTTTTTTGAGTGAACTACCATAAAAATTATGTGGGAATCTAAGGGGGCTTAGTGGGTCTTCAGCTGTCTTTTTTTTAGATTATAATGTCATTGACAGTAATTGAATTTTTCCTTATTTTGTGGGGAGATTGTGGGCGAGGGAGGAGACGCAACTTTTTGCTTGATAGTTAAACAAACCTACTGATAAGGCATATCTAAAAGCAAAACTAAATTTTCTTAGTGCCATTCAAAATATGGAGTTCAGGTAGTGCAATGAGAATAATATAGAAATTATTAATTGCTTATATTTTGTTAGCTTTAGTGCTTGAAACCTTAAACGCTGACTAATAAAAAAAAATATCTGTGTTCTAGTGTTTTATTTGTCCTCTTTAAGTGACAAAGTAATACCTTGTCAATAAATGTTGTAATGCTAAAAGTGACCAAAATGATGACCAGCGTTCAAAGTTATTAGCAATCGAGGTTTAAAAGAGCTCAGAAATTAAATTTGTTGATGCAATTTCTATAATATTTTAGTTTAAAGTAGTTGCTTTTTTTTATAACAGCAATAGATTTAGACAAGCGATATTTATAAATATAGTTTACTACAAGAGCTGTAAGTATGACTTGATAAGTACCATTGTGCATTAATAATTCAAAAATTATACTTTTACATTTTGTAAGAAGTAAAGGATACTGTAAATTTTAAAAAGTAAAGATTTCTTATCTATTGTATAATTATACATAAAATTTTTTTTAACGTTACATAAATTATCTTCCGATTTCTATTACAAACCAATATTACAAGTATGTCGTTTGAAATTATCTATGATGAGCATACATTTTGTAGCTCAGAATAGTTACTGACATAACAAGTGTGGTGAATAATATTCTCTGCGAGAGTTGTGATTACTAGCACCAGCCACAAGTACAAGTTAATCTTAAGAGTGTGGGAAATCCTCCACATGAATTACATACACGATTTTTCCTCATATGTGAGAATTGGTAGAAATAATGTGTTTGAAGCTTATCTACTTTTTATTATTCGCATATATACGAGTTTTACATTGTACATAATAAATTTGGTAAATTTTTTATATTTAAAAAAAAAAAAAAAAAAAATGAAATCAAGGTAATCAAAAATGTTTTTCAAGAAAAGTTTTGTGGGGTCCAGAGATGGATCCAGAAGACCAGGGTGGGTAGAGGGGCAAAACTTACCGGCTGCTTAACACGCTCGACTACGAAAAAAAAGTGATCATTCTTAAAATAAAACAAGATTTTTTTTTAAACTATATATAAACTCAACTTCATTGCAATTGTATTATTTTATTTAAAAAATTTAGTTAAAAATGTAGACAATTTTAAATAATACTAGTGTGCAATATCGCTGTACGAATCCTGCACAGATTAGTCTTGTGCACAGTTTCTGATCAGTTACAGATGAGTTTAACAAACTAAAGGGTATGCGGATCAAGAACTGACAAAAACTGATCTGTGCTGATCAATGGTGGAACTGGTGATGGATACTTATCTTATTAAGATAATATAGGTAGAATAACTTTTTCTTGAAACTTATTAGTAATATCGATTTTATTGTTGAACTAAGCGTAAAAAAATTCTTTTTTTTAACTTAAAGTACACTGAAATAAAATCTTCTTCAGCTCTAACTGCTAAAAAAACGAGATAAGTTTCAAAATTATACAACCATAAAATAGTGATCTATACTGTAAATAACTGGTACATAAGCCAAGGAAAATAGAAAAGAAAGGTAATAACCCTTATCTGATCAAAATTAATGCTGTACTTATTGTAAAATCAACAGTTATATTTTAATTTTCAATCGATTACCCACAGAGCAGAGGCTAGCTTGTATGATCTCTAATACATAGTACATATGCAAGGAATTGATTGCCTCCCAAATTATTAAAAAACTTATTTCTAGTAGTTATATATATATATATATATATATATATATATATATATATATATATATATATATATATATATATATATTGTCACGTACAGTATAGAACACACTACGTGGGATGGGTCTCAGCTGTTAGTATTAGGAAGGAGCACAAGTGGGGGAGGAAAGAGCATAAAAAAGCCCGCAGCAGTGGCCACAGGGCTCTAGAACGTCGGAACTAGAAAGAGGGGAGTCGCAATAAGTAACTCGGGACCGCAAAGCGCCTTCCCTCAAGGAATATAGAAATAAAGTGATTAATTGAGTTTAACTGCCGCGTTGTTATTAAGCACCCTGAACCTTTAGAATTCCACGTAACAGTTTTAGTGCTCAGTGTGGGGTAGGCTTTGTCGCGAAATAAAAATTTTTTTTTTATACGTGATATTTCGGAATTTTCGGGTGACAATCGGGAAGCACACATAGTGCAGTGCAACAACAGGCGCAGAAAATTCAAGGCAGTCACCTGCAGCTGCTATCGAGTAAGGAAGGACAAGAGTCAACATCCAGTTTCAAAAGGACCCATCGTAAAGAGGATGACTTGGAGTATATTGGTGCTCATCGTTTCGTGCCTTCTGTCAGAGTCAGTAATAATTCCTTTTATCCTCCCAAATATGCATACTTATTGTCCCTCGGGGTTGTTAAGCTAAGGAAATGACGTACAAAAAAAATAATACTTTATCCGAATACGGCTAGTTCCGCTCTTTTGAGAAGCCAGTAAAATAGAAATACAGAATCGGAAATAAAATAGGAATCCTTTTTTCTCTATTATTTCTTCGTGCGTGGACTGAAATCAACTTATATAGTTAAGCTCACATCACTTTAATATAAGAAAAAAAAAGGGAAAGAAATAATGATGTCCGACCACAGGGAAGAGATTGATAACGGTAGGGATGGTTTAAACGAAACTTTTTTCATGACATAGGAAGATTCAGATACAATAACGGTTATGCTTGAACACGACCCAGAATCATATGCCCTCTATGAGAAGATGGATAAGAAAAATCAAGTCCTTATGTTAAAGATATTTAAAAATACAAAACCAAAAATTTTATTTAAGAAAAATCATAATACAAAATTAGCAGAGCCAACAAATGAAACAGCAGAAATAGAGATGTTGGAAATTGCACCAGAAAAATCAGAATTAAAAGAGAATGCAATTAAGGAGAACATAGGGGTGAACAGGAAACGTGATCAATTAGGCGTGGAAGGGCTAGGCAAAACGAGTTGGCAGGAAAAGTATACCAAACGGCTAGAACAAGAAAATACAAACAGTGAACAACCTTTTATACCATTCTGCGATTGGCCACCTCTGCATTCAAATGACAAAAATTATAACTACTATACATCAAACAACAGGACAGATAGGCTGAGGTTTGGATACGAAGAAAATCATAATGACGTGTATACAAATACAGAATACTTTTTCCCTGCATTTGACCGACCAACCGAGATGCCGATAAATAATCAGTCAGAATTTTTTCAAAGGACACAAAGTAACATACGGGATAACCCTCAGCATCAAACCATGCAATTTTCTCCTAGTAATAGGCAACAAACAGGGGTACCGTTAGCCTTAGGCTCGAATCGTAATATATTAGGCTACCTAAAGAACGCAGTATATGGTATACCACTGTATAATGGAGACCCCGTGCAGTTTCCCTTATTTAAGCAAATGGTTAGGATGATAAAGGGTACAATACTTGCCCAGTATGAAATATATTTCATAGAACTTTTGAGAAATAAATTGTGGGCATAGTGGATGATCAGTTCTGCACGCGATTATCGTTATTTAATTCAATTGACGAGTTTCTGTCAGCTCTATCACGAAAATTCAATAAAATGGGAGAAGTAGAGACACTTGCAGCGGAGCTTAAAACTGTCATGCAATGGAATAACGAATTAATTATGGAATATTGCGGGCGAGTCCAGCGATTACACAATGGGATCATGATGGCACATGAGGTGAACCCATACTTGACGCGGGCCGAGAAAGACGCGTCGAAAAAGAGATCAGACGGTGAAGCAGTGAGGCAGTTTCTGTATGGATTTAAGGCACCGTATAACTGGAACGTCGCAGGGTTCCAACCAAAAACGCTAGATGAGGCTATTGAAGCCGCCATTACTGTAGATAATGAATTAAGTCTCCGCCGCTCAATGATAGTGCAGAAGGGCAGATTTAGAGCAAATAACGCCGAGAGACGGTATGACGCCATGGTGGGCCTTATCGGTAGCGATGCACCCGTGGGGAAGTCAGATACGGACGAGTGGGATGGTGTGGCTGATGTAAAGTACTGTTCATATTGTCGAGAGCACGGCGCCCATTCTACAAGTGTATGTGAAAAATTGTGGCAGGATGCAAAAAAAGGAATAATAAAAAATCCTAACGTTAATGAAGAACCAAAAAAAGGAACAATAGAAGAAGAAGGATGGTATGATAGGAAGGTGGCGTATAATGATTATCACCGTCGGTATGGAAACGATAGGATTTTTGATCGACAACAAGGAAATAATGGTAAAAAGCCTTACAACCAAGGGAATCGCTACCAAGAAAGAAAATATAACTACGATAGTAATAATTATTATAACAACAATAATAACAGTAATAATTATGGTGGAAATAGTTACAATGACACGAAAGTAGGGCATAATTATAATAGATATGACCACAGGAAGGACGATTATCGGGACAGGCGAAATAACCAATACTCCAATCAGGATAATCGCAGGGATGATTATAAAAGAGATAATCTTAATAGACAAAGTGCGAGGGTAAACAGCTCGAAAACCGGGCATTTAAACTCGCAGGATATTCGACACGATCCTTAATCGTTGGGCATAACAAAGCATTAAATAAAGAAATTTATAAGAGGAAGTTAGGAGTGTTGGAGAAGGGTATGGATAATGACAAGCATAAGGAATCGGAGACTTATTCCACGACGCGTCAAAATTCTAAGGCTGAAGAAAAAGATGAGCAGCAGCTATCTCGCACAGTGAAAATAAATTTATCAAAAATAGGATACACACCACCCACAGTAATTCTTAAAAGCCGTTATATAAACAAAGGTGCGACATTTTATGCCAATACGGGCGCGGAAATTTCAATAATTAAAGAGAATTGTCTCGATATTGGAGTAGTGGTAAATGGTAGGGAAAAATTAGAAATAAAAGGCGTAACGCACGAAACTCGCCAAACTTTGGGATCTATAAGATTACCCCTAGAAAACTTTATGTGTACCCTACACGTAGTCCTCCATGACTTGCCCATAGAGGTGGAAAGAATCATAGAATGCGATGTTTTTAAGTTGTATAACGGTCAGATAAATGCCGAAGACACCACACTTAAGTTGAATGGAAGGAGAATTCCGCTACGAGAATCAGAAAGTTTTGAAATTGTACTGAAAATGAGGCAAGTTATATATGCGTGTATAAAAGAGTCGCACTGGAAAATCAAAGTGGACTGGGTCCCACTACAAAAGCTTACAGAGGGTATTTTGTTCGGTTATTTTATCACAACGAACAATAATGGTAGGGTGTATGCCGAATGTCTAAATATATCAAATAAAATAATAAATGCACCAGTCCCAGTGGTGGACTTTTTATAGTGTGAGACGACGAAGAAAGCTGACTCATCGGACATCAATGGGGATGACGTAGAAGCATTAGAAAGAGCCTTTGTACGGATGTTTAGAGAAACTAAAAACCCTGAAGAGAATGGAGAACTAGGCAACGAGATAAGAAGCGACGCCAGCTGCACATGTACGAAGAAAAATATCGTCGGAAACGAGGGTTGTGATAAAGACGGCCATGACAACGAGAATACTCAAATACTTGAGGAAAATATTACAACAGGCGTCCTAAGTTGCAGGAAAGCGCAAGTAGACAAAATAATGGAGTTAGTCGACATATCGGGGTGCAACGAAGAAGAGAAAAAACATGTGCGAGGGCTTATAGAGGTTGACCCGTACGTTTTTAGACTTGACGGGAAACAACTGAAAGCGACAAATCTTTTAAAACAGAAAATAAACACGACTACGGATAGACCGATAGGAACGAAGCGGTATAGATATCCGCCAGCTGTGAGAGAGCAAGAACGTCAGAGTCGCCGTACAGCTTAAACATGTGAATCGTACCAAAAAACGCAGGACAGACGGCGAAAAGCGCTGGCAGGTAATAACGGATTTCAGGCAACTCAACGAGATAACAGTGGGCAGTTGTAACTCACTTCCCTTCCAGAGTGATATACTGGAACATCTGGCGACGGCACGCTATATTACAGTGGTAGACTTGAAGCAGGGATTTTTTCAAGTCGAAATACATAAAGACGATGCTCATAAAACAGCGTTTTTGGGACCGGATGGGCATTACCAGTACAAAAGAATGCCAATGGGTTGCACTGACTCTCCGAAGACGTTTTTATGAGCAATAACGCTTGCACTGGCAGGGCTGTAGGGCCATGAGGTAGAGGTATATTTAGAGGATAAAACGGTGTTCGCGTCGAATCTTAGAGAACATCACAAACGCTTTATAAGATTGTTAGAGCGATTATCGAGAAAAAATCTTACAATTGAGCCAAAGAAGTACCAATTTCTAGAACGTAAAGCAAAAGTGTTATGCCATATTGTAGGAAATGGTGAAATAAAAACGGATCCAAAGAAAATCGAGGCTGCAAGAAAATATCTAAGGCCTACAAATGCAAAGAAAATCAAACAATTTCTTTGATTTGTTGAATATTATAGGAAATTTATTAAAGGATACGCTAAAATTGCTCAACCACTGTCGAAGCTTCTGAAGAAAGGTACAGAGTTTAAATGAGAAAAGCAGCATGAACAAGCATTCAAAACGCTCGTAGATGCACTTTGCAGTGAGACTGTACTTAAAGCACCCAATCTAGAAAAACCATTTGTGGTGACAACGGATGCATCTGACTATGCCATTGGGGCAATATTGAGTCAGGGAAAAATAGGAAAAGACAATCCGTGCGAGTATGCCTCTAGATGCCTAAAGGGCAGCGAAATTCGATACCCTACGTACGATAAAGAATTGCTCGCAATAGTATATGCAAAAAAGCAGTTTTGACACTATCTATTTGGCAAAAAGTTTACAGCGGTTACGGGCCATGAGTCTCTTAAACATTTTTACTCATCAAAGAAGCCAGATATGAGATTTAATAGGCTTAAAGCTGAATTAAAGGGCTATGAATTCGACGTTGTTTATAGACCAGGAATAGCCAATAAGGCACCGGACGCACTGTCCTGAAATCCGATTATAGAGGATAAAGAGAAAAATCCTGAACTACCGTAACAAGAGTTATATGAACTTGCTCAACAGCAGGAGAGGGATGGTCATGGTGACATAAATGCGCCACCCGCACGAATATTCAAAATGCGGACAAGAAGAGAGAAAAGCATAATAAAAAAGGATAAGAAATGGCAGATAGAAATATCCGATTCAGACGAGTCGAACAAAAAGGTAGAAAGAAAAAAGCCTCATAAGATGAAGACCTCAGATAAGTTGACGGTGAATGAACACAGCGACGCAGATTTAGAATCAGAGTGGCCGGTGGTGAGTGAAAATATAGAGAGAAAAAGAGCAGAACCACGTTGAAAACAAGAAAAAAGAGGCAGGCCGCGTAAACAGATAGTACAGATTGCAGAAGAGAATAAGGGGAAAAATATTCAAATAGGATCCTTAAACAATGGTAAAGAACAAATTCTATCACAGGGTCCGACTGAGGATAAATTAGCCTACATGTGCAAAGAAGAAAATTTGAAAAAAGGGGGAGGAATAACAAGCACACCGTATTTAGAACTAGAAATACAACCGAAGATGCAACGAAAAAATCGCAAAAGACAACTGGATACGATGCATAGGCACCCGCCAAATTTTTCAGTGACACCGCAAATAGAAACTGTGTCGAAGAAGATTATCGTAGCGAACTGTGACTCACTGGTGGCTTAAAAAAGAAAATCCACGTTGGGGATTTTAACTAGCCGCAGCTAGCCTAGCAAATGAGGAAGGTAAAGAGGAAGAAAAAACTGTAGGTACAGAGATCATAGACATAAATGCGATTAAGGATAAGCACGGGGGACACCAGCAGGCACAGGCAGGCCTGGTTACAGAGTTGATCGGAAAGAGAGAAAGAATGCTTGACCCTATATGTACCATAGAGATGATTAGTTCGGACGCAGGTATGTCAAGCGGAAATGCAAATAAAGGAGAGAAGGAGAATGACCGATGGGCCAAATAAGCGCCGAGACTTTAAAGGCAAGCCAGGAATCAGAATAGATGCTTGGGAATCCGATACTATCACCAATCGACTTCTGAGCAATCCAACGGAAAATACAGATAATGATACAAACATATCTCAACAGCCCTCGAAGGAGAGAACGGGCTCAGGGGATAGAGAGAAATTCTTTAGCGAGGAAGATACCCCGCGTGGATCACCACGGATGAATGAAAACCCATCGGGGAATGAAAGAATAAGAGGGGTAACGGACGATTATATCGATGAAGGTAATAAGCTTGAAAGTAAAACAGGAGGCGGAAATGTAGCTAAACAGAATTTAGAACAAAACTGCATGGAGTCGCATAAAAATTTAAAACTTATCGAAGAACTTCCGGTAGAAATACCAGGTAATTGCTTATTGGACTCTCTTATTTTTTCCTGTGACTTGCAATTGACGACGCAAGAACTTCGGGATGTACTACAATGTTCGAAGTCGAAAAATATATGTGTTGACCCGGAGGAGGTAGAAAAAATCCTGCAGTCCAATACAGAATATGGTAATGATGATTGCATATTTTTGTTCACACAAGAGTTCAGGAAGAATATTTGTATACATTTACAGGGCACTAAGAGGGGAAAAAAGTGCGAAATTTTCGAAAGTTTCACGATTAATGCCAATGAGGAATATGTACACTTGCATCTCCTTAACAACCACTTCAGGCCACTCGTTGCTGCAAATAGGCATAGCAAGGAGGAACAAAGCCTGGTGGAAAGGAAATCGCGGGTTAGTGACGAATTGGGCACCAATATAAATTGAAAAAATGAAGTAAACGAATCATGGAAAGAAAAAGAAGAAGGAGTTAAAGAAAAAGAGCGTAATAAAAGTGACTCCATGAATGAGGACGTTTATGAAGATAGGGACACGCCCCCACCTGATCCACCACCACCCCCCGACTCTTCAAGTAGCTCAGACTTATTAAACAATGAGAGTGAAGAGAAGGCTGGTTTAAACAAGGCCAGACTGGAGTCGAAAAGCGAACCAGAGGAAGCAGACCTTCAAAAAAAAGTATTATCAAACCTCCCACAGCTAAAAAAGTACAAAGTATGCAGGACACGGTTACCACATGAAAAACCACCGTGGCTACCAGGAAAAGAAAGACATACAGCCATTCCAAGGAATGTATCGGGCAAAGGATCACCCATTTCATTATCTAGATAACCTAGTATTCGCGACGGTAACAGAAAGCGTGCCTGATACGGAAACAATAGATGCCGTATATGAGCACGGATACATAGATCCAATAGCCCTAAATAATAAAAAAAAGATGGTTGGTGACGTCATAAAAGCAAATGTGAGAAAGGTCGCGGTAATGCGAATGTATATTAAATCGCATTTTGAAGATACGGCGCTAAAATTGGACATCAAGAAATGCATTCCGTCACTCAAGGCACTAGTAATGATAAATAAAATAAAGTCTATAGGCGTGATACGTGACTTGGCAATACTCAACGTGAGCCAATGGATCTACTTCGTGGAACAGTTTGAGGAAACTTTCAAGAACCTCAAGGTCACAGTTACCTTTTACATGAAGACCTTAGTTATACCACCAGTGGATCAAAAATATTAGGTTATTAAGGAGTATCACGAATCAACAATCGGGGGTCATAAAGGAATGAATAAAACCTACAATAAGATAGCAAAAGACTGTTATTGGAGGAACATGAGGGCCGATGTAAGGCAATTTATACTTGGATGCAGGTCATATCAGACTAAGAAACTAGTGCGTGTAAAAACGAAGCAAGCTATGCTCGTTACAGATACGCCCAGCAGACCGTTTAAAAAAATCTCGATTGACTAATACGGACCAATTAATAAGCCTTCAACAAACGGCTATACACATATCCTGTTTATACAGGATTGGCTAATCAAGTTTATCGTATTAATACCGGTACAAAAAGCAACAGCTGAAGTAATGGTAAGAGCCTTAACGAATAAATTTTTAGCATACTTTGGAGTGCCAGAAAAATTATTATCAGACCAAAGAACGCATTTTATGAACAAAACGATAGACGAGTTTACGCGATTATTCAAAATTGAAAAACTTGGGAGCACGGCATTTCATCCTCAGAGCAATGGGGCAATTAAACGCATGCACCACGTTCTTACAAAATACTTAAAAGCCTACATTAGTGAGACAGAAATATGGGACGAACTATTGCCGTTGTGTATGCTCGCTTACAATACGTTGGAGCACGAGAGTACAGGCTACACACCCTACGAGCTTACATTTGGTCATCAGGTTGCCCGGTGGTAGGCACCTGCCGACATACGTAGAGGTGTGTAACCTGCAACGGAATAAAATAATAAATAAAAAAAAAAGAAACGAAGAATGCCTATACGACAAGCCAATAGAGAGTGAAGCGTGCTGGTAATTACGTAAACCACTACTTACGTGACGACATTGGGACACGTTGCACATAATATCCTCCTGCAGGATGGAGTTTGAGAGAATTGCACAAGGCGATCCTCCAGGTGAAAGAAAATTTACCGGCTCACTAAGATGGGTAAAGCCCAACGTCAGAAACTCGGGCAACCGCACGAAAATATCAAAAATCGCACTTGCACCAGTCATAGTAAAAATTTTTCTGCGTTGTGAGGAAACAACAAGGAAGAGTACTGGACAAAATCAGCGAGTACACTGACAGAAGAGCAGCAATGAGAAAACGAAAACCCAACAGAATCCCTTTGACATTCCCTCCCTAAATCCTGTCACATGAGGAAAGGAAAAGATAAGATATATATAGATGCAGTAATAAAAAAGGGATGAAAATAGATAATATATAAGTAAGGGAAAATGAGTGAAGTATTGGTCCCGACATGACATACTGCTCACTACGGAAAGGCGCGATCATAGAATCATCTACTCCTCCAATCTCATCCCAGCCAAAATAGGGACAAACTGTAATACAACGCGGTACCTTCTAAAGGTACAATAAACTAATACATACACAAATGTCGTGAGAATCGGCGAAAACGACGCTGTCAACATACAGACACGCATGTACCTAACACGCGACGTGGGAAAGAAAACAGAATTTTGAGCGAAAAAAAGAAACTCCTAAGGAATAAGACTATTATGAACCTTATGTTCATAGCATACACATACATGGTGTAACAAATATAGATGTACATAAGCACAACATTAATATTATATGCAACGATATTCCTTGAATATAAAAACGGAGCCACACTCACTACTTACCGTAATAACCAGTCAAGCCCTAATACTAGATTGCATTTAATGATTATTAGGAAAATATGTGTAATGAATTGTATGGCATGGGCATTTGTATTTACAAAGAACGTCAAAACAAAATAAAAATAAAGAAATAAAAATGAAATAAGACGGAAGATATAATTATTTCTCTCTCTCTCGTAGTTGTTCTCTCTTTCCTTAATCAAGGGTTACCTAGGGACCTAGGAGCTTACGATAAATGGGAGTGAGAACGTGAAAAAGGATAACTATTTTATGTTTTAGGGGTGAAATAGCGTTTGGGGTGGCTGCAAGATCGGTCGGGATTTTAAAATGGGGGGCCCCCACTTATACTAAACTTATCTAAAATGTTTGCAGGAAGAAGAACCAGAAACGATGTCACAAGAAATGAAAATTTGGAGGATTCTATGGCACTACAGCCAATACTTATCCAAGTACGGGGTGAGCGGTGACAAAGAGATCAACCGACGGTCAGTAACAAACAATTACCATAAAAAACAAACAAACTTTAGCTAAGTTAAAGATAGAGCCTTAATACCTAAGCATTGACGATGTCTAGTAAAAAAAAAAAAAAAAAAAAAAAGACTACAAATGTAATGATGATGATAATGAAATAAAAAAAAAAAAGATCTTTGTCATGTTGTGTGGAAGACGCTGCTTGAAATGTAATCAAAAAAGGAAATAAAAAAAAAAAAAAATTAATATACAAAACAAAAGTTGTAAGTAAAATAAAACCGAAAGAAGAAAAGTAATGATCATGATGATGAAAAAGAATATGTATGAAACAATTTTAAAAAAAAAATTTGTAAGTAAATAAGTGAATATTAAATTAGATAATAAGCAATAAATGGTAATTGAACAATCATAAATGAAAGTAAGACCCATACGGGCATATTTATCAATTTATTATGTAAGAGGAAAGAGCGCAAACACGAACAATATGTGTAATAACACAACTATAAACTTGTGGAATACTAATCGAAGCCTTTAAAAAAAAAAAGAAACGAGGATGTTCATAGGAACACCTCATTGATTTTTCTTATATGATTAGTATACATTACAACACGAACAACATGATACAGACACTAATTAAACAATCATTCCCGAGGTGGTACAGAAAAGAACGTTGTCGAGGGCGACAACGAAGCGGCCTCGGACGTGTCACGTACAGTATGAAACATACTACGTGGGATGGGCATCAGCTATTAGTATTAGAAAGGAGCACAAGTGGGGGAGAAAAGAGCATAAAAAGGCCCGCAGCAGTGGCCACAGGGCTCTAGAACGTCGAGACTAGAAAGAAGGGAGTCGCAATAAGTAACTCGGGACCGCAAAGCGCTTTCCCTCAAGGAATATAGCAATAAAGTGATTGATTGAGTTTAACTGCCGCGTTGTTATTAAGCATCCTGAACCTTTATAACCCCACGTAACAATATATATTTATATATAAAGTTGTTTTTTCAAAAGTTGAGCCTACATGTACACGATGAGGCAACATATACATTTTTTTAAAGAAAATTTAAGTTTTATTGGGGAGGTTCAGGAGTATTAAGGAAATGAAGAGAACACAATAATATTGAGTTTTCTAGATGGTCTATAATACGTAAAACTTGTATAAATTTATGAAATATTTTTTATAGTTCATTTGTAAAAAATCATAAAAATGAAAATTATGTGATTAACATAAGCTCTTGTAACACTTAACCTTAATTTTGACATTTACAAGGGTACAAATTTTTGAAAAATGCAAAGACATTGAAAAAAAATCTACCTGTGCATTAATTAGTGTTTGATAATTTAGTGAGCTAAATTTTAAATATGTTATTCTGTATTTTAAACAATGCCAACGTCAAACTTAGGTAAAATATTACGGATGCTCATTACACATAGCATTTTAGGTAGAATCTTCTTGAAATTTGAACAGGATGCTCGTAATCATGTGAAAAAGTCACATATAAAATTTGAGATCGTTTCACAAGACCGTTTTTTAAATATTGAATGTTGAAAAAACTTTAATTTAACAAATAACCTTATGGAGGAGTCATATAAAAATAGAATTCATAAGAAAACGGTATTTAGAATTTTCTTAATTTCCTTTTTGCATGATGCAATACTAGAATACTGGTATTATTCTCAATTTTCAGGGATCAACAAGTTACTTTTGCATTTAAGTAATAAAAAAAGTGTCGGATGCTGATTTATAGGTATTCGAATGCATGCAAAACAGTTGCCGGCGCTGCCAAATGCTCGCTTCCCCTTCACTGCACTCTCTACATTTCCCCCCTAACTGTTATAAACATCCTTAAGTTTGTTAAGTGCAAGAAGAGGTGCACGGTAAAGGTGGCCAAGCTGCGTGGACACCGTGGACTCCCCTTCATCCACCCTTTAAATGATACTCCTGTACCTCATTAAGTACATGAGTAGCAAGTAACTGATTGCATAATCAACGTGACTTTATGATAGAACGAAAGTTAAAGAAATATTTGAAAAAAATTGCTTCAATGCCACGTCGTAAAAATTGCTTTGTTTTAATTTTCTCATAATAATGAGGATGAAAAAATTGCTTGTGATTAATTTATGTATAGAGTAAGGTAGTTATGAGAACTTAAGAAGTAAATGTTAGTCAGAAAAGAAAAAGAAAATTAAGTTCTTCTTTTGTAATTATGATCGTTTGGATATCTCACAACAGCTATGGTTAGTAGAATTAATTAAATTTTTTTGTAATAGTATTTTGATTTATTAGAGCACTGGTTAGCAATTTCTAAACACTCAATCTGCTTGGGGGAGAAAAATTGTAAACAAAAAGTTATGTACACCGCATTTATAATTGTTGTTTATTTCTATATTTTATGCCCTTACAACCGTTTACGAATATTGTATTACGAAAATAATATATTGTGTTATGTAGGGAAGATATTGGTAAGGAGATGCGTCGCGAGAATGATGAACACTTGTTGTTTCAAAGATCTTTGTTCAAGATACCGTAATCATAGGCAAAGTAGTGCGTGTGTCTCCCTCGACGGCTCGTCATTTACTCCCCCGAAAGACTCTCTCCTTACTTGCTCTTTCCCTCTCTTGGCCCTAGGGCCCCTTGTTATGAGATTTAAGCAGAGGGAGGGCAGAGTCTCACCTATACTATCGTACGTTACACGTCCAAAGCCATGACGTCAGCACCCTCGATGACGCTGACTTTCAATTTATGTAGTATTGAGTCTTCATACTTGTTTGAAATTTTATGTGAGTGTGTGTCTGTGTGTTTGTGTGTTGTATTCTGTTGTCTGTGTTATTTGTGTAGTTTAGTCTTCCACATTTATTCTTCTATTTAATTGTATAGAACCACTGTTCTCTTTACATGAACATTTTTGTGTTTGTGTGAGCGCTTTGCCCTGAAAAAGTCATTCTTTCTAAGTCTCGTCCTACGAACTTTACCCCCCAATACAGTCGAGCTATTCCCAGCTCTCATACTCGTTGTCTCACGAATCCTAATCTTGTATCATGGCCAATAGCAACTCTATTACTCGTCTGAAGAGTTGCAGTCGCCTTTCTGCTCCAAGTTCTACTGTAAGCGCGGTTTGAACTACTGCCAATTCTCGTGCTTCTTCTTGAATTCTTTGTTTTTCTGTACACATTTTATAACATATTATTAGTAGAGTCTTCGGATGGAGAAGGCACTCTATATAAGAAAAAGAAGCCCTATTCTTCAATTTATTAATCCTGTTATATATAAAGCTGTTAGCTATTAGTTGCCAACCCTGGTTCCTGCTAATGAGCCCGTGCTTTAGTCTCTGTGGTAGATACTTGTCCTTACACTATGTATACTTAATCCACAGCCATCTATTTTAGTGTATTACCGTATGCACCTTACCCTTTTTCTCATATTTCTTTTTTATTCAGTCAGTATTGAGCTGTGAGTGTGGCTCTCTCCTTACATATAAAGTATACAACATACATATCTTTTAATCATCTTGCTTTCCTTTTTGTACAAACATCATTGCATGTTTATTATTTTTATTCATGTAAGTACTTTTTGTACGTTTTCAAATTTTCTATTGCAAATATTTTTTTATTTTTTAAATTTTTTTTCCTTTTACGTCATTACTTGTTTCACATGGGCTTTACGTGCGCGTATGAGTCGGTTATTGGGTATGTAAATGGTCGGTTATAACATTGCGCGCCCCATCTTGCCTGTGGAATCATATAACATATTTGAGAATACTGTATAGTCAGATAGTTTGACGATCGGTTATCTTATACTTGACTAGTGTTTTGATACAGACGAGCTTCGAGGTATACTTAAAAAACCTTTTTTACGGCGGTGCATTCCGCACTTACGTTTAGACCTGTGTCGTACATTTTTCTAGTGTATTCCATCCTTACTTCTTTTGATACTATTTGTTATTGACTTATTATATGGATATTGGTTGTTTGCTTTCACTCTCAACGTCGCAGACGCATTTGCTGATTTCGTTCGCTGCTCTTTCACTGTTTTTCCTCTGAACAACAACATTTCAGTTTTTTTTTTTTTTGTGTTTTATAGGAAATGCGCTTTCTAAGGTATTTGCTAAGCTTCAACGCTGCTCGTGTGACAACATGATGTCTCGTGGCAGGAAAATCTCCATGTGCTGTCCTCATCGACGCAATTCTGCAGGAGAAGCTCGTGTGCACTATTACACAATGTCGTTGTGTAAGTAGTGGCTTATGTGACTACAAGCACTCTTTATTTTCCCCAGTTAGGCCTACGGGTTGTTGTAGATCCCCATGCTTTCTTTCCAGTACTGACACCACTGTTTGAACAGGGTGTGCTGGTAACGTGGTACTGTCGTCCTGGAGGTTTTCTAGGGTCCTACAAGGGCTTTCTGGCTGTTCTTCGACAACCAAGCCCTAAGGAAACACTGCCACACACTGGGTGTGGTCGATTATTTTTCTTGATATGTGACGGGTGATCTGGGTGCATTGTTATTAATTTTTCTCATAATAACAATAAAGTACTGGTCTATGTAGTTTTTTTTAAATTTTGCTTACTTTGAGGAGGACGGTCCAACGAACGGGCTGTTCGTTGTCCTAGACATGGCAATTAATTCTATATCTCGTAACGATTATGTGTGTTGCTTCAGGTGTTGTGGTTATCAGCATATCATTTTGGTAGGAGTTGGATTGTTTCTGATGGAGGACGACAGAAGGGACAAAGAAGAGAAGGTTTAATCCCTTATACTTGACGTGGGCTTGAGGGCCTCTTCAAAATAAATTTATTTTTCCTGTGATTGCTTTATTTATTTTTTATCATTCCTTCATGCTTCTCTCTACCTAACAATGATTTATGAAATTATTTTTTTCTTAAACAGTAATGAAGTCCATGGGGTACTAAAAAAGAATTGTTATTTGGTCATACCTTTTTTCGTTTGCTAATTTCACATTTACTTTTTTCTGTGTACTTCTTGCATAAACTTTTAACTGACAGGTATGTGTTAGCCTATGCATTTATTTTTTTTCTTCCTATTTGTTTTTACCATCTATCATCATCACGCGCCCCTCATTTACTTTGTTTTTTCTCCATTCACGTTATGGCAATTTTACTATTGGCTAATGTTATTAATGATTTGTTTATGCGCTTCTCCCTATTAAAGTTGTTTTTTTTTGTGAGTTTGCGAATTTTAGTGTAACATATGTCTATATCTAGCTCATGGTGCGTCCAGTGGCTGCAAAAAAATTTTTTATCGTTAACCTAATTAATTCCTCCCTTCTATCATATTCTCGCGCTGCGTCCAAAAATTTTAAGCGCAGTTAAATGTTTAAGGAGGTTCCTTCGTGTGCCTCACCCTGTTTGCATCTTCTGGTGGTGCCTTTAATATGCACGTTTTTTTAATCTTATCTACGTGTGACACTCTTATTGTGTTGCCACTCTGTAATTTGACGTTTTTATTGATTTAGTCTATACCTGTTATTTTATACGGGCCCTTGTATTGTGAATTATATATATTCTTTGTTGGCTCCTTCAGCACATAAACCATTTCTCCCTCCAAGAAATACGTTGTATTAAGTTTGCGATCATAGTAGTATTTCGATTGGTACTTCGCCTAAACTTGGTTCATTGCTGTGATAGTTCTCACTTCCATTAGAGTCTCAACTAGCTCTTTGAAATATTCGTTTAAAGTTTGGCCCTTAGGTGGTAGTTTGATACTGGATGGTGTTCTTGCTCTTTGCTCGAAAACGACCTCGTGTGGTGACTATCCCGTACTCTGATGGTCCATTGTGCTATATGAGTGCATACACATCGGTAAATGTTCGTTTCAGTGATCATTTTGTTCTACGTAGGCCTTGATGTACTCCGTGAGAGTATGATGCATACGTTCGATGGCACCGTTTTGTCTATTTTAAACAACCTTGCGAGTTCGTTAATGCTTTTGTTCATAAAATAAGTGCCTTGGTCTAATAATAAATGTTCCGGTGGCCCAAAATACTCTACAAACTTATCTGTTATCACTCTTATCGTTTCTTCGGCTGTCGCTTTTTTCATGCGAGGACGAGAAATTCCGTTAGCCAGTCTTGCATAGATGGTATGTGTGTGTACTGATTTGCTAAAACTTTACTCATTACTCATGAAGAAGTCTATAGAAATGTTTTTGAAAGGTATACTTGGTGTATCGGCGATGAGCATGGCTTGCTTCGTTTTAATTCGGATGAGTTTTTTTATTTGGCATGATGCGCATCCCATAATGTTTTGTCTAACATCTAAGCACATGTTTGTCGAGTAGTAGTCTTTGGCGATCCTGTTATACGTCTTATTAATTTCCCTATATCCGCTTACTGCCGTCTCGTGGTATTCTCTGTTAATTTGAAATCTTTAATCTGTTGGTGGGATTAATAGGGTGTTCGTGTATAGCACCGCTACTAGTCTAATATCTTTAAATATTTCCTCAAAGGTATCTACAAAGTATCTCCACTGGGTCAGATTGAAGATCACTAGGTCCTTAACGATACCGATCGTTTTTATTTCAATTGCTACTATTACCTCTTTAAGGGCCTCAATACACTTTTTAATGTTCAATTTAAGCGCAGTTTCTTCAAAATGCTGCTTTACATACATGTGCATGATTTTTATTCTTCTTGTACTTATCATTTTAGTTCCTCATGACTTCTCTGTTGCATACTGCTTCTGTTATTGTCATAAGCGCTAGGTTGTCTAAGTACTCAAATGAATGGCCCTTAATCTTATACAGTTTTCATAGTAGGGGTGGGTCTCTCCCTCTTTTGGTGCCCATGATGGCCTTTCCGTTGGTAGGTATGCTCTGCACACTATATTTTTCCATCGATGATGAGTGTATACTTGTGTTAGCTTCATTTTCGCTCTCTGTTTCATATAGAGCGTTATTCAGCTGGTTGGCTTTCTCTACTTTTTTCTCTACTGCACTTTCATTGTTGTCGTGATGGTTGCTCGTTTGCTGTCCATTCTCATACCAGTTTTCCACATGTTTACCTATATCCGCTGCTCTTTCGTGAGAGTCTTGCTCCTCTTTTGAATGACTTTTGTCCTCCTTTCCCCCCTTGCCTCTGTCTACTCTTTTGTCTAGCTTGGACCGATGCTCAAGTTCCTCGCTTCTCCTACTACTACTTCTCTCTCAAGTTGCAATTTTTGTGGGTATTTGTATGCTATTTCAATGTACGTTTGACGTTTGAATAATATCTGTCAAAAACACCTATGTGTGATAAAAGTCCTGAAGGGATATCCAATGGCATGTAATACTATTCTATTGAAGAAAACTATATTACAGTCGTACGGATCGTACGTGATAGATGAAAGCATGACGTTACAGATGTATTTAGCGTAGGCAGTAGAATGTTGTTCTAAAATCACCGGAAGATTCGATGAAGTCTTGGACTGGCCAGCCTATATATTATTTTTATTGTATTGTGCCATAATCTATTGCTTATAATCATTAACCCATTACATAATAGTTAAAATCACACCCACTCTGCGTAGTTATACTTATTCCCACGATAATTGCACCACCTTCGTACACAATATTGTTTCATAGAATGTATTGTTATACTTAAAATTGTATTAATAGCCATATAATTTTATAGAAGTATAACTTCATACTTGGGTACCCAAGCACCCACTGTTCACTGGTTTTTATTTCTTCCGCCTCTCTGCATTTTTGTACAAAATTAAAGTTGCGCAAAATTGTTCATAACTCATCAGTTAAGATATCGAGTTTGTACAACCATACAAGGCTGTGAAACAAACAGTTCCTGGGTGAGTCGGATGGTATTTTCGATAGTTTTGCTGGAATACTACCTGGTTGTGCGCATTTACAAGTTTTCCTTCGCATTTTGTCTTGTAAATAATCTAGCTACTCATCTAGGGGTGCAATTTTCTTCAGCTGCTCATTGCGTTTGTTTCGTACCACGTTCTTATTTTCCTCTGAATGAGCCACATTTCCTCCGTTATAGATATTTTTGTTTACTTCCTCTCATGTGTATAGCGCTGCTTCGTCTGTCGTTATTATCTCGATAGGCTCCCACATAGCTATCATCATTCCTGGTCTGCCTTCTACATCTTGCTACTCTTCACCTTTTAATGTCAATCATTACTAGAACCCGCAGTTTATCGGATCTCTAATAAGTCATTTTTATTCGGTTTTTCTTCTTTATCTGTTGAAAATTCCTTTGCTTCTTTTATGTTTCCTTTTTTTTTCTATATCAGTTCTATGTTTTTCCGTAATCAACTCTCGATTTTTGTTTGTAACGCTTGGTAATAGTGTGTCATAATACGCAATTTTTATTTGTATTTCGTCAGTTTCATAGCTGAAAAATACTGTTTCTGTCTATATAAAGTGTAAAGTTGTCGTTTATGTGCTTTCCGTAATTTTTTTTTTGTTCTAATATTGCTGGCATGCTTGTAGCCATTATACCCTTTTAAAAGTCTGGTTCTTTTATAATGTAGCCTAAGTTTTCGTCGGTTCGCCCCTGCAAAATGAATCTTCTTTTCTCTGCAAAATTTCGTGCTTCTTACTCTTGTTGACCCCTCAGTGTTTTCTGTGATGGCGAATTCTTCTCGTAAGACTCCGCTGATTCAGAGCCCGCACCACCGTTTTTTTGACCATCTGTACTCATATCTGAGCCTCTTTTAATATTTTCACCACAATATCTTTTTTTCTCTGTACTATGGCGTTTGAGTTTTTTGAGTCAGTGCAATGGATTTTTATTTTTTTCGGACTATCTTAAATTTTCTTCTCATGAGTTGCCCGTATTTAAAATATGCGCACTGGAGGTCTGACGCTATCGGACAGTTTTTCATTCTCTTGTTCGTCTGATAGCTGATGTAGCTCTTCGCGTGGCTGTTCATGATTCACTTTCTCATCTCGTTGTATTGGATTTCGTGATAATGCGTCGAGTGGTCTGTTTTTTACGCCTAGGTCGTATTATGACTTCCAACTCATACCCTCTCAGTTCCGCTTTGAGCCTGTTAAAACGAATGTCTGGTTTTTTTAGATAAATGAAAGTGCTTAAGTGGCTCGTGGTCTGTAACCACCGTAAGCTTGCGTCTGTATGTATATGGTCTTAATTACTGTTTTACAAATACAATCACCAACAATTCCTTGTCGTATATCGGGTAGCAATGTTCGCTCCCTTTAAAGCAGCGTGATGCGTACTCGCACGGTACATCTTTTCCGATCCATCTCTGACTAAGAATCGCTCTTATTGCGTAATCTGATACTCCCATCGTAATGATAAAGGATTTTTTCAAATCTGGCACGATAAGTACAGGTTCACTGCACAGTGTATCCACAAGGATTTTTAACACCTGTTCCTCTTGATCACCCCATTGAAATGCAGTGCCTGCTTTTAAGAGTCTGGACAGTGGTTGGGCAATTTGTGCATAATTTTTGACAAATCGCCTGTAGTAGCTTACGAATACTAGAAACTGTTTTACTTTCTTCACCTTTGTCGGTTGAGGGTAATTTCTGGCCACTTAAAGTTTCTTCGGATCGGTCATTATTCTTCCATTGCCTACAATGTGACCGAGCACTTTTGCTTCTTTTTTTAAGAATCAACACTTTTTAGGTTTAGTCGTGAGATTTGCAGCTGCCAGCCGTTTTAACAGTTTTGTAAATCGTCTCTCATCTTCCTCAAGGTTAAGAGAAAAGACAATTATGTCGTCAAGATACATTTCTATTTTATGGCCTTGTAATCCTGTAAGTACTAAGGCCAAAGCCCATAGAAATGTGTTTGGCGAATCTTTGCATCTCATTGCCATCCTTTTATATTGGTAGTGCCCGTCTGGGACTGAAAATGCTGTGTTATGTACATCGTCTTCGTGTATTTCAACCTGAAAAATTTTTATTTAAGATTCACTGAAGTGATGTAACGTGCTAATAATAGGTTCTCTCAGATATCACTCTGAAACAGTAGCGGTTAACACGAGCCTACTGTAACTTTGTTTAGTAGTCGAAAATGTAAGACTACCTTAACCCTTTCCTCATTGTTTGGCCCCAGTTGTTCGGCCACCATCTAGGTATTCAAGCTATACGGGGAGATAGATGGTTTAATTATCCCTTGTTTAAGCACCTTCTTTACTTCGATTTTCATTCGGTCATTTAACGTCAGTGGATATCTGAATCTTTCGGCCACAATCAGCTTATCTGACGTTATTTTAATTCAATTTTTTAACAGGTGTGTTGCCTTTAGAGGTTCTCTGTCAAGGCCAAATACGTAAGAGTTTGACTCGATCAGTCTTTTCACATGTCCTTTTTCTTCATGGTTGCAACCAGATGTGTCTACGAGTTGCATTATCTTGTCTACCCTTTTTTGTTTCTCTAGCTCCTCTTTGTCTCTTGCAAAATTTTTCGTTTTTTCTTTATCATAATTTTTTTGGTGATTAAACAACCTTATCAGTGCTCTCCCCAAGATTTCGACATTGTCGTCTTTAACATCTTCTGAGTGCTTCTGATAAATTTCTTCGTAATCTAGCAGCTCTACTTCTGGAATTGGCACGTGTTTTATCTTGTCACTTATATTAATACATTCTGTGACTATTTTTCTGTTAATATTTCTGGCTGTACAATGTCCGAATAATATCCCTTTCTCCATTTCTTAAAGAGGTATCCAGACATTTTCTGTTTCATTTCTGCTTTTTATTATTCGCACATAAATTATTTCTCTCAATTTTGCAGGTATTTTAAAACTTTTTGACTTTAACAGTGGTATCTCTACATCATTTAATGTAATCACATTTACAGTGGCGCTTATATGGCCCCGTTATTGCTTAAAAGTATCCCATCCTATGATTTCTTTCGCATAAATTGCAAAGTCCTGAGAGACGACATGTAATGTGCACTGCATTTGAGTCTGTACTGTACCCAATATTTTGCGTGCTCCATGAGTCATTGTGCACAATGTTAAAGCTGCGTCCGCAGATCAATGCGTCTGCAAAGGAACTTGCTGTGTACGTTGTTGAAGCTGTGTCCACAGATCAATGCTTTCGCAAAGGGACTTGCTGTTCTTTTATTCAAAAATTGAAGTTGCGTTCGCAGATCAATGCGTTCCGAAAGGGACTTGCTGCTCTTTTATTCAATTGATGAAGCTGCGTTCGCAGATCAATGCGTTCGCAAAGGGACTTACTGTGATCGTTGTTGAAGCTGTGGACGCAGCTTCATTGTGCACAAGGAATCATACTGCGGACGCATTTACCTGTGGTTATTACATCCAGCACCATCTATTATTTTAAGAGACAGAGGTACGGTTACGTTTTATTGATTGATTCCTATCTATGTACTTTGACTCTCAGACTGGTTGGTGGCAACCTTCCGGCAGAAAATTACTAGTCTAGTTTTGTGCAAGTTGACACCGACCCACTGGGTCCCCGTTAAAGTACGGGATGTTGCCCGTCAAATAGCTGAGCGTGGGCAGAATGTTTTGTTGCGCGCTCTGTGGTCTGCGTGGGTGGTTATGGTTATGTGTAGCTTGTGTACTTTCTGTATATTGGGCCATGGTAGGTGCTATATCACCCCGTAGTCTATCTCTGTCCACATCAGGATCGGCTAAATTTGTATAATTATTAGTTGGTGGTGGTATCGTTGCTAGAAGCACGGTTTCCTTTATTATTTCAAGTTCATCGCTACTATTTTTTATTCCATCCCGTAGCTGATGATCATGTAAGTCTCTTATCCCGAAGTCTCTTGACTCTTTATATTCGTAACAGGTTGCAACAGAATTTGACCACTCTGGTTTCTCTGGCATGCCCCATTGTGTTCATAACATTATTTATTTTGTCTGTTCGAGCTCCACGTATTTCTTCAGTTCTTTTCACATTTCGCTGGCTGGCTCGTTCGCCAGAAAGATAAAACGCTACTTTGTTCGTCAGTCCTATGTTTACTTATGTCTCACGAGATATGTTTTTGGGATTCCTACTTGTTGGTGACAAATTTCAAATGGTCTCTGTGATCACCATGTGTTGCGCACCCACCTCCTCTGCTTTCTTTAATTTAGCTCTGATCTTGGAAAACAAGCCCATTACTATGGCTTTAGTTTTTTCGTCAAGGGCGTCAAGTTTCTCACACCTTTCTGCTAATTTTTACGGGGATCTGGCCTGCCCATGTCGTTTATCATATTACTCGGGCCTTCGTTATTTCTTCGTAACTCATGGGTTATGTCACCGAAATGAATAATTTTTTTCTTCTACTTCTTTTTTTTTACTAAACATATACATGTATATATATGTACGTGGTGAGTCGTATCTTTCTGTCTGATTCTGACAAAGCTTATTTATTCTCCTAGCAACGGGGTTACGTTCAATTACCTATGTAGCGGATTAACAATAATCTTACGGGAATAATAGTAAGAGGTAGGACAAGAGAGTAAAAGATTGGTGTTTGTCTTTCACTTGATTTCTTTAATTTTGCGCTTTATTTTTGTTTGAAGGTAAGTGGGGAAAAATATTTTTTTGGAATATGTGTTTCATTGTTTTCGTTAAAAAAAGAATAATAATAAAAATAGTGATAAATACTTCAGTTGATATGGGTGTGAGTTATTATTTTCAGACGTTTCCTCTGTCTATATAAAGCCTATTAATAATATCCCTCTGTTTTACTTTTGTTATGCACAAATTTTCCTAGTCCACTGCTTATTTAAGTCTGATATCTTGTGCAGTTTTCATTTTGGGTTTGAAAAGGATAAACACTAAAAAAAGGGGGAGCGGACGAAGTAATAAATATACATCAAAAATAAAAATTTTTCACAACCTTCTATTTGCCTAATAAGTGCCTCCTGTATGTTGCCTTCAGAGTGAGGAATAAAATTAATTTCATTATAAATGTCCTTACGTGCTAGTCCATATGCACACCAGTAGAAGTAAAATTTTGGGGACCATTTTCCTTCAGCACTAGCTATTTGTCTCCTTGAAACTGTGACAATCTGCAATTGGTATCTTAGTCCTGTTAGCTTCTGTGCTGCTGTTGCCGTTGCTTGTAGAGTATGACCAGAACTGTGGTCATTGGTCGGATCCTCGGCCTCTCAATTTTTGATCGTGGTATTCTCGTGTCACTGCACTATGTGTGCTTCTTGGGGGAATTTTTAAGCCACGTTAAATAAAAGAAAAAAAATTCCGACTCTTATCGTACCCTACACTGCGCATTAAAACTGTTACGTTACAAAACCTTTGAATAATTAAAAATTTTTTATATTGGTACCTTCTCAAACAATGTTGTAATCAAGTAGAATATAGAATATACCTTTTTTTACAGCAGCATTCTGCCCCTATGATAAATATTGTATCAGCCAAATAATTGGTAGATATATGTAGTAATATACCCCTAAACAGATTTGGTGAGTAGGTGGTATCGATGAAAAGACCAGTAGAATATCGTGGTAACCCGGTCAAAAAAGACTTATCTTCACAGTACTGGTTGAGGTGAATTAAAATGTTTAACATAGGTTTTAAGCAGAGGTTGCCATGAAGTCATCATGAATACATTAATTTTATGTGTTTCTGTAACAAAAAAGTATTTAAAAAAGTATGTTGGAGCTCATTACGATCGTGATCGTTATGCTAAGTTTCGGTTAGTCTAACTTCACTGATTTAAATATAGAGTGACTAGAAGTTATAGTTTCATATTACGTTTTTTTATATACTATATCTACATAAAAGCCAAAGTGATTTGTAATTTTTCATCATCAATCAACTGTTTCGTTAATTTTAATAAGAGTACGTCAGAACACAAACTTACAATACTTTAGTAGTAGCCAATGTATTAGATGCTGAAAATTAATTATTAAAGTTAATTACAACATGATCACTCTTTTGATAGTGATGCCAAACTGTATTATTAACAAATGTTGTTTATTAATGTTTCATATAATGAAAATTTAAGAAGTGTTTTACTCTGATAAGAAAATCACTTAGTCTACGTTCTTTTTAAAGTAAACTTCCATTCCTCTCTGCAGCCACTGTCATATCCTCTTCAGAGGGCGTACATGCACGCTGGTAGTAAAGACAAGAGCGATAAAATTTCAACAATACGTTAACGTGGCACCATTTCTTGCACATTATGCAATAATGTTAATTATTACGCATACGTTTGTATTCATCCACTAAAATTAACAATTTTTGACAGAGCCCAACAAACGCATTATTTTATTTTTTCATGGCACTGAGCAAATCGTGCTTCTATTTACAAGGATCCAAATTTAGAGCTTATTTTTTCCTAATAAATGTAAACAAAAAAGTAACATTAAAAATTAACACATTCAAAAAAAATAGTTAATGCTTAAAATAATGCTGATACGAGTAGAAATTTGTAGTATCACAAAATTATATGATATTCCTACTTAGTACAGTCCTACTTAGGATAATTGGGACGTCCTAATTTTTCCTTTAATTAAGAGGAATTTTTTTATTAAAGGTTGATTTGCAACAATTGTAAAGTTCATGTTAAATAATGTTAGAAATATCGTGGTAATATGAATTAAATCTACCTCACGTGGTTATAATTATTATTTTTTGTAGTTTTTGTTTGAAAACTTTTTTTTATATTATTTATAAAATGACATTTATTAAAGTAGTACCATATGTCATATTATTAAATTATTTATTATTGTAACATTAGTGGCCGAATGTTTGAAATTTTTAAATTAACTGACACACCCAATTTTTTACACCATATTCGCTCTCTACTACTCCTATCGATCCGCAGAAATAGCACCAAAAAGAAAAGTCATCTTACGTTCCCTATCACCTTCAAGAAGAAACTGTTTCAAAAAAGTCACACCCGCATGAAGAACACCTTTATTGCTCTAGATAAAAATTTCCATGAGAACCTGGACGTTAAAAACACGCCAACTTATGGGAAAATTACAAGATGAGTTGAACACCAAATGTTGTTTTTAGTTAAATAAAAACGAAGCCACACACCTCATAGACCATTGGTGACCTCCTTACTTCCGCACTGAAACAAGCAACCTCATACCACTACCACTGCGTACAACTAAACAGCCTCTTTTTCCTCTTTCCTTTCCACTTTCAACGATATAAGCAGAACGTTGAAAACATAATTATTTATAAACATAAACAAACAACATAAGATCAATTACTGATAATATTTATACTTAGGTTAAAAAACGTGGATCACAAAATTACAATCATCAATAATAATGTTGCTACTATTCTTATTATTATTATTATTACTATAATTATTATTTTTATTATTATTATTGTTATTATTATTTTTTCTTATTACTATTATTATTTATATAATTACTATTATTATTATTGTAATTATCATTGTCACTTGTAAAATTACTATTACCACTATTTTTACTATAACTACTACCACCACTAAAACTATTGCTATTATTACTACGATTATCGTATTCGGTATTATTTTGTTATTATAACTACTACCACTACTAATACTATTGTTATATTATTCGCTATTATTTTTACTTTATTATTATAACTATTATTATCAGTATTTGTATTACTTTATTTCCTACTGTAATTATCATCGTTGCCAGTAAATTCACTTCTATTTATTTTCCTTATTAATTAAGTGTGTTCGCTCTGTTAATAATAACTAGCACTACTTTAGCAATAACATTTGTTATAAGAAATACTAGCTGTCAAGAAAGACGGGAGGAGAAAGGGATACTGTCTCCTCTCGCTCTAGTGTGTTCAACTGGGAAAAGAATTTTCTGAGATTTGCAAACCATCACGTTCTCGAATCTAAGTGGCGGCCCTGAATCATGCAAGAGCGTAACCTAGAAATCAAGGTTTTCTATTCGATGATCATTCTCCCGGTTCGCACTCAGGACCTCTTCCCAATACCCCTACCTCTTGGCGTGTACACAAGAACGGCACCCCCGAATTGACCCATGTGAAACCATATATAAGGCCCAAAAATAACCGTATATACGAATCTCAATCAATCGATCCTACCATCCTTGACTCTCTTTTGGTCGAGGTCCTCTGCTTGACTCGTCTTGGTCAAGTTTCCTATACTGCTGCTCTCAATTGGTGGCACTCTTGCAAATTATCTTAATTCCTTTAGTCAAAATATCGGTCAATTTGGGTTGCCTCTAGTATTGGCAGACAATGAAAACAGTAAGTCAAAAGGAAGACAAAACAAATCTTTTTTAATTTTCACCTACACACCCACCCTTACGAGCAGCCTTTCCAAGCCCCCGGGGCTGCTTGCCTTTGTGCAAAGGAGCAAGCGAGTTGATTTATTCACGGGTACCTTTGCACCGTCTCGTGAAAGTGGCTGGCGTGGGGTTGTACCTCCCTCACGTACCTTACCGCCTCGCATCACGGCCTATCTTTGTCTATCTAACTGCCCGAACAGGAGACTTAAGTAAAGGGAATCCTGAGCAACAAGCGGTAGCTTAGCTCAAACCCTACACGTTACGCTGACGTAACAAAGAAATTTTGGAGGCTCCGGAGGGATTCTATTTGCTAGAGTAGCCATGTAGGGTCATTGAAATGATGATAGTACCGTAGATGCAACAGTACACTTGATTAATCTGACAGGTACACGACTAAATTCAAAAAGAACAAACAAGTTTTTTTTTAATTTATTTTTTTGTAATTGAAAAAAAGTAATAATAATAAATAAAAAAAATATATTTACGTTTTGAAATAAAAAATTAAAATAATAACAAAAGTAAAATATATAATAAAACGGGCATCTTAAAATGCATCCAATTTTAGACAAACAGGACTTAATTAAAATCGAAATAGCCATCAAACACGCTAAAAAAAAACAGCAATCATAGAATGACGAATCAGAGAAATTTTTGTATCTTAGAAGATTGTATTAAAGATCTACTAACTACTCTTTGAGGGAATTTAATTACTACCAGTCATTTTTAAAAACAAATTAGTACATTAGAAGACAGGATACTCTACCTAGAAAAAAGAGCATTAGGTTTATTAAAGGACACTCGGCAAGAACTCGATAGTTCCCAAGTATTTTTATGTAAACTACAAAGCGTAGTAGTCAAAACCACTTATGGGAACTAAGAGGACCTAAAAAAATTGAGTATCTTGTTCAACCAGCTTTAACTTTAAAACGAATTGTGATCAGAAAGGACTTGAAGCTCTTAAAAGAGAAGTGAAGCACATTCTCCGAATAATTAAGGAACATTTATTTAAAAAATCAAACACCCAATCCAACAAACTGTACGGACTCATAGCAGTGCTTACGAACGTCAGAGCCCAGTCAGAGCCTAATAAGGATGAAATTTCTGATTTAAAGGAGGAAATCGTCAACCTTAGGAGCTATATAGCAGAACTGCATGAAATCATCTCAACTAAGATCACAGAACAACATAGTAAGGACACAAACGAACTCACGACTTTATTTGAACTACTAAGCATCAAACAACTGTACGTTAATTTTAGCAACGCTTGATGTAAATAACTTATCCTTAGTAAGAAAATACAGACTAAGATAACTTACACCAAATCGAGGTATAAAACAACAGGAAGCGTTTCGCCGCAGCCATAATTGTGCCTTAGAATAGACGACAATCCATAAATAAAACAAGATGTAACGTTGCGTTTTCTCGCCCTGCGACACGTAGAGTGTTCCAGCCATGACGGTCCCGAAGCAACACTCAAAGACACTAAAATTATCAGCGATGTCTGCACTGGAAACGATGCAAATGGCACTGCACCTGAAACGTGAAAAACACTACCGCTTAACGACGCTCGCAGCTCGGCCAAACTCAGCTCGGCTCCTAGAGACTCTCACCTAGAGGAAGTCCCGCCGGGGGTAGCTCGTCGGAAAGCAAGCTACTCTCCTAGAAAGAAACGAGTCCCACGGCCTGCAAGAAAACGCTGTCTGGCAATGGCCTACAAATAACTACACGAAATGCGAATTTCTCGGATTATTAAGTCACTTTATTTGTTATTACACTTACACGGCGTCTAGGCCCAGAAAATATCGTCGCGATTCAGCGCTACGCCACGGTACAAAATCCGGCAATCATGCTTGTTTCTCACCCGCGCTCGCTCGAACGATCTCTTCGAGGCCTGATTTCAGGGGCCGGCTCCCACGACTCGCCTTGGCTACACGCGGTCGATACACGCACACACACGCTTCCACGCACTACTTCTTGCGACAATACTACAGACTACTTTACCTCAGGGTATACCATCGTACTCTCTTTTTCAGCGGCTAACTAAGCTGGTGACCTTGACCTCGCTTGACAACTGATGACGGTGGTGATGGTTCCTCGGTCGTCTTGCGCAAGGACGAATACGGTGGGCTGATCGTGGTCGCTGGCTCTCCTCATGGTTTTCTCCTTCTCTCTCGATTCTCTCTCGCTTACCTGCCGAAATTGCGAAAAACTCGGGAGCTCTGGTTCGCTCAAATTCTACTACAGAAGTGACGCGTTAGGCTCACTAATTATTGCAGCCTCACGCATTACCACCCTATATCTCCGTACATAAGTATTGACAGTCATACTAGCTACTTCTACTCCTACACATATACTTTTGCTTATACAAATACACTCGGATGCGGCGCTGTTTACAACAATAGATGACGATTCTTCTGGTACACATTCGTGGCGCGGTGATTACAAGCATATATGCATATGTGGTAAGGTACTACAAATCCTTATTTACTAAGTACATGTGTGTGTGTTTTTGTACGCCATAACTCTTAATACATGTGTTCCCGCAACTCTCTTGTCTTCTTTTCTCTCCTCGGCGCTAGTCCTTGTATTCGATTACTCTTACGTAGAACATGAAACGCGCAGACCCAGACCTTTATTAGCTTCTTGTAAATAAAAATAGATTCCACCTTGACGACGCGTTTCGGCGCTTAATTTTGTAGGGTCAGAGAAAGGCAAGACTAAAAAAAATTTCTGCAGAAGTTGATCTCCCAACCCTTAAATACGACAAAAAGGCAAAAGTGACCGACTGTATAAAATCTAAGAAACCTGCCTTATTGCTAATAAGCATGATAGCTGTACGAGTACCCCTAAAAATTTCCCAAAATTATACGCGATCGTGCCTTAAGGATACGGCTACGGCAATAATTGCTCATTCTGCAGAGCAACACATCCAAAATTCCATAACTGATACATCACACACAAGCTTTAAGAAACAAGTAGATAGATTGTCACTACCTGTGATCCCTTGTTTCAGCTATCCTTTCCCATAGAATATCTTTTCCAAACCTCTTAACTTTGAAGACATCGATCGTGAGATATGAGTACTTGTAGACTATATAAAGCAACGAGAAAAAAGGCTAGAAAATCTAGGAAAAAGAGAAAGAAAAACTCTAGAGCGCCTTAGAACTCCTGAGATTGAATACAACTCTAAAAGAGACTGCGAGATCGATGAAGAGCTTATTTAAGATTCCATAGACAAAACACTAGAAAAAAAACAGGCTTCTAAGAAAAAAGTACAGGATTGTCACTTATCCAAAAGGAGCAAAGCACCACGAATACGCCCTTGGATCAACCCAGCATTTCTAAAATAAAAAATTAACTGATAAGAAAAAAATAATAATAAATAAATAAATGAATACCCACCAAACCCAAAACTAAGGTCAAAGCCATAATTCAGACCCATACAGTGATTCAGCTGCAAATCAGAAGTACCTATTGAAAAACATGGGCAGTCACTTGGAAAGAATCTGGGACAACAGTGATTTCAATTTAACCGTCAGAAAAATTGACTTGCGTTGTTCTGCTTCAAGAGATGACACTGACAGCACTATAGTTATCATTTATAAGTAAAAGGTCAAGAACCTACTTCCACCGAACGGAACATTCATACCCAAACCTGTTAATCCAGTAGCAGCAACCATGGCAGCCAAAATAGTCACTCTCAAGGACGCCTCAGAAATCAAACCTGAATTTAACGGAGAAAACATACCGTTAAGCTTATTCTTGGAGGGTTGCGATGAGGCAAAGGTAATAATCAACGAGGCCGATCGATCTAATCTGACTAAACTCTGATAAGGAGCAAATTAACTGGAGAAACGAGAACAGTGATACATGGCCAAGCATTCAACGATATCGATGAATTGAAAAATCACATCAAAACGATTTATGCTTCCGCAAAAACCGTACACCAGCTGCAGGAGGAAATTGGAAATTAATTTCAGTGAGACCGCGATGCTGTTATAATACATGCGAACAGAATCCAAGATTTACAAAAAAGAACATTCGAAGCCAAAAGACTGAACGATGGGCACAGTGTTATCGAAGCTTTTAAAAACACTTTCGTTCAAAGACCCGTTGAATTTCTTAGAAATGGGCTAAGACCCGAAATTAAAATGAAATTGACTCTAGTTAATAATAAAGGGGTCAGTGATATCGTCGCGAGAGCAATTAAGGCAGAAAAGGTTATAGAGGTGCAGAAAGCTATAAGAAACTCTGACCCCAGAATGGAACAAAAACGAGAACGAAGACGCTTTACATTTTACTGTAAGATTTGCGAATCTAGTGAACATCTTGAAGAACAATGCCAATTTTTAAAGACACAGCCTATTGCCATTCCAAAACGCATTACTAACAATATTGCCACTATGATAACAGTTGAATGTGAGGTATGTAGGAATAGCGGACATACAGGCCAGTAGTGCAGAACAAATAGGCCGACTTGTCAGCTGTGCAACAAGGTTGGGCACCCTACCATCTATTGCTCCTTTTATAAGCCCCAACAAAAATACTGCGAACTGTGTAAGAGAAACAACCACAGTACCGATCAATGCAGGATTAAATGCCAAATCAGCAGAAATTTTGGTCACACACCTATTAATTGTCCCAAGTTAACAACTACCTTACACACCTGCACTACCTGCGAAAAAGTAGGTCACTGAAGCAACGAATGGCAAAAAAACCGGATTACGTGCCAGTTATGTGACAGAAGTGAGCATAGTGCAAGAACGTGTTTGATCGAACAAACCTCGACGCCACCTCCCTGCACATTATGTAACAGAACAAGACACACGGCTGCAACATGCAAGGTATGTACGTATTGTAAAAACCGTGGGCATACGATAACAGAATGTAAGAAAAGACAGTATAATAACGAACAAAAAATTTCGGAAAACGACTTGGGTATCCAAACTACGAGTGTGGTACAAGTGACACCCGGCGACCAAATGCGCTTGAACTTAAACCACAACTTAGCCGAGTGAATGCGATCAACTTAACAAACAGTTACCAGTATGAACTCTATATAGACATTACCCTCGGGTATACACAAGTCAACTTCATGATTGACTCGGGTTCGCACGAAAATATTATAAAAATCAGCAAAGTGCCGCTGAACGCCGTGGTCAACACCACTAAACCTATGGAATTTCAGGTAATACCTAATGAAATAATCGTATCTCACGGAACGACAGACCTGATGCTATTTAACCTCAGAGTTATATCCCACGTAGTCGACGAGTCAATCACAGTGCCGTACGATTGAATACTAAGAATAAGATTTTTGTTAGACTCAAGATGCGAAATAAATTTTGAATATCAGTTATTGAAATTCCCAGGAAAAGTAACTTGATTCAAGAAAAATTTATCACAAAAGATGACCAACGCCCATCAAGTCAACATTAATAAAACTTGGGGAGAACTGTTATATTTCAACCTATATAATCCAAAAAGGCAGATCTTAATAGACACAGGATTGGAAGTCAGTGTGGTAAAAACGTGCATGGTCTCCGAAATCTATACCATGAATCAGCGTAATGCTAAACTTTTCGGAGGAATCGGAGTCAACCATAAGAAAACTATAGGGTCAACAGCTACCAATTTTGGAACTTCAACGACTGAATTCCAAATAATTTCTGAAGACCCAAAATTACCGTTTGAGGGAGTCTTAGGGTCTGATTTTTTTACCTACCACAAAGTTAAAATAAATTTTAGAGATTAAATAATGATACTAAAAGGCAAAAGAACACCTCTTGGGCTAAGAAGTGGAAGGGCTTAATCCAACACTATTCAGACAAGTCTGAGGCCAATCACGCTAACGACGACTTCATTAACTCACTCGACAGCGAAATAGTAGCCGACGAATTCTCGAGCCTTGGAGAAAGAGAGACATATTTATATACCGTTAACAAAACCTTTAAAGAGCTAGGCATACCTGGAGAAATTAAGGAAGCGACTAACGTTTACTTCATCTAAAAAAGTGAGGGCAATTACAGTAGCTGTAGCATTAGAAACATGGATACAACTTCTAGCAAGAATGGGATCAGACTATTGAAAGAAATAATTAACCTAACTGATTAACAGGAAGATCAAATGAATCAGACCAACAGGCTACTTGAACGCAATCATGAGTGCTTATATACATAAGGCGACTAATTAACTGCTACGAACATCGCCACACACCGTTTACCGACCATTGACAATATTCCCATAGTAACGAAACAGTACCGACTACCTCACGCATTACAGACCGAGGTTGAACGTCAAGTACAGGATTTACAAGGAAAAGAGATTATAAGGAAACCGCGATCTGGCTACAGTACTGCTCTTTTGATTGTGCCAAAGAAAAGCCCCAACACGAAATCTAAATGGCGCGAAGTCCTCGAGTTAAGACCTCTTAACAAAAAAATGATTCCTATGAGCTTTTCACTCCTGAATATAACAGATGTATAAGATCAAGTTAAACATTTCAAGTATTACACTGTGATTGATTGCAAATTAGGGTTCCACCAAATTTTGATGCACCTAGACGATCCATACAAAACAGCTTTTTCGACGCCCAACGGACATTACGAATTTGTAAGGATGCCATTTGAGTTGAGAAACGCAGCTGTGGAATATTAGTCAGCCATGATGAAAACGCTTGAAGGAATAATAGGCAAAGTAGCCTTTGTGTACATGGACGACGTAATTATATATGCAAAAACTCTGGAATAGCACGAGAAACTATTCAATCAAGTGATGGATCGACTTAGAACAGCTAATTAGAAACGAGAATCAGCTAAATGCAGCCTAATGCAGCCAGAAATTATTGACTTAAGACACATTATTAATGAAAAGGGACTTAGCCCAGATCCTAAAAAAATAGAAGCACTAAGATTGTACCCAGAACCAATAAACATAAAAAATGTAAGACAATTTCTCGGATTCGCAGGATACTATTTATTCCTAACTTCACTAAGATAGCTCAGCCACTGAGCAAACTTCTCCAGAAAAATGAAACGTTTCCCTGAGAAAAAGGCAAAATCCAAGCTTTCCAAGATATAAAAAGAGCCGTATGCACTGCACTGGTACTTCAGTTCCTGAAAATGGATGATCCATTTATTATAACAATGGACGCTTCCGGTTACGCTATAGGTAGTATACTATCGCAAGGTTAAATCGGTAGTGATCTCCCGATTGCATGTACATTTCGTGTGCTAAGGGGCCCGTATACGTATATTGCCGAAAATTTACTATCGTAACGAACTACCAACCGTTGGTTTGGTTCCAAACCGCCGATTTCAACACGAGAAGACAGAAATGGAGATTCAAACTCTCTGAATAGGATTATGAGATAGTGCATAGGCTGGGCAGATTAAATTTACCAGCAGATCTGTTATCTCGTAACCCAGTACCAGTAGACAAAGTAGCCGTACTGATGCAACGTCAAAGGGATCTCCAAGAACAACTCTCCAAATCCCGTGCCCTTACCTCAATCAGTGCAATCACCACAAAGTCAAAGGAGCCCGGAGGTGAAGAAGAAACAGGGTCAGCCTCAAAAACGCGACACTGTTATAGTACCTTACCCATTGACACAGGACGTTAACGCAACCAACCAAGAAGAACTAGAAAAAAGAAAAATTAAGAAAAGAAAGGACAGACCCACAACCCTTCTTTCAGAAAAACATCTACTAAGAACAACTATGAAGCAACTTAGAAGGAAACAAGACAATTTAGTACATACCAGTGAGCCTAACTCATTGGACGAAGAGTCAGCAAACACGAGCGATGAAAGGGACCTTGACATGCGCTGTAATATTAGAGAAACTAAAGAGTTGTTTGAACATAGGTTAAACAACGTAGCGTATTTCGTATCCACAACAGGAGCCCTGTGTGACGAAGGTGCAAGAAGGCTCATTAAGGCTAACAAGGTACCTGCACAGCAAGAACTAAGATTGGGTGAGATAAAAAAACAAAAATTAACAAACAAACGATACCAATTCACCCTGTGTGTCACGGATAACGAAGTGAAATCTCAATCTCTGATAAACGATAGATTAAGAAGCCTATTTAGGGATTTACGATCAATTCTAATAAAAAAGAGCTTGGCCACGTGTAGCATTACTAAGGCAGAATAAATCTGTAACTTGGACTGGATGGCCGTAATCAGTATAATGAAAGACACATTCAACATCAACGACATAAAGGTTATAATTTGCAAAAATACTTTGCAACATGTAGAAACCAGAGATTGAAACACAATATCTTACGAAATGCATAAGTCATCTATAGAACGATACAAGCAATTCTAAAATATTTGCCAGCATTTGCGAAGAATATTACTGGGAAGGTTTGAAAGATGACATCTAGCGTTGAATTGGGCAGCACTTAGAATGCCAACTGAGGAAATCAATTAGGCTAAAAACTTAGCAACCCATGTTAATAACAGATACCCCTGGAACTGTATTCGACAAGGTCGCGTTAGATATCGTTGGGTGCGTACCCAAAACGAAGAATGGTAACGAATATATCCTAGCTATGCAGGATCAGCTGTCGAAATTTTGCATGGCAATACTAAAACAATACTAAAGGACGCAACATCTACAACAATTTGCAATGCTTTTGTAAAGCATTTTATTTGTATTTTTAGAGCTTTTAAAGTGATACTGATCAATCAGGGACAGAATTTCCTATGCGATTTGATGAAGGGAGTCGCGAAACATTTTAAGATCTGAAAGGTAAATACAATAGCCTTTCATCTCTATTTTAACAGATCATTGGAAAGATCGCATCATTTCCTGGGCGAATATTAAAAGCAATACGCCAGTGATAAAAAAGACTGGGACGAATGGGTAGAGCTAGTAACTCTAAATTACAATACATGCGTTCAGGAGAGTACCAAACACAAGCCATACGGAGTTGTATTTGGAAGATTAGCAAGACTACCGTCGACAATCCCTCTGACAGAAGGAAGTATATAAGCAACATTAGGAAAGTCGTGTATGATAACCTTGTCTTATCAAAAATAAAATTCACGGGATATAACGACTAAAAAATAAACAAGAAATTTTTTAGGGTAGATGATTATCTATACTTATTAAAAGGAGTTAAGTAGGGCAAATTTGGATATTACTTCTCCAGACCCCATAAGATTCTAGAAGTATTAAATAACCATAATATTAGGATTTAAGTTGGTAAGGAGCACAAAATTATTCACGCAAATAGGTTAAGAATTTCCCATATGTTACCTAAGAAGAAAAATTCCCTACTAGTGATAGTAAATTAATTAGCCTTAATTCTGATTTCAGAACTCTGAAGATGTTGGTTTACGTCCTCACTCGCTTTGCCTTGATCCATACCAGCAACGAGTTAATACGTTACGTAAGAACGGTCAACGTTTCTACTATACAAACCTTAGAAGTAGAACCATGTGACATCGCAGCCAGCACAGTAAACGAAACTGAATGATACATACAACTCTTACAAATAAATGAATACGTGCGTACCCCAATACAAGCATGTACGATAAAGATAAATAGATCAATCACCTACTGCGGAAAATTTTCATTCAGTTTGGTGATCAGAAACGGAGAAGCTAGCTTTATAGAGAGAGTCAGCCGAGAAGACTGTAAACTGATGATGAACAAAGGAATTTACGTATGTGGTGAGCTCCAATTTACTGGTATCCAAAAAAACATATCGAAAAGTAGACCAGCTACCTTCACTAAAAAGGCAACTGCTGACACGCACTGTGACGGAACTTTTTACTCCGATCGTTACGGTTCGTGGGATGACGTCTCAGTCATCGACGAAATCCAATTTGGTGGATAGGAATACGAAGCCCGTGTGGATCTGAACCAAGACGCAATAATTCTACTATCAGGGACTAGAGGCGCGTTTGAGGCTGGACACTGCCTAGATTAAGATAGAAATAGTATATTTTTGCAAATCTCACCTTTATTCACTTGTAACTTCAAGAAATATAGTATACTATTTGAGGGGATAGTCAAAAGAATGTACGATGTAGAAAATAGAGAAGAACAAGTCGTCTACTCCTATCTATCAAACGAGGTTACCTTCGCCTCAGCCGTAAAATCCAGGCTGAATATTTGTGGATACAATGTGATCAAAATTGAACACCCCAAACTGCTTATTTATGAAACAGTAAGAGGGCAATCATTTTTAATCAACTCCCGCAAAAGTACAGACGATATGGATCTCTTTTCTTATGTAAACTTCAAATTCAGATACGTAGAAAAACACATCTGTGACCGAGTACAACTACTGTATAGGGATATGATGATACAACGCTGTAGAGTAGAACGTTTGACACTGGAAAACGACCTAGCTTTCGTTTACAAATCTCCTGATCTTTTTACTTAAAATGTAATAAAAGGACCTGGATTTACGGCAATAGTGACAGGAGAAGCTATGAGGATAATCGAATGCATCCCAATTGAAGTCGCCCTGGCCAGAACAAAGAACTGCTACGCAGAACTACTGGTAACACACAACGAAAATACGATGTTTTTGACACCCAAAAACCCATATCCTACAAGTGCATGGAACTACGACCACATCCAATGCTGTATTTTCACCTCTCTACAGAATAGACGGAGGACGGTTTCCAGTGCAAGGAGTCCCAGTGGAAGTAAAACTTCCAAGAGCGTTAAAAATGATGTCAAATGCTACTTCGCAATACACCAAAGTAGCCCATTTAGCCACCAGTGGAATAAATACTAGCAAAAACCTGGACAGATTGAGAAAGCACATAACTCTTCCAATAGAGAAAGATGCCTCACTTAAAAATATCGCAAGGGAAATGCACTGTAAACCAACTACAGATAGTTACAGTACTACCTCCAAACTATTGAGTGAGCGCACCTTAGACAAAATAGTTATTTTAATATGGAAATGACTGTGGGGCAAATTCTTAGACTTTGAAAATGCTAGCGCAGGCTTCATAGGACTTTTCGTTATTCTATACGTCTCGCCTACAGATGGTCCACACATCTATTGGGCGCAATTGGGACTTCGCTTGCAAACTTACTGCTGTTTTTAGCTAACGGACCCACCGACAATCCAAACAATACTGCTGAACGAGGGTCACTACCACAAAGTCCTTTCATCTCATATCACCAACCTGAACCTCCTGACGACCCCATCATGATCCATAGAGACGACCACCACCAAATTCAGTTAAAAAATAAACAAGATAAACAACCCGTCATCTATACCTTAATGCAAAAGAGCGAAAGGACGATAACCAGTTCTTCAGGACAAACTAAGAACATACTATAACTAAAAGAGCGAGCAAGACGGCGTAGAAGTTAAGCTATGATTTAATGTGAGGAAATATTGGTTTTTGTATTCAATAAGTAAATTTAATGTACTCAGTGTACTGTTTCTAGGTCATCATCAGAAGCCGTTTCAGCGGGGGGTGGGGGGGGTGTAACATTTACAGCCAAATCTTCAAAAATTTTAAATTATCAGATACACTTACTCCTCTACACTGTCCTTGCTCTCTTCTATCCTTATTCATCCGCCCAAACAGTATCAAAAAAGAAAGGAATTTAACGTTTCTTATCGTTTTCAAGAAGAAACCATTTCAAAGAAGACACATCTGCTTGCAGTGCACCTTTATTACTCTAGATAAATTTTCCGTGAGAACTTAGACGCTAAAAACATGCCAACTTGGGGAAAAGTTCCAAGAAGTGACAAACAATAAATGTTGTTTTAAGTCAAATAAAACAAAGCTACACATTTCGTTGGCCATTGGTGCCCTCCTCACTTCCACACTGAAACAAGCAATCCTATGCCACCACTACGACGTACAACTAAACTGCCTTTTCCCCCTTTCCTTCACACTTACGAATAAGCACTCGTGAGTATTATATTAAAACAAAATATATATTCAAAGAACTGTATAAAAAATAACAATTACTCGTGGGTGCATGTGTATATGTGTGTGTTTGTGGACGCTTGTCCAGCGCAAATACTCGACGAGCCTGCAGTGCAAAATTGTGGACGGGGCAGACCTACGTGGGCTACTCGAGGGCCACTGCTCTTTAGAAATTACGGTCAACAAGGGATCGATACTTACGGTATCACGAACGTCACTCCTTGACGATATCTCTCGTAGGCCAAGTTTACTCGGGAGCAGTGGAGCGGGTACGCTGAGGTCAGTAGGCGTCTCTACTGGCAGCGTTTGAAGGCCAAGATCGACGGTATCAGCCCTGGTGACCCTGAGTCCAGCGTCGCTTGCTATCCTGGCAGGACCCGAACACTCAGCACCAAGCATTGCACCAGGAACAGCTCAAGCACAGCCAGTAGAACCACAACCGCAGAAACAAAAAAACTCTGGAGGACGCTTCTCACGTCCACCAAAACAAAATTCGCTTCTCACGGGAAAATCGAGAATACCTAAAAGTTGCTTCTCGCGCGCTTGCAGTCCCAAGCTAATTTGCCCTCTTTTTGGCTTTTACCCTTTTATCTCTTTTCCTAACAGTCCTCTTCGCTTTTTCTCCTTTCCCTCTTTTCCTATCTATCCTAGCCTACCGATGATGGCTCGACGGTATCTCACCGTCACAGTTTATTGTTATTATCATTATTATTGTTTGTATTATCATGGTACGATTACTATTACTACTATTGCCACTGCTGAAACTATTGCCATTATATTTGCTATTGGTATTTTTATTTTTATTATTACTGTTACTGCTAAGCAATTATAATTATCAATTTTTACTATTGCTTTCATCGCTTACTCTTCTATTAATAATTAGCACTACTTTAGTAGTGACATTAGTTATAAGAAATGCCAGATGTAAGGAGAGATGGGAGGGAAAAGGAATATTGTTTCCCCTCTCTCTAGTGTGTTGGACTGGGAAAAGGATTTTCTAAAATTTGAAAACCATAACATTCTCGAACCTGAATGGTGGCCCCGGATCATGTAAGGGCGTAACCTAGAAATCAAACTTTCCAATTCAATGATCGCTTTCCCAATTTGCACTCAGGACCTCTTCCCAATACCCCAACCATGCATGAACACAAGAACGGCACCCCCGAATTGATCCATGCGAAACCATATAAAAGGCCCAAAGCCTCCCAAACTAGCCAGTCTCAATCAATCAGTCCTACCATCCTTGACTCTCTTTTAGTCAAGGTCCTCTGCTTGACTCGTGTTAGTCAAGTTCCATTTACTGCAGCTCTTAATTGGCAGCACTCTTCCAAATCGTCATTGTTTCCTGCAGTCAAAATATCGGTCGATTTAGGTTGCCTCTAGTATTGGCAACCGATACAAAAAAGATAGTAAGCAAACAAAGTTTAACACAAACATAACTTTTTTAATTGATCTGTTCACGGATACCTTTGCACCGTTTCGTGAGAGTGGATGGCGTGGAGTTGCACCTTCCTCACGTACCTTACCACCTTGCATCTCGGCCTATCTCTGTCTATCTGACTGGCCGCACAGGAGACTTAAGTGAAGGAAATTCTGAGTGGAAGCTTAGCTCAAACCTCATACGTTACGTTGTCGTAACAAAAATTTTTTGGAGGCTCTGGAGGGATTCAATTTGCTAGAGAAGCCGTGTAGGGTCATGAAAATGACGACACCACCGTGGATACAACAGTGCACTTGATTCATCTGACAGGCATATGAATAAATTTAGAAGGAATAAACAAGTTTTTTTTTGCTTAAAAAAAAAAAAAAAAATAAATAATAATAATGAAAAAATGATGATTATAAATATAATATACACACCAAAAGGGGCATACTAAAATCCGTTAAGCCAACATGTACCCTATTAGCTAACCAATTTAAGGCAAAGAGGACTTAATCGAAATTGAAATAGCCATCGAATACGCGGAAAAAAGATCAACAACCATAGAATCACGAATCAGAGAAATTTTTGTTTTTTAGAAAATCATAATAAGGATTTGCAAACTACCCTTTAAGGGCATTTTATTACTACCAGTCACTCTTAAACATAAATTAGTACATTAAAAGACAGGATAATCTACTTAGAGAAAAGAGCATTAGGGTTATTAACAGACACTTGGAAAAAGCTTAATAATTTACAAGTATTTTCATATAAATTATATAGCATAGTAGGACGACAGAATATATATTAGTGATAATAAAAGTTATTTAAAAAAAATTAAAACTCTAGTCAAAGTAAAGGATCATTTTAAATTTTCACTAACCAAAGAAAAATTTATTTTGTAAATCTTATTATGAAGTTTACTTTAACCTGGAGCCCCTGTTTTATCGTGTACTTCACGGTTATTTTTTTTCTGACCACCCAGCCTCTCTGTGCCTAACTTTAACCAATACCTTGGTTTATGATAGTCAATGAATTTTGCTGTATTGTCTATAACAGAGTTATATTGGTTCTATGTGTGTCAACCTTTGTAGACTATGTCGTTGTGAGTTGTGTTGAGTGTACTATGTGCGGTAAAGATGCCCAAGTGATAGATAACAAAAACAAAAAAAAAAAAAGTCCCGGGCCAGCGATAGCGCGCGAATTGGTGCCCAGCTCATCCGCATCTCTAGCAGACAGAATTTAGAACTGATTCCGGCGTGGGAACCTCCTTTATTGGAAGTGGAGAAGGGTTCCGCGTACTGCCAGCAGCTGGGAGCGAGATGCTGCTTGGTCACGTTACTTTTAACGTTATGAGGGCTGGAAGAATTACCTAGTGGGTTTGCTCTTCAGCCTGTTCTTCATCCGTACCCTCTTGATCTAGTTACTCCCAGACTGCCCCCTCTTCCTCTTCCGCTGGTTCCAGTTTCAGCTCTAGCCGCTTCTCGATGGTGTTGAGGGGTGGAGGGAGTGGCTTGTTGACTTGTTCTGTTCTACAATTAAAGCGTTGAGGTCGTAGTCGTCGGCCCTAATTGGCTAGTCCAGTGACGTGGGGCTGGTTGGCGGTTCGTGGAAATGCCGCCTCTTCCACGTCTTTCTTCTCCAGTGAGTACAGCAACAGTCAGTTTTGACAGTACCTCTTCACTGTAGATTTGTCTTCTGCTGTCTATTGCCTACGGACACTTTGATTTCAGGTGAACTGCACACTATATAATGCAGGTTTGTTGTGTGACTGTTATCTTAGCAGTTTGTGCACAGCCTGAAAGGTGCCATCGACTTTTCTCCATGTTGCTTTCTTAAGAGGCAACGACGACAGGGCTGACATTTTCTTCTGTGTCTGTTAGATTACCTATCTGCGCAAGCGTGGATTTCCTGGATGGGCTACTGCGTCATAGTTTTGGTGCGCCGATTTCCACAGCTGTGAACATGCGTGAGGATGAGGGAGATGAAAGAGAGGTGGAGAAGGAAAGTAATGCTTCGAGTGCAGACAATACGGATGATGATGATGACACCACGCTGTCTGCTTCTAAGGTTTGTCTGCTGCTCAAACGTACCAAACATTATGTTGATATTTTGTTACAGCGATTGGGTAATGAAAGAAAAAAATCAGTTAAGTTAGCACTGAAAACTGCTGTAAGCTCTCTTGATTCTGCGTTGATTAGTACATCTTTTGCATATTTAGCTAAACTTGTGGTTGAAGATGAACGTCACAGTAGTGAACTTAAATTGCAAAAGATAATTGACAGATTACCTTTGACTGTCACAGAAAACTGGACATGGCCAGTTACAGGGAAAACCAAAACATTTTCTGATGCTGTGGAACGAGACGCACATAGTAATGTAGTTCTTGGTGATAGTAAGTTGATTCTAATAAGAAATGAGACTTGACTAAGAATAGGTCCTCTCAATGAATATGCTAATGAATATAAAACAGCTTTGCACACTAAAAATACGTTGAAAGCTATCTCTGCAACTGATCTGGGCCTAAAAGTTAGACGAGTTATATTGGCTTCTAACAAATCAGTAGTTGTTGAGGGTTAGGCACTACAAAATTTGATAATATGCCCTAATTTAGTAAAACCAGTACTATAAACTATGGCGAATAACACCACAAATGTAAACTCTAACAGATTTGTTATGGAACACGTAAATTCACAATTTATACCAGCCCACTTACATGACATTGAAGGACTTGTCAAAGACTAAAGCATGGTCGTATTTGGTATTAGTAAAACATTTTTTAAGCCTAGTACACCAAACAATTTGTCTCATATATCTGGACATCGTTCAACAAGACTAAAAGTATCTGACATTCCACCAGTATACGTTAAACGTCCAGAATTCTCAATTGCAGAAATCAAAAGCAAGTATTCCACTGTACTCTGTATCGTAGTGTACAGGCCGCCCAAATCTTGATTCTGGGCTAATGTTGAGACTGCAGTAAAAAATAGTGCTTGCGTATATGATCAGCTATTTTTAATGGGTGATTTAAACATTGAGTAACATGCCGATTCCACTCATAAAAATATTTTCCAGTGTTCTTTGAGTTCCATGGGTCTAGAGAGGTTACCTTTTAATCATACTCATCATAGTGCAGAATCAAACTCAACAATTGACTATATCTGCTTGAATGAAGTCCACTATGTAAAAACTTATGAGCAACTGAGACAGCTATAGATCTCTACATGTAGTGTACCTCCAAAGGCTGAGAAATGTCGATCCTACAAATGCATTGATGAAAATAACGTGCTTAATGATTTAAGTAAAGTTGGTTGGAGTTTCTTGTAGAATGTATATCTTCAAGACAAAATGAGTCTTCTTATATAAGAATTAACCAGAATACTGGACCACCATACGCTCTTTCGAGCAGTAACCATGAAGAGTAGGCCTAAACATGGCTTTCATCTGACATCAGGGAATCGATCAAAAAGCGTAGTTAGATATGGCGAGATTATCAACGTTATAGGACTGATGAGTTTCATACTGCTCACAAACAACTGCACAATGAAGTAAAATTAAATGTAAAAAATGCTATGCATGCATATTATTGATGTATTTCTTTAGAATGCAAAACAACTGCAAAAACTTGGAATACAGTTAAGTCATTGGGCTTAATTAGACACAATGAGCCCCTTACCGATTTCCCTATACTTTCTACAAAACTTAACAAGTGCTTTATTGAACCGCAAGAGTCTCGATTACTACCACTACCCCAAGGGCCGAGAATCTCACCAGACCATCGCTTTTACTTTGGTGATGTTGCATTACCGGATATACAGGAGGCCTTCAGCTCTGCACATTCTAATGCAACTGGAACTGATGGATTAAATCTAAGATTTCTTAAAATATGCTTGCCAGTTACTTTTCCATTTTTAATTGACATATTTAACTCATTAATTCAGTTTGGCATTTTTCATGACGTATTGTATCGAGCATTAGTCTTGCCAATTCCCAAAAAGATTAATCCTACTCTGGTATGCGACTTCAGACCAATCAGCATATTGTGTATTTTGAGTAAGATTTTGGAGGCAATTGCATTGAAACAAATAATGAGTTATCCTAATGGAAATAATACACTTGAATGTCTTCAATCTGGTTTTCGAAGGCAGAACAACTGCCACACTGTACTAGTGACCGCATAGTCGACGACATTGGGGAGACTATGGACAGGAACTGTGTTACATTAATGATAAGCCTTGATCGGTCACGAGCCTTTAATGTGGTCAATATTGACAAACTTATGCCAAACTTTTGACCATTGGCTTCTCTGATGTTGTGGCATCGTGGACTGGGTCTTACTTAACTGAAAGATCGCAGACCGTTTGTACACCTACTGGTGAACTTTCTCAGACACTCTTTCGTAGCTCGGGTGTACCTCAAAGAAGTTTACTTGGGCCATTGGTTTTTTCAATTTTTTTCAATCACATAACAGTAATTTGTAGAGATTGTAATTATCATATTCATGCTGACGACTTTTATTTTTATATGTGAGGTAAGGCCCAAGAGACCAGAAATATTATACAGAAGGCGAATAAGATTCTAGCAGATATCTCAATGTGGTTAGATATAAATGGCCTTATTGCTAATGATAAAATAACAAAAATGACATGGTTTGGCACTAGAGGCATACTGCCGTCTCATATAGGAAAGTCGTTAAGTGAAATTTTTTAAAAACTTTGATCTTACACCAAAAAAAGACGTAAATGACATGAAATTTGGAATTAGCGTCGGCAAGAAGGCGTAAGAGCACCTAATGCCCTTTTTACTCTGTAAAGTCAACGAGAAAGCGCATGGATTCCAAAATAAAAAGTCGTTATGTACTTGAGGAAGTTTTTGTTCTGGAAGTAGCATGAGCTGGGGCTTTGCTTACAAAGAAAAAAGGCCGTAAGTACAGAGCAAATGAAGACTAGGAGTGTAATTGTACTTAATGACTTTCTTGTATTGTAAACGCATTGGTTTACGGGGGGTCTTTGCAGCCAAAAAAGTCATTAAGTGCACTTGACGTCTTTCTTTTGAAGGAAATTATGCCAAGCAAAAGGCGCAAGTACATTTTTTCAAATTTTCCGTTGGAAAATCGACTTTTTTTAGTGATCAATGCAAAGATCTTGTCATGTTTACCCCAGAATCATAATTTCTGCAATTTAAATATTTTATTTTTATCATATTTGGAGCACAATTAGTTTTTATTTGATATTTTCAGTTCTGAATAAAGTGCACTTATCGACTATCTTTCTTGGGACGGCAGTATAAATAGTAGTCTGTATGAAAATAACTCATTACCTGATATATTATTTGACGGTGTGATTATTAGACTTGCGAAAAAAGTTAAGCTGCTAGGAGTCACGCTCGATAGTTTATTAATATTGTGACCACATTATATGATAGTCGCAAATAAATGCTTCTCTGCACTAGCACAGATAAGGCGCTTTAAGGACAGTGTCTTGAGTAACACTAAGCTGCTCCTGGTATGTACACTTATATTTCTACACCTAGATTACTATGCACTTCTTTTTATGGCCTACCATCGGAAACGGAGATTAAGATGACTCGTTGCCTGCATGCTGCCCTTTGCCTCATTGATGATATTCGAAAATTTTGAGGATACTACACCAGCTTCTAAAAAATATGGTATTATGCCATATTCTAGTAGAAGAAGATATGTTATGCTGTGCCATATACAAAGAATCCTTACATCGCAGAAGCCTACATACATTGCTGATTTATTAACTTTCAAATATGTCTCACCAACTGCAGCCAACCTCAGAAATTCGAATACTACAGAGTTACTTGCGACAGGTGTTAATCAAGATGCTTATAGACATTCGTTTACCATTAAAGCTTCTATTGAACGGAATGCATTGCCTGCTAATCTACCAACCATCCCAACTCCAGCATCGGTTAAAAACAAATTATTTAAACATATCATTAGTAAAGATTTTAGACTAGACATATATATATATATATATATATATATCCTTGTATACGTTGTTAAATGTGCAGTTAATCAATCCTATATTTTTAAAACTTTTAGAACACTGTAAACAGTAGATTTTATTGTATTTGATTTGTACTTTTTAATTTATTTTAAGTTATTTTAACTATTATTTTGTACTTTATCTCAATTACTTTTATTGTAATTAATTTATGTGTGATGTATCATGTATTATTCTGACCTGCATGTCACTTGCCTTATATAAACTGATTTTAGCTGTCTTGTCAAAAATTAAGCCTAGACTAGTACAGACCGCAAGTCCTTAGTTTCAATGAACACACTCTATCCACTCTACCTCAGCCGTTGCCTGTCCCTAACTTCGTCTAAGTCCGGGAACAGCATCATCTTCCAGGGCACCAGGACCCAGTTTCTCCTGGTTCGTAGGGATGGGTCTCTATCACATTTACATGTAACACATATGTATTACATGTGTAACACATGTGCAATGCATGTGATACAACTCGTCATGTTGATAGAGATTCTTTTTACCAGTTAATTGCATTTAGCGCAACTAAGCAAGTGATTTTCTGTCAATAAGCTTCTGTTATGCTCGGTTATTAAGAAAGATTGTCTTTGTTGACAAAAGAATAGGAGAGTTTTATTAAGTATCATTCATTTGTGTGTAAGTTAACCTCTGTTACTTTTTTATTCTTTTACAGTAATTGAAGAATTTTAGACTTAATATACTTAAGGTTATAGAACAAACGCTCATTTTTTATAATATGAAGTAGAAGACTTAATAAATAATTCATACCATGTAAGAGTGGATCAGTTACCTTAGACATTGTTTTTACAGAGAAAATTTCCATGTAGAAAGATCATGAAAAATTTTGTTTTATTCGTCATGCAATAATATATTTATGTTTTAATTATTCCCGGAGACATAAATATTCAGCAACTCTTGTAACTGTTTGGAGTTGTACGTCAATAATGATCAGTCATTATTGTGAAAAATATTCTAAAGCATTGAAAACCTTGAAGTTACAAGTTTTTTGTACAGGTTTCATCTGATAGTTGGAAAGTTTAAAAACAGGAAAGCCCTGTCATGACAAGGACTCACTAAAATAAGAGATAGTAAAAGAGTTATTAAGAAGGCAAAGTGCAATAACTGCTAATCAGTGTACTCCAATCATGAAAGTAAATTTCTTAATCAGCATTGGTATGTTCTAAGAAGAATGTATTACAAAGCTTGCAACGTTTCTATGCATGTAAGGATTTTTACAGAGTTATTTGTAAGGTTAAAGCTAGGGACGACCTCAGCTTACCTGTAACTTCACATAACGATGAAACTTATAATGCTACACAGGTCATTACGCCTCCTATGGAGGATTTTCAAATGGAAGTACAAGGATCGAAATTAGTAAGTTATTTTTTAATAAGTCACTCTTATTAAAAATAAAACTTAAAGTTATTGTACAATTATACACTGTTTTAAGAATGTTTTAATTATGATTTTTCTGATGTTTTAATCATTTAATTTAAATGTATGAAATAAAATGTGGTTCAACAATTGCAGATCTTACCCAGCTCAGAATTTTGTGTCGTGGGTATTGCTGGTTTAAGTCATCAATTGCTTGAATCTTTCTTGCTGTGCAATCGAAACTTTGAAGTTATCAAGAATGAAGCTTTTAAAAAGTTTCTAAAATTACTCAATCCTTTGTACATATTTCCGAACACTAATAATCTGAAAAATTCTATAGCCAATGCCACATTAAGTGCAATGAAAAAATATTTTTCGTCAAATTCGTATCTCATGGGTGTGTATTCCGAATGAGATGATAGCAACTTGTATGTTGTAAGTTTTTTGATACAACACAATAAATACCTGTTTCTGGATTTTGGAATTTTGACTGTTATAGATAGGTTGAAGAAACCCTTGAGTACCTTCATTACTTTTTGTATTATATTAGCTGTGGATACAGTTGGAGTAAATGTTGAGTATATCCTTTTACATTCTGAAATCACTCTTAGTCATAGAATAAATTGTAACGAAAAAGATCGCTATATTAGCTGTACATTCATCAACCTTATTGAAAAGTTGAAAAATTTACATTTAATGACCTAGCACAAACACCAGAAGATAGACTAAAACTTAAAATGTATGATAATACCTTATTGGCATTTGAAAGCTATTTCAATGGAACTGCTGATATTTTTTTGCTTGAGGCTGTAGAAAAATTATTAGAGTTGACTACTACTGATGCGTTCAGGTTTCACCGTTCAGTATTGTAAACAATAATAATATTTTCTAGCCCGGTTTTGTTTGTAGCTAACTATTTAGAATCGAAGTAAAAAGGAAGGTGTTTTATTTCACAAGACTTTTTAAATCAGTACATGTATTCATTTACTATTCGACAATTTGACAAAGAGATTTTCAAGGGATTTTCTACGTACGTCAGGAACGATGGCTTGGTTGAGACAACATCATCTTTGAATCTTCAAGATAGTTATGATTTCTGGGATAAAATATCTGTTGAGCATAATCGCTTTAGTAAAACTGCTCTAAAATTAATTACTTTACCGGAAAACTTGAAAAAAGTTAATTTACTAAAGGCTTTCTAAAAATTACACGATTCTCAAATGATAACAATTTTTATTTATGCGTTTCTTTCAATTTAAATTAATTGCAAATTCGATTCTTATACAATATGGAACGCACTGCCGTGCATGAAGCATTCAAGCGTTTAGTCTGAGATTAGTACAAAGTAAATGACGTCAGGTGCATGGCAAGCATGTCTAATAATTTGTACATGTAATGTTTCTTCATGTCAAATGTAATAAATACAAAAATATTTTCTTAATATTTAACTTTTTTTTTAACATCTTCCATGAAATTCTTACGGCTTTCTCACTTATTTTTTGTAATTCATGTTTTAATTTCATATTTTCTTATACATTAACAGACCCTTCATACTCTACATTACACTAACATTTAATTAAAAACATTTGAGATTTCTTGAATACAATACGAGTTACTGATTTGTGATTTTGCATATTCATTCAATGAAGAAGTTCATTCCAGATATAAAGTTTTTTTCTGCCCTAGAGTGCAAAGTGTGTTTACGGACGAAAAATTGCACTTTCGCCCTCGATGAAAAAAACTACACAAGGAACCCGGGAAGTTGGAACTTTACATTATAGTGACGATACGTACTATTGATGTCCAAGTTGAATGGCGTGATTTAATCGCGATATTTGTTGAACCTTACACATATGTTGCAGGGACTAGAAGCGTAGGGCCACGACCTGGGGCGAGGAAACGCAAAAATGCCCGAATACAGGCATCGGTTTTGGCGGCTCACCACAGGGAAAGAGAAAAACAGAGAGAGGCTAGAGAGCAGAGACGGGAGAGGCATTCAGAGTAAAATTTTCTCATAAACCGGACCTAATCAAGTGGGACGGTTGAGGGGTGTTCAGCAACCGTTGGCTCTCTTCTCTTGATCCTCTCCGGGAACACGGTCTTCTTCGTTCCAAGCCTCTCGCCTCTGCTTGTTTTCTCTTCTCGGTGTGCGTAAGTAAAAGGGGCTATCTAATCGGTTGTTGGAAAGAGTTTGTGAATTATCATTGCGATAATTCCTCGTCGCAGAAGCGATAAATCCCTTGCGGTGGCTTCGTAGGCGTACTCATCTTTCTTTGCTGACTGACTAGCCTATCTTTTTCTTTTTGAGGTTCATTTCTTTTGTTGTTCTTATATATCGTATTACCATGTCGTCTAGCCAATGTATCCCGTTGATTCTGCGATGAGCCCACGATTGTCACTCTTTATTTTTTTTATATATTATATCTGAGAAATTATTAACTCCGATAGAGTATAAAGTGTAAGGGATTTCAGTACGATATTTAATTATTATCTACCAATGCATAAAACTTGCTCACGAGAGAGATCGTATATGCGAACCCAAATTTTGTTGTTTACAATTATGATTTTGTGTTTAATGGCGATTAAACCAAAATAAAAACTTAAATTTGAAGTATGTTAGTATTATTAAGTATTGTTGAACTAATTAAAATTATGATTTGTACTAAAGCCACTTCAATCATAAATATCGTGTAAGACTCGTATGAAAAAGGCGTTTTCTCGTGATTTAAATATTGTATCGTTGTTATAGGAGAAGTAGTGCTAATGCCCTACAAAACAAGTTTATTCAAAACGTTGTATAATTTTAAGATAGGAAATAGTGAGTTGTACGAACAGAAAAAGCAAATTATTGAGTTTATTTTAAATCCACGATTAAGTGAGGTTAAATAGTGTCTTATGACTACGGTATGTTTTCTCATTTTCTTTTTTCATCATCTCGATTAATTAGTCAATGCGTTAAAATCAAATCTTGTAACTAACTTATAAGACAAAAGATTTGAATATACTTTGAAATTGGATTATAATCGCTTTGTATTTCTTTCTTTATACACATTGTGCTCCTGGTTTCACCATATACCTTACCCCACATAAAGAAAAATTCCCGCTATGTATTCTAAAAAAAACCATGTAATTTTTAGTAAAACACGTCACTTACAAAACTTAGACTAGGGTTCTCCGCATGCTCAACCACGTATCTTATCTCCTAGATGAGAGCACGATTTTTTATAAAAAAATTTCTACTGTACAAAAACTTCATATGTTTTCTTACTTTCTCATAGAGTAGATCTTATATATAATTGTCAAAAAATTATACCAAGAGATAACATGTTATAAATGTTACATAGAAACGAAAATATAAAGCAAAGTCGCTAAAACCGTTGTAGTCGCTAACCACAAAAACTACTGAACCGATTTTGCTCAAATTTTGCACACTAATTCTTGACACTTCCTAGATAGTTTTAGTATAGTTTTTATCTTAAAAAATTTAATAATAATAGCAATAAATAAGCTCAAACTTTTTAAAAAATACGCCAGCTCTTCACTCTAGATCAGTAGGATCTGCTAACTGACGTTGACGTATAATCAAGGCTATCTGCAACAGAATTGAATAAGTGTGGTTATAATAGGCCGGAGTATCTCAAAAATTTCTACAGTCGTTTACCGGATATTTATCAAACTGCATCGAAAATAAGTATAATAGTCGTGCAGCTGGGTATCCCGGTTGCCGATGGCACTCTTCTCTAGTGGGCAAGTGACTTAGGTCTACATCCACCCTGAATCTCCAGGATTAACAAGTGACACCAATAAAAAATTATTCTAACCGATAACATCTCCGGCGGAATACCAAGAGACGTATCTAGCCTGAGCACAACCTGCTCCAATACTTCAGAGTTGGGTGGCCGTTCAACTATCCCGCCAGGTGCTGTCAGAGAATTTTTGGCTACAAATGTTAGACAAGGAAAACAGCCCTGAAGGGCACAGGCAGCCGTAACGGCTACCTTCTCAGTGGTCGCGTCCCCAACGGCTAAGCCAAATTTTTTTGACTAACGATGAGTGGTTGGTTATTCGGGAAACGTTTCAAAAACGAGATATTCTTTGTTCAGCGGCGTACCTCCCTCCATCACAGTCTCCATACATAGAGACTTCGAGGGTAAGAGTTGAGCTAGCTCTTCATCATCGGGAACAATAATAAGAAATAGCAGGAAGTTTCACTACTGGCCCTTTTTAGGGACATTCTAAGTATTTACGTTCTCTACTTAACCATCAATCTCATCAGTTTTTTTAAGGGCCACTTAAATTTCAGCCACCTTGCCAACAGATACATTTTTACAACCATTTCCGAAAGCGATTCATCGACTACAAGACTATGTTAACTAAAGACGGCCACTATTAAACCAAGTCAGTCATTCACTGGCAGTCGTCACAAGCGGAGTTATTCTCCGCAAGGCTAGAGATCCCGGTGACCGACGACCCTATATTATTCTCTTGACTCTAAGCATTTAACCAGAAATCACCGAGTCTCTTCAAGGCCTGCGCTGAGAAAACCTGATAGCTATAAAGAAAAAATAAACTTTAGCAAACGAGATAGTCTCCAACGGGCAAGCATCACAAACTAATCTCCCCACCTTAGATCACCAAAACTGACTGAGTCTTACTTATTTATGAAGCAAAGTCGCTAAGACCGTTGTAATCGCTAACCGCGAAAACTACAGAACCGATTTTGCTGAAATTTTGCATACTGATTCTTGATGATTGCGAGATGGTTTTCACATAGTTTTCTTCTTGAAAAAGTTAATAACAATAGTAATAAATAAGCTCAAAGTTTTGATAAAATAAGCTAGCTTTACGCTTTAGTTCAGTAGGATCCGCTAGGTGGCGTCGAGATAAAATTGAAGCCACTCACAACCAAAGATAGTAAAAAGTTGTTTTAACATGCCCCATCAAGAGTCAATCATTTGCACTACACCTAGAACAGAATGTTCCGTCGTACAGCTGAGCATTCCGGCTACCGATGACACTCTTCTTTTATGGGCAAGCAAAACAAATCGGGTTGAACTCCGGATTGCCTAAATAACCGACTGTCACGAAAAAATGGGTGTTTGGGACGTCAACATCTTCAGTTGTATCTTACCAGGAGACCAGTATAGCCAGAGCACAACCTGCTACAACACTTTGGCCGTCGTGTGGCTGTTAAACCATTTGACCTGGTGCTGTTAGAGAATTTTCTACTTTAAATACAAGCCAGGGAAGACAGCCCTGCAGAGTACCGGCAGCCAAAACGGCGTTCTTCTTAGGGGTCATCCCAACGGCATACCTACAGAGAAGGTATTCTCCAGGCCCACTTTCCTGACTAACGATGAACGGTTGATTAACCGGGAAATGATTTGAAGAAGAGATATTCTTTGGTCAGCCACGTACCTCCTTAATGTACGCTCTCCGTACACAGAGACTCAAAGGATAAGAGTCAAGCTATCCGCAGCTGGCTCTCCATCATCAAAAATAATAATAAAGAATAGCTGCAAGTTTTACCACTGGCCCTTTTCAGGGCCATTCTAAGTATTTACGTTCTCTACTTAACCATCAATCTCATAGGTTTTTTTAAGGGCCACCTAAGTTTAAATTACTTTGCCAACAAATACATTTTCCACCTTCTAACCTCAAAATAGCACCTTCACCACTTGATTTTGGGTTCTCAGGTGGAAAAATAGTGTACGAAATTCGAAAAGGCTTTTTTACGAACCTCATTACGGCCTCTTGGTTCGTAAATCGAAGCCTTTGCAAACTCGTACGTAATATACTATTTTACTACGACATCCAAAGACGATTCACCAACTCAAAGACTATGTAAAGCCGGCCACTATTAATCCAAGTCAGTCATTCACTGACAGACGTCACGAGCGAAGTTGTTCGTCTTAATGCTGGGAACCCCAGTGACCAACGACCCTATATTATCCTCTTGACTCGAAAATAATAAACCTGAGCTAACGCGACAGTTTCCAACGGGCAAGCATCACGAGCCAACCTCTCTACCTAAGATCACCAAAACAACTGATTCCGCAAAAAAGAAGGTGCTTTAGACACCAACGTCTTTGACGTTATACTAGGAGACGTTGGGAAAGAGCTCTACAACTACCTCTAAAGCTTCAAACGTTGTAGTTTTCTTCCTGATCAGTGTGGTGCTGCAACAACAGATCAGAGAAGATCACCCTGAGGTATTCAGGCAGTCACAATTGCTGTTAACTTCAGTAAAAAAAAAATTTAGTTAATAAGCTTACTAGTATTTTTTAGGGCAATCGGACGTTAAACTACCTTGCCAACAAATATATTAGAATCTAACAAAGTTGACAGAAAACAGCCTTTAGGGGTCACAAAAGTCGTAAGCATGCCAAAAGTCGTAAGAGGGTGAATTGGAAGAAAAACTTAAAATGTATCCAATAAATACAATTTTACGCATCAAGAAACTGACGCAGAAAATTTATCGAGATTGAAACAGCAGCATCAAAATTGACAAATATAGAATCCATTACGTGAGAGATTAGCTTTTTATTGTACCCAGATAGTAATCTCTCAAATCTTCAAAGATCTAAATTCAGATTTATAAATAAGTATAAAATTTGTTTGTGTTTTTGTGGCAATAAGAAATGTAGAGTTAAAGCTCCAGGACTTTGTTGCTCTGGTAATAAAGTTGTGAGATAAAAGAAAAAATATTTTTTTTTAGTATACATTTTTTAGGAGTTTCAAATTTTAACGGCTTTAAAAATAGCCTTTTTCGTAAATTATAGGAGAGAAATTGCAAATCAACGGCTTCTTATGGCCAACGATTATTTTATGGCATAAGGAATGCACAGTACTTTTAAGCGTAATTATATTTTTTTGTTATTTCTTACAGCTTATTATTTGACCAAATAAACTGTATGGATTCCGAACAAATTTGTTGTGGATAAGAAGATTTTTGTTCTGAGAAGTATTAGGAATAGATCTTTAATTTCTTACTGAAAACGTTCGACGTTACATGTTAACTTACGACGGTGTTCCATTTAATAAGTCTGGGGCGAAGCCAAGACGGGGGGCTGCTAGTGTTATACAGAAATCAAAATTTTATCTTTTATTTTTAAGTCAAGTATTTTAGTTTTTTACAATATTCCTGACTTTTGCATCTGATTGAAGGTTATTATTATTTATCGTAAAATAAAATTCAGAGAAAAGAAATGTAAGATAAACATCAAAATAGTACATTATGTGACGAGTGCGCGAGGAACGTGATTGATGCACGAGTGGAGCATCTGCGCGCATCGCGTCTTGCGCACGAGTTACATATAAGGTAAGTATACTAATGCTTGGGCCACCAAAAAATTGGTCCCAAACAGTGGCCACAATCACAATTTTACGACTCGCGCGAATTTTTGGAGCTGTAAAAAATATTTTAATTAATATTCACGCTTAAAAATCATACAAAGTTCATTGTTAATAGTTATCTCGATGATACTTTAACCAAGAAAATAGAAAAAAGTGTTGCTAGAAAGTGATTTTGGTTGGCTGGCCAGGCTTTGGGACATTTGTCAACGTATTTTCACTTTTAGTGTGTCCTAATAACTGGCCAACGTTAATTGCGTGCAATTCACACGACTGGCCACTTATTGGGACTTGAAGTTTTGGCCACAGGGACAAGTTTTTTCTACAGTGGCCAAGAATTGGGACATTCCATCGTGTCATGTAATAAATAAAAGCTTTTTTTCTGAGTATGAAAAGAATCATTTCTTTTTGGTACAGCTTAAAATAGTGTTATAACTATAAAATAATACCTATTGGGACTTGAAATTTTACTTTTTTTTTCATGGAGTACTTTAGAAACTTTTCTACTTAGATGGCCAACGTTTGGTACATTTACCTTACGACTTTTTGAAACAGTATGTGAGAAGATCGACTTAATCCGAACACAATTTCAGCGCCAATAGATAGTCAAATATGATACTGACTTTACTGCGGGTAAAATCATACAAACCCTTACAGAGGTAAAGAAAGTGTTTTTTAGTGCTTACATCTAAAATATCAATGAAGAGCTTTGCAGTGCTGCTCGTATTCAGCTGCAAATGGATCCAAGATTGAGTTTTCATTCTCTGTTTGAATTATGTGTTCGCGACGGGCTCCGTCAGGCTGCGTATACTCGGAGTCTTGAACTTCCAGGACCAGCTATAAGCCCGTGTGAGTGTGAGTGAGAAGTAAGAACTTTTATTTTATCATCTATTACTTTTTTTCTCGCACTAACACGGGCAAATGGGCTGGTCCTAGAAGTTCAATAATAAGTATTATCATCAGTACACATCACATACACTTATAAAGCGCTAATATTGCGCATGAGCTTATATAACGTAACACAGGAATAAGTCTGATAAGCAAAGGCGTAGGGTTATGCTTAATAAATAATACAAATGTTTGTTTATACAAGCAACTAATATACAAACTAACGAATCCATAAATTTTTTTATGATTTAGCAAGGGATTATGGAATGGAAGTGGGTATTTTAAATTTTTATTTTAATTTACTTATATCTGTAAACGATTGTGAAGAAACAAATCCTGACATGAATGACATAACGGATACTATGAAAATGTAAAATAAATTGTATCCTCTATTAAACGATAAACAAAAATATTTTTTCGATTAAATATGTAAGAATGCACAAAAAAAATATTTTAATTGACGTTCCTAGTGGTACGGGAAATACATTTGTATACAACTATAATTCAATACTTTATTTTAACCGAAAGAAAATTTTTTTCTATAACATGGATAGGTATTTCTTTAACATTACTTTCTAAGGAAATGACATAAATAGTGACAAGTCATGTTAGACAACGTTGAAAGTACATTCTTGAAACCACAAATAGTTGATGAAATTCTTACAATACTTACGTGATTTTAATCATAAAACTTTAAGAAATAAATAAATTGTTGAAAGTGATTTTTGACAAATTCTATCTGTTATTAAAAAAAGGAACAGAAGTAAAATAATATCAGAAACAATAAAATTTTTACAATTGTGCCTATCACTTACAATATTATAATTGAGGGATAATCTTTGGTAAACTGACACCAAATTTTCAAAACTATTATTAAAAAAAAAAAAATGAGAATGTAAAAAGTCAGTTGTCGTTCCAACAAAATTGTTAAAACATGATGTATGTTTTAAAGTATTAGGTAAAGAGTCAGATCTAAATTTGAATAGTGTTATTCAAACAACACTCAAAGAGCATACTTTTTTTTTAAATAATAAAACTTTGAAATTCATTGAAGGAAAAACCATCATTTATTATACTGCAGATAGAACAAACATATAAAGATGTTGATAAGGCTGATGATAATATTTATATAAATTTTTCAAGAGAAGTTTTGAATGATGTTTATTAAGGTCTTTCATTTATATTATTTAATTAAATGTCTTACACTAGAGAAAAAATTCCTCAATCCCGTAAAGAATTTTCACAAGAATACGAAAAAAACAGTTTTGTGCAAATGAGAGTTGGCTTATTTTACAACTTATCAACAAATACCAATTTTTTTTAGTTTTCAGCTTATATCTCCACTTCTATTGCTCTTAGAGAAATTTAACGACCGTTAAAGTGTTCGTTATCAAATTTTCTACACAATAAACACTTTTGCGAATCCTTAAAGTGAAACATTGAAGTGTTATTATAAATTTTATGGTCAGTTTATCGACATTTCGCTTTGGTAAAAATATTGTATTTGATGTAAATAATGATGAAAACAAAAAAAAATCAATTTTGGTTGATTTTGACGTTTTTCCACGAAAAACTTTATTTTACAACTTAAACCATTGCAATTATTTCAGTCAATGTTTATATTTTTTTTCAATGAATGGCATTTTAGTTGTAATAAAAAACACGAATTTAAAATAAAAGAATGCTCTAGTTTACTCTGAAGCCGAGGTAAAAAAAAATGGATGTTTCTTGCAATAATGGACTAATAATTAAATTTTTTATTGTAAAAAAAAAGTTTGCATCATCTTTATGTATTTCTGCATCACACTGCCAGAGCACTTTATTAGTTTCATTGAAAATAAAGCTAAAAAAATATCAAGAAAGTGGCATCGTAACAGCTGGTGGCAGCTCTGCGCTTACATCTGTGCACCTCTGTTGCGACTAGGTAGTCGACCGATTGCAGTGCGCATGGGGAAAAACACGGGCAGTGGCTGGAGTTTGAACTAAGGTAACTTATTGTACATAATTTTAAGCTAACAAACATAGTATATTGCAATAAACAAATTTTTTATGTAGTGTTTTAATCCTTGAACTAGGATTTTCTATCCTTACCGAGTATATTTTCATTGTAATACAGGAAAAAAGTCGATACACTAAAAATCAAGATTTTTATTTTTCTAATGTAATGGGCAATTAAAAGTAGACCTGACAAATTTTTTTCATACATTGTTTTAAACAATCCTACATCACAATTGAATAAAGCCCTATAAGAATAAAAATCGTAGCTACGCTTCTGTACAGCTGTAAATATCCAATACATTTTGCTAAAATAATTTCTTGTTGATATGGAAAAGGCTGTGAAAATAATTGTAGCTGCAGGAAAACTTGCACAGAAATGTGTAAACACTGTTCAGGATACAATTGCTCTAATGTCGAGCACGTTGAAGTTACTATTAAGAAAGAAGACAGCATATACGGCGGTGTATTCAAAATACCTTTAATCCCGGACAGAATAATAGACAAAATGTACGACAAAACTGAAAATTTTGGTGTTAATTCAAATCTAAAAAAAAAAACAAAATAAGACAAAATCAAAGAGAAATATAAATCGTGTTTTTTATTACAGCGTCAAACTCAAAGAAAAACATTTTAGTATGAAATGAATAAATAAATACGGTATAAAAAAAACTGTGTTGTTGACATAATAAAAAATCATAAGGAGTATAATGCTCAAAATTCTTATTACTGCCTGAAATAAGCTCTTATGCCGAAAAATAAATTTAAAAAATCCACTATTCAGATGTAATCGCAATCATAAAAATTAACAACAAAAACATTTTTAAGAAAATAATACCTAACATCTAACTAATTTTACGGAATGCTTCCTATACGTTTCCAACCCCACTTTGTGACGTTTGCCAGACAAAATTGTTTGTCTTTCTAGTAAGCTTACAATTTACCTTAAAATAGGAATGAACAATAGAACGCTATTCATAGTAAAATGCGTGAAATTTCGTGTTTACTATGGAGTTTAGCAATATATAATTGTCAATACAAGAGAGCTATACATAATACGCAGACTTAGAATGCACTAGGGCTTGATTCTTTATTTTTTTCTTAATAAACCAAAATTCATAATATAAACAAAATTTATGAAAATACAGATGGCTCACACACGTACACGTAATACTACTGCATCGTCCGCAACACAAAAACGTCGTTCACACGATCAAAGACCCCAATAATAAAATTTATTTTTGACAAGAAAAAGAAAAGACCCCTAGGGATCAGTGTTGCGATATGAGGCTCTTTTACAGTCAAGCTTGAATCAGATGGCGCCAGGGCACGTCGCGGCTGTCATGGCCGTCGCACTTACACACCGTCAAATTTACAGTTGTGTATTGTGTCCGTGAGCCTATCTGTGTGATGAGCAAAGCAGAAGACATAACCTTTGTAAAAAATTGCTGTTGTTTGCAGACAATTTTTGTTTGCATTTACGTTTAAAGATAGTAAGAAAAATGAAGTGCAGTGTAATATCCTGCGATAAAAAAGTGAAATTTAAATTTCCTTCTGATAGTGTGATAAAAAAAAGTGGCTCGAAGCAATTGGGAGACCAACATTTTTGAAGCTCCCAAGTCATGGCTTATGCCTCGACCACTTTGCCTCCACGAGTTCTGCTTTTCTTCCACTGACTCTTGCTCCTTTTCCTTTTAAAAGCTTTTTCAATTCTGAAACTTTTAAGCTCCCATAATATTCTTTCTTGTCTTCCTTATTCATTTCAAAATTTCGAATATTGCGCTTTACCACTGCACTTTAATTTCCTATATACATACAATACTGAAAAGTAATGTTGTGTGAGTGAGACGGCCATGACAGCCGCGACGTGCCCTGGCACCATCTGATTCAAGCTTGACTGTAAAAAAGCCTCATACCCAAGACTTCTCTTGGGTGCTCTCAGCTAGTAGCGCAAGCGCAGAAGAGCCGTGCTCTCTCTCTCACTGGGCAGGTAGGAGTAGGGAAGCTCCCCTACCTATCCTTCAACTTAAGCTCCGCCCACTTCTCACAACTTAAATACTACCTTTGATCCCTGCTACTCGTATCTCTTGATGGTTGAGTGGATTTAGAGTTTTGCTACGGCTTGACTCGTAGCTGGGTACTCTACGATTCCTGACCATGACACTTTTTTTTTCTATTATTATTATTAGTATTATTTAAATCATTATTATTAATATTATTATTATTATTCTTCGTAGTATTATTATTATTATTATTATTATTATTATTATTATTATTATTATTAATATGAATTATCAGAGCCGTAATTAAATGCGCAATAAAAATACTCAAATTAGCAGATACTCTTTCCTCATCACGTTGCGGTAAGTATAGGGGCACGTTTTTTTTTTCAAGAAAAAATTAAAAAATAATTTAATTACTAAGAAAGAAATGATAAAGCTGTGACTAATGCTGAAAATTCGTTAAAAAAATTTAGTAGCTATGAAAAGACTTATAAATAAATGAGCAGTTTTTTTTTAAATAAAATTTCGCGTAACTCTGATTCAGTCATCGATAATTTGTGCTGCGGTCTATTATTTGTACAAAATTATTTATACATCAATGAAAATATGCATCTATTAAGAGTTGAGAATCCTTAAAAACACAGCAGTCATTATAAGCTACTGCATTGCATGAGAAAAAAAAGTGCGCCTACAGGCAGCACAAAAACAAAAGCTGCGCGTGAAAATCGCGGCTCACTCGAAGCATTTGCGAAGGTTGTTTGTTTTGATTTCGTGACAAGCGTTGTTTTTCAAGTATACATGTGTGCAATACTGTACTGCAGCGTGGAGGACTATTTTTTCTTTCTTTTAGCGTCAGCCGTTGGAGGAAGCAGGTTTGGATATCACAAGGTAATTAAGTCATCCGTATGTTGTTTTTGTTATATTACATTAGTAGCGTAGTATTAGTGTACTTTTGATGTAGTGAGCGTTTAATACTATGTATCGTGCATAATACGTCGGTAATTATCTTTTGGCATAGTATAAAATTTTGCGAGTTCGTAAAGCAGTTTATTTTACTTTTTGATTAGATAGTTTTGTTCAATTTTCGCTTTTTTTATTTGCACTTGCATTTATTATTGTACTTATTAAGGAATATTTTTATTTTGGAGCCGAAATCATGTTTTCAAAGCAAAAATCAAAAAAGAACAGTGATGTTGATGCATCAGAAAGAAAAAATAGTAGTTGCATTTTTGTTTTAGCGTGGTTAGTAGATCCTTTGTTTCGAGATTGGCTTTTACATGACGTTTTAAATGCTGAGAAATCTGCTCATTGTTTTTTTTGTAGTATCAATATCACATGTTATAACAGGCAAGAATTGGTCAAGCACGTTACAATAGAAAAACATCAAACTAGGGCAAACATTGAAAAACAAAAAAATATTTCCCATAATGATTCTCCTCTTAGTGGTATAATTTCTCAAGTTAAAGAGTTGGAACTGAAAATATCTCTATTTATAGCAGAACATAACTTGCCAATTCATCTTGTAAATAACTTGATACCTTGTATATAGGAGCTCTGCAAAAAACCAAAAATTGTAGAGCAAATGGGCATGAAAAGGGACAAGTGTGCAAGTTTAATAAAAATGTTTTGAGCGCTTATGAATTAAAAAACTTAGTGAATACTCTCAAAAATCAATGATTTTTAATTTTAGTCGATGAATTGACGGATATTACGTTAAAAAAATTTTTTTGCATTGCTATTCAATATTTGAATTATGAAATGGGTAAAGTAGTTTCTCATTTATTTCATTGAATTCAATTGGACGTGAAATTGTGTGGTGCAAAAAAACTGTTCCAAGCGTTTAAAACCATTTTTACAAAACATGGAATTCCTCTCAGCAATATAGCAAGTTTGGCATGCGACAATGCTAGCATTATTACCAGCTCAAAAAATTATTTTTTTTACCTTTATAAAAAATAAAGTTCCTTATGTCATTTTGCTTCCTTGTATTTGTCATACTTCAGCTCTAGTTGCAAAAAAAAGTTACACCAAAATTCCAACGTATTGCCAGACTTTGCTACAATCGATTGCTAAATACTTCTTTAATAGTTCTAAGAGATGCGAGAACTTAAAAATTTATGTGCTTGATAATTTATCAGTTTTAAAAGGCTTTTTCTTACTAGAATTTTATGAGACGTAATAACTCAGTAGTAGCTTATCCGCATTTTTTACATTGTACTTCACTTGATTTTAATAAATTTAATGCATTTTTTCAAACTAAAAAACTAGTCATTAATAAATTAAGAACCAAATGTTCAAAAGTCTTAGTAGCAATAGGCTTTCATTTTCTCACCGATACAGCACTAAAAAAAAAACTTAAAATTTTAATTACAAGGTAAACGCAGATGAAAATTTCAAGCTACTGAAGGGAGTGACTGTTGGTGATAATTGTAACAATATCTTGAAAAGTCTTTGAGAACAAGATACTGTAGATGTTCAAAAAAGTTAATTGAATTTTCACGTGACTGCCTTCAACCAAATCCAGAAAAATTGTTTTAAAAACGATGGTATGCTTCGAATACTTAATTTTCTTGAACCTACAAATGCCTTGAGTAGTGAGTTTTAGAGTCAGAATCCTAACTTGATTGACGACTTATAGACTAATTTTCCGTTTTCAGATATTGATTTTGAATTATTGAAGAAAGAAATATTGCAGCTGCCATCACGTTTTGATTTAAATGGTTCAACTTTTTGCAATGTTGAAATAGATGAGTTTTGGAAAAAAATTATTGATTAACGCTTAGAAAATGATGATTTAGAGTTTCCAAATTGAGAAATTTAAATTGAAGCAATCTTATCTTTTCCGAATTCTAACGCCGAAGTGGAAAGAATTTTTTCGATTGTTACAGACACAAAACCTAAGAAACAAAACAAAATGGAAATTCATTTACTTAACGTGATTTGTTTTATTCGATCTTATTTTCCTATTAAAAGTATTAACGCAATCAATGTTAAAATCTCAAAAAAACATTTTGAACTATTCAAATCTAAAATGTATAAACGCGATTCAATAGACGATCCAGAAATCAAAATTTAAGGCAACTTGTAATCAGTTAGGTGTTTTAAAATTTTTTTAACTTCGTACCTATTTAGTTTAAATTGTCTCCTATACTTTGTGTGTTGCATGAAAAATTAATTCTTAGCTATTTTAACGATAAGGTACCAAATTTTATATTTATTTTCTTATTTTTAAAGCTATAATTTTAAATAATTAGACTCTGTGAAATAATTGCTTTGTTTTGTATTGATTGCAATTTAATTCAATAAGTCATATTTAAATGAGAAATTACATTTATTTTAAGTATTTGTAATAAATTTTATTAATTAATTTATTTATTTACTCTCACACTATGAATCTTTTTAAAAAAGCTTTAACTAGTCATTAGATTTATGTCACTTTACAGTATTATTTAAAAATCTAAGATTTTTTTTGTTAGTATCCAAATAAGTTGAGTTAAGGGATATTTCATTAAATCGTGTATTATAAGTGTTCATACGAAATAGTTGTTGTTTATCAGAGGAACGTTGAAAGTCACTTAAAAAAGACTGCTTAGAGATGTAGTTATTTATTTATTTATTAAAATTATTAATTTGATACTAACTTACAGTGTTTATGTCGATTTCTAAATCGATGATTGCTTTAAAATAGATTGTAACTTATCAGTTTTAAAATTAAGGTTAAATATTCTGATATTGATTCAGACATCATCATTAGTTAAGTAGGCCTATGTGGGATACCACTAAAAGAAAAAAATTACAGTAATTATTAATATTTTTAGAACGAAGTTCTTTATGTCACGTTACTCGGGGGGCTGGAATTTTAAAACCGACAGATTTTTTTTTTTTTTGAAACGAAAGTGGTTTACCCAGAGTTTCTTCCTCTCAAGTTTCCCCCCTTACCCCATCCTCCTCACCTACTGTTCTCTGTACACTTCCCCTCTCCCCACTATATATGTATATCTGCCAACCGTGCCATGTTACTCTTCTGCACACCTTTACCCACCATTCCCCCTCACACTTCCAAGCAACTAATTGTGAAACAAGTTTTAATTTTATTTTTCCCACAACAATTTTTATTTAAAAAAACATTTTCCAATAAAGAGATTTGAACCCTCGACCTTCTGCATATAAGTCCAATACCTTACCCACTCTGCTACGAGCGCTGCCGACTATAGGACCTCGGTTTTTTGTACTTATGGTGTGGTTCGTAACTATAACATTCCATTTTTAAATGTATTCACTGATAATACATTTAATTATGTATTTGTTTTATAAATTATGTATTTGTTTTCTAAATAATACATCTAAAAAAAAAAAAAAAAAAAAAAAAAAAAAAAATTAAAATAAACATGTAGAATAGAGTTGAAGAACGTATCAATTGAAGAACGTATCAATGGTTTTTAAAGGCGCTTATTTCGAATTTGACAAACAAATTATGTTACATTATCACATAATTACATAAATAAAGTAATTTATTGAATCAATTATAAATAAATTATGTAAGATCATTAAAAAAAATATTTAAAGTTTCATATCACTTTAATGGTTTTTATGGGCACTTATGTTCAATTTGATAATTAAATAATGGCACAATGTCATTGAGTAATTTTATAAAAGTAAAACAAAAATCGTATTAATGGGCTATAAAATCGCAAATAATAAGTGGATAAAAAAATTTTTTTTTAATTGATGAAATGAAATATAAATATAACATAATATAAAATTACAAAAGACATGAATAAATACGATGGAATGAAAAAAAAATGAAATAAAAAAGGGAATGCAAAAAAAAAGATTGAATATGAAAATAAAAAAAGAAAATTAAATAAAGGAAATACAAAAAAATGAAAAAAATGTGATAAAACGAAATATGAAAAAAAATAAAACAAGCAATGAAAAAAAAAGAATACAACAAGAAATGAAGAAAAAAAACAAAACAAAAAATTAAAAGAAAAAAATGAAAAAATTATAAAAGGAATTAAAACAACAAACCAGGGGGTATTAATGGGTCATGGGACCCACGGTAAGGACGAAGTTCTTTAAACATGAGATGGGTAAAGACACAATTTCTCAGGTAACAAGGGGGTCGCCAGACCTACAGGAAGAACGAAGCTCTGTAAACGTTAGTACTACATTCATGTTGTTTACTAAAACAAAAACTTGAAAAACGAATGAAAAAAAAAAAAACAATAAGTAGTTTAGTACTGTATTTATGCACGACGTTCTCACGAAGTTCAACCATTGTGAGTACTAAACTACTTATTGTTTTTTTTTTTTTTTTCATTCGTTTTTCAAGTTTTTCTTTTAGTAAACAACATGAATGTAGTACTAACGTTTACAGAGCTTCGTTCTTCCTGTGGGTCTGGCGACCCCCTTGTTACCTGAGAAATTGAGTCTTTACCCATCTCATGTTTAAAGAACTTCGTCCTTACGGTGGGTCCCATGACCCATTAATACCCCCTGATTTGTTGTTTTAATTTCTTTTATAATTTTTTAATTTCTTTTTTATTAGTCCAGTTAATTCAAGTTGTATTTTTTTTGTAAACTTAGTTTATTCTGTAAAAACTACTCATTTATTAATAAATTTTTTTTAAGTTACATAATTTTTTCAATGTACTTTTAGTTTTAGTCATAGCTTTATTACTCCTTTCTTAGTAATTTAATTATTTCTTTATTTTTTCATAACAAAAAAAAAAAAAACGTGCCCCGATACTTACCGCAAGGTGGTGAGTAAAGAGTATCTGCTAATTTTAGTATTTTTGTTTCGCATTTAATTACGGCTCTGATAATTCATATTAATAATGAGAATAATAATAATAATATTAATAATAATGATATGAATAATACTAATAATAATAATAGAAAAAAAGAAAAAATTGTCATGGTCAGGAATCGAAGAGAACCCAGCTACGAGTCAAGCCGTAGCAAAACTCTTAATCCGCTTGACCATCGAGAGATATAAGTAGCAGGGATCAAAAGTAGTATTTAAGTTGTGAGAAGTGAACGAAGCTTAAGTTGAAGGCCAGGTAGGGGAGCTCCCTTACTCCTACCTGTCTGGTTTGAGAGAGAGAGCACGGTTCTTCTGCGCTTGCGCTACTAGCCGAGAGGGCCCAAGAGAAGTCTTGGGTATATCGCAACACTGCTAGGAATGACTGAGAAAGCGGTCGGTAGGTCACCTCTTGGTTGACTAAGCAGACAGGGATTTTTACCTACCAACTAAATGATCTCACGAAGTGGGATCGACGCTTGTCATTCACCTGTTCATACGGAAAAATACTCAACTCCCCAACCACGAATCTAACACCGGGAAAAATGTGACACACGAAAACAAGAACCCAAGGAATCACCGGAAATCTTCCTCCAAGCAAAACCAGTATGCATCGAGAGACTTAGCAAAAAAAAAAATATTTCTCCGTTGTCACTGGTCACCGACTCGGTTGGACCACCTTTTGGTTGGATCAATTAGGCAACCAGGGATAGTTTACGTCCTTTGTCTGAACACATCAACATTTGTTGATGAGAAGACGAGACCAGAATAGAAGGAAAAACTTACTAAAATTTTCTTATTGTGCAGCAATGTGTAGTGACGGCGCTAGATGTTTGGCAGCAATCAAAATTGACTGGAGCTGGATCGATGCTGCATGGACCCGTCGTTCCTTACCTTGTGTTGTCCCCTTGGAGTTGTCACTTCGTCCTTCCTTGTCGATCTCCCCTTTGAAGCCTTGAGTGCTTTCCGGGAAAGCGATCTTCCGAGACTAGACCAGAGATAAGTAGGGAGATTGCCAGTGCCTATGTTAAAGAGTGTGCCGATGTTTTGGCGCTGAGCGCCAATCCATCGTGGCCAGCAAAGGAACCATGAACACGTTTTCTATTGGCCGGTGGCTTGCAATCTTGGCTTGCGGGGAGAGGTAAGGGGAGATGAGTGAGGGAGACATGAGAATCTAAATGTGTGCAACTGTGCATCGGTGATGGAGAAAGAAGAAGCTAAACCTATATGTATATGCATACAACGGGCTATATATCTATAGCTACAGTTGTACACTGCTCATGCGGAAAAGAGCTGCGCCTAATACTTTTTTCGCTTTTCCTCCTTAAATGAAGGTAAGCTTTTTAAATGCAGTTGATCATTCGTTCAACTATAAAAACAAAAACATAATTGTCAGGTTTTTAACAATTTTTTTTCGTTTGTAAAAAAATGACAAGCTCAACGCAATTAGTATGTTATTTTGTTTTATTAATAAACGAGTGCCTTTATCCCAATTATCCAGTGCGCTTAATTGTTATTCACTTTCATAATAAGTGAAATTATTGAATAATAAATAAAGGCATTCACCACAACGACACAGTATGCTCAAATATTTTTTGTACTAAGTAATATTATTAACTAATATACTGAACACCTTTACCCAAATGCTCCATTGCACTGATATCTTTGTTTGTTAATTTATATTTTTTCACCATTAAAACATAGCTTAACGGCAATAATACGATAAAACTTTAATTAAATCTCAAGCTTCGGAACTTTACAATAAACATATGTAAGTTTTAGTCATCCCATAAACCAAGCTTTGTTAGCTCAGGTGGCTAGAGCAGGAGGATAAAATTTAATTTTGCGGCTCCAGGTTCTAATCTTACTTGGAGAAAATTTTTTTTTTTTTTTTTATTCGAACATTACTTTAAATGTTTCATACTTTTTTTTTATGATTACTTACGTATTTTGTTTTACCAGTGACTAAAACAATTTTTTTTTTTTTTCAATTTTGGTACACGATCCAAGAAAATTTTTTTCCATTCATGGCTAAAAAAATCATTCGACGTATTAAGTAACAGCTTTTTAAGTTAATCAGTTAATCATTTCTATTTAATAATTTACTTTATAATTAATGACGTTAATGAATTCTTGAATTGCTCGAAGGTACTCCAAAAAGTAATTTTAAACTTTTTTTTAAAATTATAAACAAAATACTTTTTTTTCCATATTTTGTACATTAAAAGTGATTGATTAGTATGTCTTAGATAGTCATGTAGAAAAAATTACTTGTTTCATTGCCAAAGAATAAAGACTGTTTTTGTGTTGTCTAAAAAATTTACTAGACATTATTATTATTATTGTTATTATTACTATTATTATTATTAGCCGTAATAAATTAAAATAATTTCTCGCTCTAAATGGGATGAAAACAAGATAGGATGCGCTACTGTGTGTGATAGAAGTCATGAATTTAAATTTCTGTAAAAATTTTGTTTACTACACGATATTTATTATTTTTATAATAATGTACATAATGTATGCGTCACTGAGAATTGTATTACACTTTTTAATTCAAGTCGCAAAATAATCGTTTAACGAAATAATTATAGTGCTTTCGAAAAACAATTCAACTTACAAATCACTACTTTAAATAATAACAGTTACAAAAATTTGCAGTATTTATTAATTCGTTGTTGTACTTAATCACTAGTTTTCATTATTGAATTTGTCTTAAAGTAGTATTTTTAATAAATTCGTTGAGCACTCAACAAATAAAAAGAAAAAAAAAGAAAACCCACGTAATGTGGCCACATTTAGTGTGCCTGTCTCTAGCCCGGAAAAACTACAGAGAGAACGTGCATTTTTTCATAATAACCTATTATAAGTATTACCACACACAAAGCTGTAATGACTTTTTTTTTTGATATTTACTTCTTCATAAAAAGTAATTGAAAAAAATGATTTTGGTTATTGGTAAGACAAAATACGCAAGTAATCATAAAAAAGAAGTGTGAAACATGTAAAGTAGTGTTGTAATAATAAGAAGAAAAAAATTTGCTCCGAGTGAGATTAGAACCCGGAGCGGCAAAACTAAATATCACCCTCCTGCTCTAGCCACCTGAGCTAATGACTAAAACTTACATATGTTTATCGTAAAGTTTCAAAGCTTGAGATTTATATCAAATGAAATGCTCTTACCATATCAAAATGTCAATAAATAACTATGAAAGTTGTAGTAACACTGCCAAGTTTTACTTAAAAAAGTAACCAACAAAAAACTGATAATTATTTTGCAGTTTTAGAAATAGCTTTTTGATATGCAACCTCGTATCTGTATTTTCTAACAGGTACGTTAAAATTGACATATTTTTTTTCCACGACGATCGAAAGATTTTTGGCACAAAATTTTTTTTTAAACTTTTTGCCATGAATGTTTTTAACAATAAATAATAGATTTCCAAAGTTATTTATTTTGTAAGAAACTTGATGAGAAAGAGATCGACGGCCGTGCAGTTTCATTAATAGCAAGAGAAGTGGAGATATAAGCAAAAATTTAAATAAAAAATTGGCATTTGTTTATACATTGTTAAATAAATAAATGAAACCAACTTCTGATTTGGACGAAGCCATTTTTCCCGTTTACCTGAGAAAATTCTGTAGGGAGTTAGCCAATTTTTTTTTGAGTGAAAAACATAAGATTAAAAAAATTCCTCGGCCCATGGACTATTCGCTATGAGCATGACATGTAGCGCCTCAGCCCGTGGCAAAAGGAGGAAACCTGGAGGGAAGCCAGTGGCATCAAATGTATGTAGTCAGTAGATATCATTGAATATTAAAAAAACTAAACAGTGTAGGATGGTACATGAAGTGTGAAAGTTGTTGTAAATTTAATTGTAAGTGTGTGCCTTTTTATTCGATGTGAATTCAAGCAGGCGTTTTCATGTTACTGCTGTTAAAAGTAAGAAAAGTCTAGAGTGCCTCTAAAGAAATATGATTTATCAACGCCTCGTAGAAAGTCTAGCCTTATTCACATTTTCTCATTTAAATTACCATTGGAAAATCTGAATAAGGATAGACTTCGTACGAGGCGTCGATATATAGTACATAGTGTGTCCGAAGTGCGTCAGCTGATTGTTGTTGTTTGCGTCTGCTCGGTACGGTCAGTTAGTGCCTAGATCAGAGATATAAAAATATTATTGTATTCAACAAAGGTATCAAGAAAATCCTTACGCCGACTCACGTTGGATAAAAACCTATGTATCGATTTTTTCCTATGCTACAACTTTACGATTCATGTACGTATGTAAAACTTATAATTACAGAGACATTAATTGATTTTGCATCGTTTGTATGTTATTGCAGTAACTTTCTTCCACCCAGGTTTCACTGTTTTCTCACTCAGGCTCATTCTCATAGAGAATATGTACAGAAACGAAATTAAAAATAACAAAATTATTGAATTATATTGTAGAAGCAAAAATAATGATTGGTGAAAAAAGTCGGAAATGAAGTATTAATCCTACGTAAGACCTTATACAGAGTAAATTAAACAGCTTTACCATTTTTAATATATCGAAATCAATTCCTGCTTGTTTAAGCGTTTCCTTCGACAGTTAATTAATCGCAAAGACCATTATATGTTGTTTTTTGCCAGTATAAGAATACAAACAATATTTTTATATATTTGAAGTCATAACATGATTTGCAATGAGATAATGTAGTGAGAAAAGTAATGTAGTAAAATATGTACATGCATGTATTATCTATATTTATTACATATGTTTTATATATATTACAATACTCAACTCACATGTTGTATACAATATAAAACAACTCTTTGCTTTGATTCATTGAGTGGTCATGTAGCAAATCGTTTAAATAAGCATGACATAAACACTAATGATTGGTGTGACATAATTATCATTGACATTAACGTCAATGGAGTATTGGGGCACGAAGCGCATAAGGGGGTAAGGCCCTACTAGAACGTGTATACATGTCAAATATTTTACATGAACGCGAACGCTAACAAAATAGATTATTTGTTTACCAAGCACAATCAATCAAACTCATTGGAAAAAACAAGCCCCTAATTTTTTGAAATTTTGTGAACCCCTCTATGACCTTGAGAGACGATCATAAGATCAGAAATTCTCTCACTATGACCATAATCATTTTTTTTTCTCTGAAAAATTAAAAGCTAGTTTTTTATGGATTTTCGTACGTAGATAAAAATAAAAATGTTTTAAAAAATTTTGAGAAGTGTCTTCAAATCTTTAAATTGCAGTTGTAAAAATGAGAGTCAAAATTTTGAAACGTATGCCACGATTTTTTTTATTTAATTTTTTTCTTATTTTTTTTATCGCCTTTCAATTCATCAAAGTCACTTAACGGGCGTCACCCGATAACTTACCCAAAATAAGGGTCGAAGGCCAAAATGCATAAAATTATCATTCTATCTTCGTGCATAACACAAAAATAATCGACTTTGGTATGTGTAACACTGTTTTTGAGGTTGCTAGTTACAAAACAAGTGTTAAATTTTTAAAAAAACGAATGACAAAAAAAAGTTAAAAATATGGTCCTCCTAATAGATCCACCGTTTTGTTTTTGAAATTTTAAGTCTTTTTTTCGTAATTAGTGACCCAAAAACCGTAAATATTCTTACCAAACTCGATTATTTTTGTGTTGTGCACAAAGATATAATGGTAATTTTATACACTTTTGCCTTCAACCCTTATTTTGGGTAAGTTACTGGGTGACGCTTATTATGCGACTTTGATGAATTGAAAGGAAGAAAGAAGGAAAAAAAAAAAAAAAAATCACTGCATATTTTTCGAAATTTTGAGGTTCATTTTTAAAATTGCAATTTACATGTGAAAACCATCCCCCGGAATTTTTGAAAACATTTTTATTTTTATTCACGTACAAAAATCCACAAAAAACTACTTTTTAATTTTTAAGAGAAAAAATAATGATTATTGGTGTAGTGAGAACATTTCTGATCTTATGACCGTCACTCGAGGTCATAGGGCGGGTTGACAAAATTAAAAAAATTAAGGGATTGTTTTTTCAATGAGTACTATCGATCGCGCTCTGTAAGCAAAAAATCTGTTTTTTGAGTATTCGCGTTCATGTAAGTGTCCCATATATAGATGTATATACACATATATGCTTCTGAACATGTGACACTACTTTAACTTAGGTCTGAAAGAAAAAAATTGAGTTATAGTACCTTTGAATATTATGGGTAATTATAGTATACTTAGATGTATTATAAACATTGTGATTAACGACTAATTTACACAAAAAGATATATTAATATTGCAAAGAAAAACATAAACATCAGTAAATAAACCTCAGACAATAAATTGTTCTAGATTAATATATATTTATTTATTGATCAGCCTATTGGCCCAGAAAAAGGACTTGGTTTACAAAGAAAATAAATAACTTATCCGATCTCACACATTCCATCCACATCTTACAATTAAATACTCACATGTCCCAGATAAAATCATACAAACATACCTCACATACCCAGCTCTGTGGCTAATTTTCATCGCAATCCTCGCTAACAAAATCATACCGTCCGCTCTCCTTTTTTACATTCCTTCTCATACCTTATGAACAGTTTAATTACCTTATTTATTTCGAGCTCACTAGTAACATATTTATTGATCATTATTTTCATTTCCGCTCTGTTTTCATACCAATTCATACACACCTCACACCTATTTATAATATGATACAATGTACCTGAGTCTCTTTTGCATAGCATACATAACCTGTCTTCCACTTTTAACCAATATTTATTCCTCGCATCAAAATTACCACACCTTATCTTCGCAATTATACTAATCTCACTTTCTTTTCTACATCTAGTCAGGTACTTCGGTACTTCTTTGGGTATGATACTCGCGTATATAGTATTATATCTAGATTCCCTAAATTTACTATCCAATACCTGCCTTTCTATATCTTTCATCCTTTGACTGATTTCCGCAATAATATCCCTATCAGCGTTTAATCCTTGGTTAACAATCATTGTGCTTAGAATTACGTAGTTACAAAATGTTTTTCTTTCCACACTATATAAATCACACTCATTCCATTCCTCTTTCTCACTTCTACACACCTTTAATAATCTATTCTCCTCTAGACTTTGTATTTTCCGTTCAAATTTTAACGCTCTCACCTGCCACGCATCACATAGTTTATCTATACCGGTTTCTCTATAGACTATGTGTCTTGGTGTACAAAAATCCAGCCTTAATACCCATCTAAAATAATCCAGCTGTATTTTCTCCAATTCATTTTTTTCCTCAAAACCCCAGATCTCCGCCCCATATGACATAACACTTCTAACCAGATAATTAAACAACATCTTCCTTCTCCTGAAATCATTTTTACACCTTCTTTCCCCCAGCCCCCACACTCTTTTCGCCGCAATAATCCCCTTTTTTTAAGCTCCTCTATATGATCTTTAAAATTCGCTTACCTATTAAAGATAAAACCTAAATATTTAACGGATTTAACCTCCTCCATCTCCTCTCCCTTGTACAGCCATTTTTTTTCCACTGTTTCTGCCCTTATTAAACACTAGAATAATTTTTGTCTTTACTACGCTTAGAATCAGATCTCTGCCTTCCAAAAACCTCTTTAATACCCCCAACATATCTAACATTGCCTCCCTGTTTAATGCTAGAAGGACTAGATCGTCCACATAAGCTAACGACCATACCCTTATTCCTCCAATAACTACCCCACCTACTTTCCTATTTTTATATTCTTTTTCTAAAGCAGCTATATAAATGCAAAACAGGATCGGGCTCAGCACGCACCCCTGCCTCACACCTTTCGAACTCCAAAATTTGTCGGAGTACGTATTGTTCACTTTTGCCGTAACCATCGTTTCTTCATATAGTTCTTTCACTCTTACAATTAAACCTTTGCTTATGCCTTCCTCCTTCATCACCTTCCATAGCCTCTCTCTATTAACCGTATCAAAAGCCGCAGTTAGATCCACGAAGCTTGCAAAAACTTTTTCTTTCTTAGACCTTGCCGTTTGAACCACATGATTCAGGATATAAATGTTATCCATAGTAGACCTCCCCTTACGAAATCCGGCCTGCCCTTCCGGGAGAATTCCTTTTGCCTCCACCTCCCTCACCAGTCTACACCTTAATACTTCTGTGTACACCTTATATGAGGTCGGCAGCAAGGAGATCCCCCTATAATTATTTTCCTCGTTGACGTCACCTTTCTTGTAAAGCGGGACCACTACCGCCAACTTCCAATCTTCGGACAAACCTTCTCCAGCCCATATCTTCTTTAACATAAACATCAATCTTTTGGATAATTTTGGTCCACCGTGCTTCCAGACTTCATTCGAAATATCATCGCAACCAGCTGCCTTCCTTTTTTTTAACGAATTAATCGCCATTATTACCTCCTCCTCCATTAGACTTTCAGTATCCTCTGCCTCCAATTTCCTTCTTGCTCCCCCCATTCTCTCACAGCTTCCCTCAATGAGAACTCTAAAATATTCCTTCCATGCATTCATTGAAATGTCATTCTCAACAAAATTTTTCTTTTTACCAGCGCCTAAGAACTTCCACACATCTTTTTCGTGCTTGATGCTCCTAAGCTGTGCTACTTCCATCTCCTTAAGGTTAGCTGCCTTATCTTCACACATCTTCCTCCATTACCTTCTCTCTTTCAAATATACTACTTTTCTTACCAGATATTTTCTCCATTTATAATACGCCTTCTTCACCTTTCTTTTCCTCTTCCTATATGCACTATCCCACCAATTTCTTCCGCCTAACCTCCATACCTTGTACTTGATCTCCTTTTTTATAACAGATCTGTCTACTATACTCTTGATTCCATCCCAAATTTTCTGTACGGAATCCTTCTCCGTTACTATGCATTCTTCGCACAAATCTTCTGCCGCCTGCTGGAATTTCGCTGTATCTTCTTTCGACCATGAACAAAACTTTTTTTTCATTTGCGCTCCGCACTCCCGCTCCACTCTTCTTTCAGCATCGTGTACTTCGAGGCAGAGGGGCAAGTGATCCGCATCCACCCTTCCCTTTATATCAAATTTATTAACCCAGTCCAACGCAAAACAATTAACTAGCACGTAATCAATTACAGTACTTCCTCTCAGCCCTGTGTATGTAAACTCACCTTTCTAATCCCCCTCATGCCACCCGTTTAAAATATGAAACCCTTTATTTTCCACTACCTCTATCAAATGCCTACCTTCATTTCCAATCCCTGCATCTTTGCTTTTCCTTCCTTCAAGTTCACCCAACTCCCCTTCCACAAAACTACCTAGCCCTCCCGTTCTGATATTAAAATCCCCCCCAATAATTACCTTCTCCCCCTCAACAAATTCATAAGCCTCTAAAAATTCGACCACCTCCTTTCGATTACTGGGATTGTACCCCAGCCATACATTTACAACCTTATTATTATTTATAAAACTACTTATCAAAATATTTTTTTCAACTGTTACATTCAAATCATTTCCATTCTTTAACCAATTTTTTCTAATACCTAACAAAAATCCGCCTTTCGCTCTACCCTTTTTATTTTCTCTTACCGCATCTATAGATTTCCAAATAAAGTTTTTTGACAGTTTTCTTTCTAAATTTAACCAACTTTTATTTTCCAACCATGTTTCGCATAAGCTTATAAAATCATATTTTTCAACGAAGTTCCAAAAATCTCTATCTTTATTTAAAATTCCCGCGCAGTTCCAAAAAATGAAATTTCTAGAACTTCTATAATTATTATAACCTATTACGTTCTTACATGCATTACCTTTCCTCTTTCGCACAGCGTCCAACAAACTTTTTCTGGGCCCTACCGAAAAATCTCTTCCATACTCTCGGTAAGCTCCGGTTGCGTTAAGTTACTTTTCTTCTTCTGCTGTCGCACTGTACCATGTTCCCCTTCCACACTCCCCATTGTCTTCTGCTCACCGCTTTTATCGCCGTTGCCGTTACTTGCACGCTCTATTCTCACGCATACTTTCTCTGCTGCTTTTTCACCTAACCACTTAAACCATTTGTCATTTAGCCAAAAACCACCCATGCTACTTTTTATTTGATAACCTACCTCCTTTTTACTTTTTACCCACTTCCCTAGCAACTTCTGCCTCTTTGTCTCTTCATAGCTTAAATCATTGTCCATGTAAAATTTCGAGCCCCTTAGCTTATGCTTATTTTGCCAAACTAGATCCCTATCCTCCTTCTTGCTAAACCTTACTACGAACACACTTCCACTCTTTCTCACATGCTTTACATTCACATCGACATACAATTTTTCTTTTAAAAACACATTCATCCCAACTCGCCACTCACCGTGCAGAGACAAGCCTCTAAAGACTAAGTTTGCTTGTCTCGACATCTCATCCTGCCATTTGACTAATCTTTTCATCGCGCTTACTTCAAAATCTGAGAAACAGCTCCTACCGGCCAGCGATTTCCCATCGTTAGATATCGACCCTCCCGATTGTCCCGAAGCAACACTACTACTCGTTTTACTGCCTTCCCTCTCCTCCGCCCTCAATGCCTCCTCGATGCTACCTGCTTTATTAACCATTTTCTCAAAATTATCCATCGTAGCTTTGACTTAAGCCCTGAAATCCTGCCACCCAGTCTCCAATTTCTCGATTCTTTCAGACAAACCAACTTCTATCGCCTTAATTTCAACTTTGTTTTTCTCACACACAACATTTTCCTGCCTTATCTTTTTCAGCTCTACCTCCATTCTTTCTATCATACTATCTCTCACTTTGTTAAACGCCTCCCGTTCTTTATTCAAACATTCTTTTAATTCACACACCTCCTCCCTCAACAATTCACAGCTCCCGCATTCCAACACTTTCTCTCTCTTGTCGAATTTCACCGTTCTCGCAAAGCTATCCGTTATAGCTTGCTGCCTGCTCGTAGTCACGCTTGCTTTGTTTCGCTTCGTTTCCCCTATACCTTTCACCACCGCCTTCCACCCCGCACACACCTCCACCGCCACACTTCTCTCTTTCGCACTGTCCTCGCTCTTCTCACCCTTCTTCTTAATGTCCATCGTCTTCTTATCAACTTTCTCACCGCTCTTCCCTGACATATTGTCTTCCGTATAGAAGAAAATCCTTTTCTATACTTCGTCTAAAACGCACACAAGCAGGCCGCGTCTTGCCGCACCGCACGCCCTAACGTATAAAACACACACCTTCACCTTTTCGCTTAAAAATAACCGAGAAGCACGGTTTCCACAAAAACTACCTGCATGATCCGATCTATTCTTATAACTCACTCAAAATCACACAGTTAACAATAATAAAGAATGCTTAAAACACACGATACAGATCGATTGCCACAGAGCTTCTCTCGGATGCAACCACTCACTCGCGCGGCCATTAACCAAGTCCTTGTTCAAGATTAATATTATGGATGAAAAAAAAATATAAATAAAAATATTTATAATTTAAAATTTCTCAAAGAATGATGTACACCTACCAGGACCCCAGATTTTTCCACAGACAATCTGTTTCTGTAAAAGTTATGCACATATGTGCAATGTAAAAATAACCCTTTGAGTAATGCTGGTGATGCAGGGATTCAAAACAACTTGAATGCAAGTGGAGATATTAGTGAAAAAAAGGCTTCAGACAGAGTCCAAAACGTTAATAGATCATCAGATAATTTTTCTGCTAACTCTCGTACTTGTGAATTGTCTTCCAAATACCTATCGAATTCTTGCATGCCATTTTCATCAAGGTTTTTTTGAAAAAAATTCCTAACAACAACTTCTTGTGCTTCATCTAAACGTTGTCCTTGGTGTTTTGGATCTAAAAGATTTGCAGCATACCCAACGGGCCAAACAGATTTATTGACTCTAAAACTCAACAAGGTAGAGAATTCGTGTGAAATAAATTTTAAAGAGAGCCATTATTCAGTGGAGTCAGCAACGTTACAAGATGGACTTTGACACACATTGATGAGCTTACAAATTGAATTCAGACTATCAATAGTTTTAACCAATTGACTTTCAAAATTCTCACTGTGCAGAAAATCTACAATTTCAGTCGGTATACTTTTATTTCCCATTTCAGATATATTTCGCAAGGTTTCAACATTTTTTAAAATACTAAAACAAGATTCCCTTGCATAACAAAATCTTGTGCGTGGATGGTTTTTAAATTTCGTTCCGCCTTCTTTTGTTATTAATGAATTTAATTTAGGATCCCTAAAGCCATTTACTACGTCGCAAACATACTCCAACAAAGTATTATCAACTAGATTTCTTAATAAAGATTACCGTTATGGCTAAAACAAGTTGATTGCACAGTTCCTTTCTTTCAACTATTTGAGCAAGCCTTCCCACACGCACAATTTTGCTGTCATTATCACTAATAATGGCATAAACGTCTACATTATACTTTAGTTTAACTGTTGCAATAGATTCGTTGATAACCTCAGATAAAAACTCTCCATCTTCTTTCTCCATTCATGTGTCGGGGAAAGTCAAAAAAAGTTTGGGGGGTGTTGATAATGCGAATAGTGCATACTAAAAACTTTCTATTTTTGGATTTGTTTCTCCAACCATCTATTAGAAAAACCCTCGGAGTTCCTTGCATCATTATTATTCGTTCAGTATCTACTTCTTTGTGGATGTTAAGAAGTATCGACGTTCCTATGGATTTTCTGCACGCAATTCGTATGAAATGCGACATTTTAATCACGATTTGACAAAATAAAAAAAAATAAAAATTTTCAACAACTTTAAAAGGAATGTTACAAGAGTAAAAAGATTTCCATAATTTCGTGTCCAGCATTTTTTTCATATCATCATGATCATCGTTTTGATTTAAAACGTAGTAGTCCATTCTTTGAGAATTGGTATTATGAAGAGGTGATGGGTTAACCTGTAACAAATATTTTTATGATTTATGTATGTAATTAGTAGTTTAAAACATTGATATTAGTGCGTTCAAACCACAGTTTCTAAGTACCCAATACTTTTCGGGTACACTCTTGCATAGCTTTACTTTCTTTCTCTCCCTCTCCCTGATCAGAAGTAAGGGAGCGTCTTCTTCATAACTTTCACTGACATCCCAACCTCTTTTTAAAATTTAAATGTAACTCTCAACAATGAGGAGTTGAAGTGCTTGATAGCTCAGTTGGTGTTTAAAAGTTTTGCTCGTACAGGACTCACCCAGTAACTCTTCCATTCCTGACTCATATATTACATATTATTTTCATTTTTTAATTGTTTTTACTTAAAATCTAAATAAGTAATGAAATTTACGACAGAAAATTATTTTTTTACATAAATAACTTTGTTTCAAGTATTGAACAACACGGCAGAAAACTGTCAAATTTATCTTATAAAAGAAATTGTATGCTAATTTAAGTAACAGTTCGAAAGCACCTGCTAAGATAATAAATTAAAATCGGCCTTTTCTACGACATACTCTATTGCATGTTTGGAAAAATTAAAATATCTAAATCGCACACATTAAAACTATCTTAGTAGCACATTAGCTGTAAAGATATAATTAGTAATAGTATATTATAATCATAAATAGCTATTAATAATTAATTATAGCTTATATAAATGAACTAAATTTGTAAAAGCATTATTGTGTTGAGATATTTTAGATGTGTGTGAGGTACACATCATAGATTTTTTCTGACATTAAAAAAGTCTGACATAGTACAGGCTAATTATTTATTTTTTTCAGCAGACGTTTATGAACTATTAATTTAATTGGTATACAACTTTTTTACCAAAGAAAGGTGTTATTTTTCGAGCGAGTTTTTGAATACTTCAAACAAAATTTCTTCTATGAAAAACACATCGAATGAATCGAAAACTTGCTAGGTGAGTCTCATAAGAGCAAAACATGAAGCTAACCATGGCTCTGTTAAAAAATGATGCGTTGGTTAAGTATTTGGTCGGTACCTACCCCAACCCACTTAACTAATTAAGTGGGTATTCGCGTATGGAAACAATAATTAATCAACTAATCGATGGTGTAGGACTCAAAATGTGACTTCAAAGCTCTTAAAGTATGCCAAAACGTGATCAGGTGATTAACTATTGCTTACTCGTGCGAAGACATGGTTGGTTAGTTAAGTCTGGGTAAGGGTACACAGAAAAAAGTTTTAACTGATGAGAGCTCGTATTTATTTAGACTACTAGAGCTCTAAGGCTTTCAAGCTTGTAAACTACTGATTTTCACTTATCGCGGCTCAAATTCCATTTTTTATGTACGAAAACTAACAACAGCATGCACAAGGAAAATGTAGGACAATCGCAGCGCTTATCTCAAAAATAGTAATATTACAGTTCGTCGATAGATAAACTGTACTGTGTCAGGAGTAGGGACGTAACAGCTCAGAGTTTTGCACTCCAGAGGCAAAACTCTGGGCTGTGGTATCCCCACTCTTGACACAGTACAGTTCATGTAGCTCTGAGCTATTGTATTACCAATTTCGAGGTGAGTGCTGCAAATGTTCTACCTGCATGCATAAAAATTCTGAGCTCTCATCAGAGACAATTTATTTCTGTGTAGGTATTAACCTAATTCTTAACCTAATAGATTCCGAATGGAGACTGAGCTATCGAGCACTCTGGATTTTCAAAAAAAAAAAAATAAAAACAAAAAAAAAATGGTAAGTTATTTTGAAAGTCACGGAAAGGGTCGCTTTTGTACCCTTGGTCTGAGAGACAGAGAGAGAGAGAGAGAGAGAGAGTGAGAGAGAGAAGATGTACGCTAAAGTGTACGCAAAACGTCATGGGTAGTTAGAAAGTTTTGTTCGTACGCATGTTAATTTTTTAATACAACAAAAAGCATATAAAATTACAAAAATTATACTCCTAACGCTTTAATACAACAAATTAAGAATTTTATCTTATAGCACTGAATCAATGATAAAACTAAAAAGTACATTTACAAAAAAAGGAACAGTGATATAGTTTTAAGACGTACTGAGGACGCAGTATTTAAAAATGTTGAATGTGATACATTTTAAGATTTGAATGTCAAAAAAAATGAACTACATTGAATTGCTAAAAAGTTTCACTGCATTACATACATTACATGCAGTACAATTTTAAATCGGCAAAATTTTTTTTTTCAAATAATTTTTACGACCAACATGATTAATATTCAATAAATGTCACACATTATAGGACAGCTACATAGCTGTGTCCGTGTGTGTCGCTGAACTGTGAGTGGGGGTAAAGTAGGAGAGCGGAAAAGGAAGGCTTTTCCCTCGTATGATTAAGAAATAAACAATTCAATATAACATTCTTGTATTTTTTTATGCGTCACGTAAAGCTACCAACCCCTACGTAACGAATGACTTGATAAAAAAAAAATATGGGTCAATCACAAATTACTCAAAAATACAAAGTACATCACAGAAATCATCGTTAACTTTTTCCGAAATCGTTGAAACTTACTATGAATTTTTTATATGCATACCATTATGGTACACGGTCTGCTGTTATACTAAACTAATCTTATACTGCACATATAAAAACCTAATTTTTAAATTTAATAAGAATAGTTTACTAATTTGGGGCTTTAATCTGACCTAACTAATATATGTGGCGGTTGATTTCCGTATTTACTAAGTATACAAGCACCAAAGATACTTTATGCATTACAGTTTCAGCCCGTATGAGGTACTATAAAACATGGGCCTTACACCATAAATGAACTAAAATTGTAAGGGTAACATAGTTTGAGCATACAGAATTTATTTTTTATATTATCAGGAATCGTAAAAAATTATAAATTGATAAAATATATAATAGACAGATTTTTTTTTCAACAGAATAATTTGTTTATAAAAGAGAAATTAATATTGAATTGGTTGAACCTTAATATTTAATTAGTTTATTAAGTTTAGTATTTCTTTTCTTAAAATTTATTGAGTGTTTTTCTAATTTGTATCCCTATGATCTCAACTTGTTGTACGCTGTATGACGACTTTTTAAATGAGATTTTTAACTTATCGATGGTAAATTTAAAATTGTGAACTAAAACAGATGTATTAAACAGACTTTCATCGAAGATGAGAGAGTAAGAAAGATTATAGGAACACATAGACACTATGGAATGTATAACTATAAACATGGATAAAAAGGCAGACAACTGACTAATTAATGTAATAATTAATAAACTCTAAGCAACTGATTTTCACGAAATAAAATTAGAAATCATAAATGCTACTCAAATGAATAGCGTAACATAAGGAGCGAAAGCAATATGAAAAAAATTAAATAAATTGTATATCTTTTGGCACAGTTCGAAAGAATTTCTTTATTACTGCTACATTTTTGCTATAACCACAATATTATCTATGAAAATATCTGATTTAATTGATCTTGTTTTTGATTACAAAAATGAACTCTTAATGAGTAACAATTCTTCTATTTTTTCAGAAAGTTCCTTAAATTCTTTCTCTTTTACCAGTTTACCGATATTATAGGTTATTTATTTTATATTATCTTACGAATATATAAAGCAAAGTCACTTAAACCGTTGTAATCGCTAACCATTAAAACTACTGAACTGATTTTGCTGAAATTTTGCATACTGATTCTTGACACTTCCTAGATAGTTTTAGAATAGTTTTTATCTTGAAAAACTTAATAACAATGGCAATAAATAAGCTCAAAGTTTTGCCAAAAAAACGCCAGCATTTCACTTTAGTTCAGTAAGATCCACTACGTAGCATCAACATAAAATCGAGGCTACCAGTCACAAAATTAAATAAGTGTTGTTATGATAGGCCAGAGCGTCTATGTCCGATAGTTTACCAAGCTGCATCGAGACTGTAGATGATAGTCGTGCAGCTGGGTATCCTGGTTACCGACGATACTCTTCTCTGATGAGCAAGTGACATAGGTCAACATCCATCTTGAATCTCCAGGATTGACGAGTGACACCAATAAAATATTATTCTAACCGATAACGTCTCCAGTGAAATACCAGGAGATGTACCTAACCAGACCACAACCTGCTTCAACATTTCAGAGTTGTGTGGCCGTTTCACCATCTCGACTGGTGCCGTCGGAGAATTTTTGGCTACAAACATATTCCAGGGAAGACTGTCGGTCTAGGGCTTCAACAGTAGGTCAGAGAAGATCACCTTGAGGTATCCAGGCAGTCCCAATTGCTGTTAACTTCAGTCAAGAAAGAGTTTGCTTAAAAAGATCACTGGTATTTTTTAGGGCTACCGGACGTCGAACTACTTTGCCAACAAATACATTAGAACTTAATAAAGTTAACACGAAACAGCCATTAGAGGTCACAAAAGTTTTAAGCATGCCAAAAGTCGCAAGACAGTGAATTGGAAGAAAAACTTCAAACGTATGTAATAAATGCAATTTCAGGCGTCAAGAAACTGATGCAGAAAATTTATCAAGATTGACGGGGGGCCGCTAGTTAGTATATTTTAATTCTATCGATGGGTCTCCTAAACAAAGTGAAAAAAAACTAAAATTTTTTTTTAACATAACTGTTGCCATATTTTATGAGCATTCCCAGTATTCTTCTTATAATCGTGAAATAGATTATTCTATGTACATTATTGTGGTGAAGGATTACTGGGAACATGTGGGGAGCCTGTGAGTGAAGAAAAATTGTGAAAGGAGAGTGGAGAGAAATTTGGAGAGAATTTAACTACAATATTACTGGGTTTAAACATTAGAAAAACACATTTAATTTTCCCTTATTTGGCGGGGGGGAAGGGTGAATGTGGTGGGAAGGTGAAGATCAGTTTTTAAAAGCCTGTAAATAATAATTTAAACGAGAACGGTATTAAACTTAAGTAGTAGAGTAAGACCAACTTATTCTTATCTGATTATCACCTAAATTTTAATTTTTTTTATTAACATGGCTCGTTTGTACACAACACCTTTCCATGCACATTTACTATAAAGTGGGTAAAAAAGAAGGAATTTCAAGGAAAGGAATTAAACTCATGTCGTTCTCGAATACTCAGTAGCTGAACTCATCAGTACGCGTGGTACTGTTCATAACCATAGACAAACATGACTTATACTTGCTTTTTACGCGCTTACTTGAACTGACTATGAGCAAGTCTCAGGTGGTGCCACCAATGCTGGAGCTTAGAACCAAATTTTCCCGCCCAAAAGCATTGATTCTTATAAGAACTGTTCTGTACTTCTTACGTGATAATGGTATACTTAATCGAATTAAAACTATTTGAAGGGATTACTAAATTTTTTTCGTTAAACAGACAAAATTAATCACAGACTAGCGAGGCAAGGTCAGTCAACTCATTTAAAGTGCCGTATATCATATAGGTACAGCCGATACGTGCTGTTTACCTGAAGAGCCCCGTGACCCTTGTCTCCTTGCTCTTCTGCTGATTTGTTTTCTTTTGAATGATTTTTTTCGAATAAACTATTCAAATGTCTTGTTATAAGTGCTGGATTTATAAACTACCATATGAATATAGAATTGCAGTTAACTACGATAAAACTGTTGCCATAAGATCTAATGCTTTTTGGCTAGAAAATTTGGTATTGAACTCCGGCATTGGCGGCGCCACCTGAGATGTGCTCATAGTCAATAGTAATACGTAACTAATGTGCAATACAAATAAAAATTTAAGTGGTAATAAGATAAAATTAGGGTTATTTTACCCTACTCATATTATATGACAAATTTTATTACTAAAAAAATCGCAAAATTAATGTATTAGAAGATATTATTCTGAGTACAATAAAAAGCTTTCAATAGTTAATTACTAACTAACAAATACATCGAACGTTTATTCATTACTCATGAAGCTGAGTAGCAATATTCAAGTATTGTTACGGCTTGTTATTATAATATTGCTGATATTTTCCTTGACGAAGAATTCTTGTCAAACTAGGTTGATGTAATCCACGTGGATCGTAGATATCACCAGTGGGAAGTGGTCGTTTTTGTCTTAGACAAGTTACTATGTTACTTATTTAAAATATGTTTTAAGAGCTTACTAAATAGGATGATAACATTTAAGTTACATTTTTTAACGTTAAAAATATACCAAAGTTTTTACGAAAATGTATGTAACGTGTTTGATAGCCGGGGATCTTTTGTAGCACATGTTGCTCATGTGTAATCGATGCCCGCCCCGACCTTTGCAGGCCGAGGCAAAGCCGAGGCTGTGCTGGTCAGGGGGGGCGGGCATCGACGACTTTTTTTACTAACATTTTGTAAGAAATCAAAAATTAAATACGATTCATTGAATAAGTGCAGTAGGAAAGCTTTATGAGTATGAAGTAATTATTATTTCTATCCGAATGATCTTTATTAGATAATGAGATTTTTCTTGTAAAAAACCAAATTATACATAGTATTTCATAGTAGATATTTATAGATATTTTGTAACAAGTGGTAAATTGAAATTTTATTTTTTTTGTAAAAATAATATTTTCAAGTACAAAATTTTGCAGTGAAAATTCTTATTTGTAGCAATATTTTTACAGGCAAACAAAATTTTTGAAGCTGTTTCTTTTCATTTACATTAAAAGTACAATTATGAAAATTACAATCTCGATGACAGCATCGAGGCAAGAGCAGTCTATACTATATATATTGCGTGCACGAGTCGGGCTCGTCGGCTCGGTTCTTGCTGTTCTTGCTTCCACTGCGCGTGCGCTGCTGATAGCAGCAGCAAAAGGCACGCAGCCAATCAGAGGCGCCTTCTTTTCTGGCCGGCCACAAAAGCTACCCTTCCTTGAGTGAAATCGAGCAGGGATGCACGTACTTTCGGCCAGGGTATGAAAAAAAGTTAATCTGTGATAATAGTCAATGAGCATAAATGTCAACTAATCTCTATCTGTTAGTATTAAGGGATGTTTTGCATCATCATCAAGTAAGGCTCTACTTAATCTACCCTCAACTCTTATCAATCCGCAGTTTATAAACGGCGTAAGATTAAGCAAACGGCTAGATCGAAGTAGTGGTAAGCTATCTTCTAAGCTACGATCTTGATTTTGAGTTAGTACCTTGAACTCAGCGGAAAAGTGACATTGTTGATGCTGATAAACTAGCCACAGTCTAGCACAATCAATTTCTGATGTTAAAAGGTGAATCGAGTCAACTTTAATAAAAGAATACAAGTCAATAAACTGCAAACTAGCCTGTAAAGGGTGCTTAAGATTTCCAGCTATAGGTACATATGAATTCTTTTGTTTAGCTTTATGTAAACAACGGTATGTAAAACGAAGGCAATATGCTGTTATTCTTAGCAACCGTTCCCACTTGGAACAACGAGTTAATAGGGTCATATAAAAAGACTCAGAATTATTTACAAGACTATTTTCAGAAGGCATTGAACTATTTACATTTATAGAGGTTGGGGCAATCATTTCTACTCTAAACTCTGGATAGTTAAGGTGCAATTCATGAAGAATCTTAGGGCCCTGAAACCATCATATTTTATTTAGCAATTGGCCCGGAAGAACACCTCTAGAAGCTACATCAGCTGGATTTTTCTTTGACGTGATATAATGCCACTTAGCATATGGAGTCAATTGATGAATTTTGAACACCTATTAGCTATGAAAACTGGCCATTTGGAAGGAAGTCTATTGAGCCAATATAGTACATTCCTAGAATTGGACCACATGTGAACTGGTGCTTCTTTCAATGAATTAACATCAACGAAATGACTAACCACTGTGGATAACAATTCTGCAACACATAGCTCTAGTCTTGGAATGCTTAGCGTTTTAATCGGAGCTACTTTCGTTTTGGCTAATTGAAGATGTTCAAAAATCTCTCCCTCGCGTACAACGCGTAAATAAACAGCCGCTGCATAGGCGTTTTTAGAAGCATCGGCAAAACCATGAAGTTCGAGAGATTCACAATCTAGTAAAAAATGATTCCATCTAGGTATTCGAACTTCATTCAACAAAGGTGTTTCATTGAACCAATGAGTCCAGATTTTAACCAAATCAGGTGACAGAGAATCATCCCAAGACACTTGCAACAACCAAAAGATTGAAATAGTATTTTAGCAAAAATTATCATTGGAGCCAACCAGCCTAGAGGGTCAAAAAATTTTGAGAACTGCGCTAATAAAGTACGTTTGGTCCAGCGAACGGGTGTATCAACGTTTACTGTAACGCAAAATCGAAACTCATCACTACTAGGATTCCAATGCAAGCCTAAAACAGAAACAATTGGTTCATCATCGCTTAGGATCTTTGGCTTACTAGATAAGTGGCTTACTGGTAACTCAGCTATCAACTCAGATGAATTGGCTGACCATTTTCTCAGTGGAAATTAACCTAATTCACACAATTCAATTAGTTGCCGACATGTAATCTTAGCATCTTCTAACGTATGGCTACCAGACAAACAATCATCTACATAGAAGTCTTCACAAAGAACTTGAGCAGCTATAGAATGAGATTTAGTGTAATCCTTGGCAAGTTGCCTTAAAACACGTGTGGCCAAGTAAGGTGAACTTGTCAAACCATATGTAACAGTGTTTAAGACGTAAGATCGAATAGGTACAGATGCATTAGGTCTCCATGAAATGGCCGGAAACTCATGATCTTCAGGAGTTACCCAAACTTGTCGGAACATTTTCTCAATGTCAGTAGTAAAGACGAATTGGTAAAATCTCCATCTGATAATCATATCAAATAAGCTAAGCAACAAATTATCTCCAGAGTGTAAAATGGACTTGAGAGAGAAACTAGAATTACAAGAAGCCGATCCATTAAAAACTACTCGCAACTTGTTGTTTTTAAAAACTCCATGATGAGGTAGATAACAAGCTGCTAATTTGTCAACCGGTTATTCCTTCATATGGCCCAAAGATATATAATCAGACATGAATGCTGAATAAGCATCATGTGGAGACTTATCTCTCACAAACCTCCGTTCTAAATGGTGAAAAACTGCCAACGCTGATTGATACGATTGTCTCCGTAGTTCAGGAAGAGTTTTAGGATTAACCTTGAAAGGAAGCCGTACAACATACCTGCTGGTTGAATCTCGAGAGTGTGAATTAATGAAAATCTCATCACAGGCTATCTCGTCTTTACTCAAAATTTTTCGAGGCTTGAGCCTTCTCGGGACGACGAGAGGACTGGGAATCATTCGGGGACCTGTTCCGAGCCCTCATACACGACGACAAGCAGCTAACGGACGTTGAGAGACTCTATTATTTAAAGTCACTCACTCAAGGCGATGCCAAGGCCGTCTTGGACTCCGTGCAGATCGTTGGGTCCAACTACCCGACAGCCTGGAGCCTACTCGAGGCCCGCTATGAGCATCGACAGCTCCTCGTGCAGGACCACGTTGCGGCGCTCCGCAATATCAAGCCTCTGTGGGACGAGTCAGCTGGAGGTCTCCAAGCGCTGTTGGACACGCTTGAACGTCATCGCGATCAGCTTAGTGCTCTCGGCCGCCCTGGGATGATAAGTTCATCGCGTTCATCGCGTTTGCAGCAACGGGCATGGACGCCACCACAAGACGTGCTGGGGAAGACGAGCTGGAGAAGCTGGAGATTTCAGCGATGTGCCCGGTGATTCCTGGGCCACCTTTACCATGATGGCTGCGTTTCTGCGGCGCAGATGCCACACTCTCAGCTCCGTAGAGGCTTCTCATCTAGCGCGCTTAGCTGGCTCCGCCGGCTCATGAGGGCCCTCCTCGATGCACGCAGGGCGCAATTTCCGCTCTCTCACGACCCAGGAGGCCCCAGCGAACTGCCCAGCTTGTCACGAACCCCACTATCTCAGGCATTGCGGTCAGTTCCAGGATCTGAATCCAGCCGCCAAGATGCACATCGTATTCCAGGAGAAGTTATGCTTCAACTTCCTGAAGCCAGGGCACTTCCTGCATGACTGCCCCTCCAAGTCAGTCTGCCAGCGCTGCCGAGCGGCGCACCACAGTCTGCTGCATGACAGCCGCAAGCGCCGGTCCGAAGCTCCAAGATCTTCGGACCCACCCAAGCATGCGAAGCCAACCAACTCCGATCTCCTCAAGACTCCTGATGAGTCCTGGCAATGACTCGCGGTGCTTCCGACCGCGCTCGTTCAACTCAGCGGTGACCGGGGGCCCATCGTCACCGTGAGAGCACTCCTCGACCCGTGCTCTGAGATCTTGGCCATCTCTCTCAAGCTCGCTCGCTGCCTAAAGGCCCCTTTGGAGGATTCTAGAACCAGCGTATCAGGCATTGGCGGAGAACACGCCGTAAAGTCAACACTCCACACCAGCCTGCGCCTGATGCCAGGGGATGGCACCCCCAGTATGCATCTGAAGGCGCTGTACATAACCCACCTCGGTCTTTCAACTCCTGCGGCCCCGCTCGACCCCAGCATCCTGCGAGTCTGGGCCAGCCTGCAGGACCTCGCTGACCCCGACTTTGGCCTTCCTCGTGCCGTCGATATTCTCATCGGCGCCGAGGTCTACAGCCGTCTGCTACGCCCTGGGTACCGTCAGCGCGGAGAGATCGTCGGTCAGCATACAGCACTCGGCTGGACTCTAGTCGGGTGTGCTCCTGGGCGCCCCTTGGACAGCGCCATCGCGTGTCCGACATTGCACGATGAGCTGGCTCCACCCTGGCATCGCAAGCTCATCATGCTACTCTAGCGCTTTTGGGAACTAGAAGATGTGCCCTCCGTCTGCCACCGTGCGACCGATGACATCGACTACGAGCGGATTTTCGCCAACTACCAGCGCGACGCGGACGGCCGTTATCTCGTACGTTTGCCTATAAAGCCCAATGCTGCACCGCTCCTTGGTGATAGCCTGGCTAGCGCCCTGGCTTCACTGCGATATCTACACCGTCGCCTCCAGCGGGACTCAAAGATGGCGACTGAGTATAACCGCTTCATGAGCGAGTACCTCGCCCTCGGTCATATGAAGCGGCTCTCTAGCCGAGAGCTCTCTGAATCGAGCAGCATGGTCTGCTACATCCCGCACCACGGCATCTGGCAACACGGGGACCTTGGACCAAAGTTGCGCGTCGTGTTTAACGCCTCGCACCCAATCTCGAGCGGCTACAGCCTAAACGACATCCTGCACTCCAGGCCGAGACTTCAGGCCGTACTACCGACAGTCCTGCTGCCATGGCAAAGACATCGCGTCACCTTCTGCAGCGATGTCCAGATGATGTTCCGCGAAATCTAGGTCGACTCGCGAGACGCAGACCTTCAGCGCATCGTCTGGAGCCCCGATCCGAGTCAGCTGCCTGTACACTATCAACTGCGCACCGTCACTTATGGCGCGACTTGCTCACCCTACTTGTCACTGCGTGTGATTCAACAACTCTGTCATAACGAAGGACACTTGTGGCCGGATGCCGTACCTATCGTCATGAACGATCAGTACACGGATGACATCCTCTCGGGTGCCGATGACCTCAAAACGGCCCGCCAGCTTCGGGATCAAGTAATTGGCCTGCTGCGCTCAGGCGGATTTCCATGGGTCGCCAATGACGCCAAACTTCTGGCTGACCTCACCCAGGAAGCTCGCCTGCACCCTACGTGGCGTGAACTCAGCGACGCCGGCCTCGTCAGCGAGCTTGGTGTCAGCTGAGACCCAGCCTCGGATACTTTCCGGCTCACACCCCTGGCAGCCCGAGAACAGGACACCAAGCGGAGCATCCTTGCTGGTCTCACAAGCCTCTTCGATCCTTGCGGTTGGCTGGCGCTGACCATACTCCAAGCCAAGCTCCTTGTGCAGGATCTCTGGCGCGCCCACTTAGATTGGGATGAGGTCATACCTGCATCAATGGCTCGTCAGTGGTCAGCTTTTACTACTGAGTTGAAATCAATCCAAGGCTTCTCCATTCGACGTTGGATTGGATCTTCCGCTCCGTCGAAGATTCACCTCCACACCTTTTCAGACGCCAGCCGCCACGCGATGGGCACGGTGGTGTACTCCCAGCTGCAGGACTCCTCAGGGCAAGTCCACTGCCACATTCTGCTGGCCAAGACCAAACTTGCGCCCATCCGAAGCCTCAAGCCATCAGCCACGCCCCAGGCCCGCATGACGATCCCTCGCTTTGAGCTGCGTGCCGCGCTGCTTGCTGCGAAACTGCTGCGCTTGGTCGTCAGCGAGTGGAACATCCCTATTGAGCACTGCTACGCTTGGTGTGACTTCCAAGTCGTTCTACGCTGGCTCCGCTCCGCCAAGCTGACCAACCACGCTCTCGTCAACAACTACGTCACCCACATCCAGGAGGTACTGCCACCACACATCTGGCACTATGTGCCTACTCATGACAATCCTGCCGATGTGGCGTCTCGAGGCACCGATGCCCAGACTCTACACCGCCAGCAGACATGGTGGACTGGCCCTTCCTGGCTGTCCGAAAACCCCGATCGTTGGCTCCAAGAGCCCTCTGAGCCGCCACAGCCCTCACCTCCTCGCCTCTGCAGCGTCACGCAAAAGGTCGAGTTCGACCTTCTCCGACTGTTCTCCGATCTAGGCGTCCTCCTGCGCACCCTCACCCACCTGCGTCGGTAGGCGAGACTCCATCTCGGCCGAGCCCCTACACGACCGATGCTCTCAGCACCGACGGCTACCGAGTTGACCGAAGCCTACCTCGCTTGCGTGCGCTTGAGCCAGCAGCGTGCCTTTTCTGATGAACTTGCACTGCTTCGCACGGGCCGCGCCCTTCTCAAGCGGCACCCACTGACATCGCTCGCAGCCTTCGTTCATACAGACGGCGTTCTGCGTGTGGGCAGTCGCCTCCAGCACGCCGAGATGACCTTCACGGAGCGACACCCACCCATCCTTGACGGCGCTTGCCCTCTTGCCACGCTTACGATTGCGTCGGCCTATCACCGAGAGCTCCAGGGGGGCTTTCGCACCACCAGCGCGTACACCGTCAAGCGTGCTTGGATCATCGGTGGCTCCCAAAAAGTCAAGGCTTTCCTACGCAGTTGCGTTACTTGTGCTCGCCTCCAAGCCCGATCAGCTGTCCAGTTGATGGCTCCTCTCCCGCGGTCACGAGTTACTCCCTTCTGCGCCTTTGGTCGCACTGGGATCGATTACGCCGGGCCGTTCCACGTCCTCGCAGCTAAGGGCCGAGGCGTTCGCACCACGAAGGGTTTCATCGCCATATTTGTCTGTCTCACCACGAAGGCACTACATCTGGAGCTCGTAGGCGATCTATCAACCGTCTCCTTTCTTGCGGCTCTCACCCGCTTCTCTGGTCGCCGGGGAAAACCGTCTGAACTCTGAAGCGACAACGGGACGTGCTTCCATCGAGCTGATACCGAGTTGCGCGACGCGCTCCGTCTTGCTGAGCACCGGTGGGACCTCGTCACGGGTGCCCTAGCGGATCAAGGTATCGAGTGGCATTCAATTTCACCCAGGACCCCTCACTTTGGAGGTCTCTGGGAGGCCGCGGTTAAGTCCGTCAAAGGTAATCTCCGATGAGTCATGGGCTCGCGGCACCTGACGTACGAGGAGTTCTCAACCGTCTTGGTCGGGATCGAAGCTGTCCTCAACAACCGACCCCTCACTCCACTGTCGGGCGACACGGACGACCTGGGCGTGCTGACCCCCGGTCACTTCCTCATCGGAGCACCCCTCAATTCAATCATTGAGGCCGCGCTACCCGATCAGGATCTCGACCATCTGGCTCACTGGGAGCTTGTCCGGGGCATCAGAGCAGAATTCTGGGCCCGATGGAGTCAGGAGTATCTTAATACTCTTCAACAGCGATCGAAGTGGATCACCCCTCATCGGAACCTGACCTTGGGTGATATCGTCACCGTCCTTGACTCATCTCTGCTCTCGACCGATGGCCGCTGGCATCTCGGCCGCATAACTGGCGTTCACCCTGGCCCGGACGGCCTCGTACGCGCTGTGACCGTCCGAACGGCGACGGGAGAATACATAAGGCCAATCACGAAAGTCACGCTGCTTCCGGTGATAACCCAGACCGCCTCTCAGCCTGCATCGCCTGGAGGCGAAACCGCTCTGGATACGGTGGGCGGATCTTGAAGTTTCGTTTTTGGAACGAGGCGGGCGGGATGTTTCGTTCGACGATATACTGTCGGTCGAGCCCCCCTCCTGATCGTCTCGGCGCTTCGTTACTCCACTGCCGCTGGCATCGACGGCCTGTGTCCGGGCCAGTTCTGTTTGTCTCCTGATACACAGGTTCACGCATCAGCTGGACAGCTAGTCCAACAACAATATCAGCAGAGCATAGCAGAAAAATGCGCTATTCATTGTCACCGGGTTCGCTTCCCTTGTATTCAATAAATAAAGAGTTTCTCAAACAGTAACATTTTTAGCTTCTTAAGTAAACGGGTTATGTGTTTTTTTGTAAAAAAAATGCTAACATTCAGTGAACGGTAATGTGGTTCAAAAAATAGTTTACACCATTTGAAAAAAAGAGCAAAATATACGTGGAAAACGAGTACTTACTCGATTTTAACCAACATCAAATCTCGAGAAACACGGTAGTGAAAAACTGAGTGCAAAATTACTTTGTATATAGAATCTTTGTATTGTTTCATACGTATTTTTTTCTCTTCTTTCAAATGGTGTAAACTATTTTTTGACCCACATTACCGTTCGCTAAATATTATAATTTTTTTACAAAAAAACATAGAACCTGTGCTCTTAGGAAGCTGAAAGTTTTACCATTGTTTTCTACGACCTTGACTTACTTAATCGATAGAACATTATCAATAATGCAGGGGTTTGATTGAATTCTTCGATATACGCAATCGCTTTCGAACTTTACTGTCATCATATACCATTGAACATCAAAAAGTTAACTTTCTGTTTTCGTCATAAGGTCAGTAGTGTGACGGTGACTCTCAAACCGTATTGTGTATATTAAAGCACGCAATGAAACCCCACATACTTGACGCACCGGATTATTTAAAAGCCATCTTTACTGGACTATATTTCTATTGTTTCAGATGGCTCGTCACACTTGTACTATCTATTTACGTGATATTATATACTATTACACCTAAAAGCATGGGGTGAGGAAGTTGCCACAGTTCAAGTTACCTGTATCTCTGCATAAACAGTTATCTAATTGATACAATATTATAAAATGTTTCGAGACGAACCTACATTTTCTTAATATAATTAAAAAGCTTATGATTTTTATTTCTAGTACCTAATTTTATAATGAAAGTTAAGTTATTTGGAAGATATTGTATCAAATTTTATCAAAATTTAATGGCGTTCTATAAGAGACCACGTTCAACACAAGTTTCAAAGTGCTTCGTTTTAAAAAATTGCTTGGCAAATATGGTTTGAAATTGTGTGAGATGATTCCTTTAATATTCAAGTATGATTCTTGATGCAAGTTTGATTGATACTTGAAGTATTTTGATTTTGTGATAAACCACCTTCACTCATGCTATAAAAGCTTGTAGTTACAGGGTTGACTCATCACTAAAAATGCCATCAACTAACCTGTACTCTTTTCGTTTTTTTTTTTTTTTTTTTTTTTTTTTTTTTTAATATACATGTGACATTGAAAATCGAACCTGAAATATGTTATTTTGCATATATGTAATTTTGTTATTTCAAAAGTCTTATAAGATTATTTTTACCGCTGCTACGTATGACCAGTGTGTTAAACTGCTTATAATTGTTCATTATTATTCTTTTCAAGTATATTAAGAATTCTCAAAACGTGTGCAGGTTTAGAATACTTTAATTTACCATAACTTCAAGCTAAGATTAGTTTTGTTATGATGAACATACACATGACAAGAACCTTAAAAAAGTTTACACTATTGTGTAAGTTTTAGTAGTTGTAATGATTCTTACCTGCTCATCTGGACGTTTCCTTTTTCTTTGCATTGTTGTATGTGGAGTTGTCACAGGCAAATATCTCTACATGATTATCTGATAAGATTTAAATTTGTCTTTACGTATTCGTTTAAAAATACTAGTTGTTAAAAGTGAGAAAAAATGAATGAAAATACCTGTGGTCATTACATATTTGGATATTGAATATTCAAAAAATTGCAGATTTTACACATAGCAGCTTCCACCATATTAATTTTTCCATTTATTAACTTAACAAAATGGGTCCACTTTACCAACGTACGGTATAACGGATTGCCAGTCACCATGACTTCTATATGAAATAAAGAAGTCAGTGTATTAATATCGTTACATAACAGAATAATAAGGTGAAGAGTAGAACGGAGAAAGAAAAAAAGAGTGTTGTCTTCTGAGAAAGTGATAACCAATGACATTTGTAAGGGGCCAATGACAGTCAAGGGCCGTTCTTTAATTACGTAAGGATGAAAATGCAAATAATACTTATAAATAATGTTTTAAACAATTTTAAAGTGAGAAATCAGATTATTTATTAATTGTTAACGAGGAATACTTTTTTTGCATTTAATAACGAGCAACTAGATATGAAGCAATCCTAAAAAAATAAATTTTGAAATCTGTAAAAATAGAAACTTTTTCAACAATAATCCAAATAATAAAATAATTTAAAATAATAAAAGTAAATAAAAGATATAATCTTAATACAATATTCAAAATAGATGTTGTACCTATTATGTTTATTACGTTTTACCAATGTTATACCATTATACATTGCAAAGTGCACTTTAAAAAGTGACAAATCACATAAAAGCGTATTTTCTTCAGGGAGTGAAAAAACATTAACTGTGAGTTAATGTCTACAAAAACAACTGACTATCTCGAATAATTGCAGAGCCAATAAGTAAAAAGTAAAAGAAAAAATTCCACATTTTTTATTTTACTCTTAATAGTTGCAACATGCAAAACACCTATCAGACAAATGAAAACTGCGTTAAAAGCGCAACGCCAGGTAAGTTTTGACACATAATAAGACACAAGCTTAGTAACAAACCAAGTTTCTCAAAAAGTATAACGTAAATTTTGAGTTGCAAGTAAGTGATAATTTTGACGTACACGTGAGTTTCGGAATGTACTTAAAATATTACGTAAGAAGTGCTCGTACCCCCCCCCCCCCCCCCCCGTCGACGTAAAAACATGTAGAGATTTCTGAGACCCTCCCTTGCCCCTTGAACCCTTACGTCATTAAAGACCAATATTACTAAGATCATTACAGCAGAGTATAGCTGTATGAAATACTGACAGTATAAAAAATATAACTTAAATTTACCTAGTATTTTATTGGACAGTTATATTTAACTTCTTTCTAATTTTTTCCATTCAAAATTTATTCATGCATACTATGTTGAAAATTAGTGCTTTGGATGTTCTTTATATTATTGTGACCTTTGAAATTTTTATTACTTCCCACACAATATGGGAATCTACGTTCGCCAGTTCAGTCCCACACAGCGTTGGCCGCGATGGTCAAAAGTTTGATACCTAACGCAACCTTCAGGCTGAATGTTGGTGAAGCCCAGTAGAGCTCAGCGCCACTGCTGATCAAGCCGCAAACCAACATTTATAAATGATTTTTTTTTTCTTTTTATTCATCATCGCCCATAGGCTCAGAGATGGCATTCTTTTACACAAGCATAGTGTTAATTAGCCATCGGTGCACCTGAGTTATGACCAGATGTTTATAAACATACATAAACATCTGGACCAACTCAGTCTCACCTATAATCGCGTAAACGAAGAGTCAGAGAAACAGTTAATCGACCTTCGAGAATTAAGAGCACAGGCAAAACGGCGAGACCCAAATGGTGACCAAGCGGTCGCCCATCCAAGTACTAACCACGCCAAATGCAATTTAACCTCGGAGATCGACGGAACTGCAACTCTACCGTTGCGCCACCACAACCACTTTATACATAGTTACATGCAGTTACACTGAGCTCTAGTGGGCTTCACTAACATACGGCATAAAATTTTTGACCATCGCGGCCAACGCTAGTCCCACAGGTGTCGCATTTAAGATATCACCACCAGTTCTACACCAGGCCAATAGCAATAATTAATTCATAAATATGATAAAATAATAAATTGCCAGAAGGTAAACCATGGCGGTTCTGGCAGCCCCCCCAGCTCCCCCCCTGAGGTAGTGGTGGGGGGAGAGGCTCTAGCCATAGCTGTGGGTGGAGAAGAGGCGGTGGAGGAGAGGCGGTGGTGGGGGGAGAGGCTGATTGGGCGGTGGAGGAGAGGCGGTGGTGGGGGGAGAGGCTGATCGGGCGGTAGAGGAGAGGCAGTGGTGAAGGAGAGGCTAATCGGGTGGTGGGAGGAGGGGCACGGGCGGTAGGGGTGGTGGGTGGTGCGGACTACTCGGATGGTCACTTCAGGGGAAGGGGGCCTCTTCCGGATGCTGTGACGTCGGATGATACTGACAGCTCCCTTCCTTTCCGACCGCGAATCCGAAAGCGTATCCCAATATTGCTTGGCTTACTCCTCTCCACCGCAATACCTCGCCAACGAATAGAGTCAGTTAATATGATAAAGTAATTTTAATTAGCGCAGTAATATGGAGGTGTGAATGAAGAAAATCGATATAGATTCATGAAAAACTAATTTATTGCATAAGTATTGTGTATCAGGTGTACATTAATTGAAAAATATCGTTTTGTCGTTGCTGCTCTTTTGAAATCCATTTTTTAAAGCTGTAGAATTCTTTACAGCACAATGAGCTGAATTAAATTGGTGATTCATGCATTCCATATCATCCATCCTAATTTTTTTAAAGCTGGAAATTGCTTAATATCATAAATGTACCTTTAAAAATAATTATATTTTGCAAATATTTAGTAAAGCGTATAATCATACTATGAGTAATGTACCTATTAAATAGCACACGGCGCAACCATTTGATTTTTTCAAGACCTTTTACGTAAATAACATCATCGTCTTTGATAATGGCTCGAAAGGTTGTTGCTAGATCCTCGTAGGGAACTTCTCCTGAGCTCCAACGAAGATCGTGGTAATTAATCTCCAACCATCGACTTTCACATTTGTTCTTAGGTAAGAGCTGTGCCCAAGAATATGGGGGCTTAAAGACAAAAACTGAAGGTGTAGCATTTTCCTGTAGAGGTATAATAGCGACCTCTCAAAAAATAAATTTATGCATTCATTAGCGATGACTGATTATTCACCGCTTCTTACTAAGGCAAATAATGTACCAGCAGAATGTTTTTTTTTTAGCAAGAGCAGGTGCATCAAGTGATACGAGGCCCACATACACGCAATAATTTTCGTACAGCGGTGGGAGAAGGGGCACGGGTGGTAGGGGCGGTGGGTGGTGCGGACTACTCGGATGGAACGTCAGGGGAAGGGGGCCTCTTCCGGATGCTGTGACGTTGGATCGTACTGACAGCTCCCTTCCTTTCCGACCGCGAATCAAGCTCCAACGTCATCAGGATGGGTCCGAAAGGTGTAGGTGTGACAAGCCCAACGTACAGCGCGAGAGGAAGATGATCAAGTATGAACGTGTATTTCTTATCAGTAGATGTAGCGGATCGCGTATCCCGTTTAGCTGCGACCAACGTTGGCTTACTCAACGCAGTACCTTGCCAAGTAATGGAGCTATTATTTCTTATCTATACGGATGTGTTAGCCGTGGCCGATGACTTTTCGCTTCTTATTTAGGCGTATAATGTACCAGTGTAATATTTTTTTCTTAGCAAGGGCGGGTGTTTAAATTATTCTTTATTAGGACGTCGAGTAAATACAAGATCGGCAGATCAGCCGTAACAGATATTTTAGAGTAGGCAGATCGACGTGGAGGTCCGGTTCGAGAGTCCTCAGCGAAGCAGGAGGTCGAGGCGTGCACACACGTTGGTTCCACTCGATCAAACTGTTCGCTCACGCCGGCAGAGACGAAGCGAGCAGCAGCTCCCTCTTCTTTGAGCAGAAAGAGGGGGAGGGGAGGGCATGGGCGCGCAAGACAAATCTTGCACAATTCCGTGAACGATCTCAGTCTCCGCCCGCCGTACCTGGGTCAGATTCGGCCACAGGGTCTTTGGAGGCGGCGTCGCCGGCACTAGGCGATCGGACGGGCAGTAGAGAAAGCTTGCTGATGGGACGGGTGTATTCACCAGTGGCGGTCTGGATGGTGGTGGCGCGAACGAGCTCGTCGGGTCCGGGATGAACCAAGATGATGCGACCGAGCGGCCACGTGCCGCTAGACTGGAGGAGCGTGGCGTCCACCACGGCGACGACGTCATCAACCTGGAAATTACGGCGTGGGACCTTCCACTTGGGTCGTTGTTGGAGCGTGTTCAAGTACTCGCGGCTCCAGCGGCTCCAGAACTGGTCTCGGATTCCCCAGGCCAGCTTCCAGTGACTTAGGCGATCGAGCTTCTCGGGCGGGGTACTGGCCTCAAGCACAGAATTCATTGAGGACCGTCTCGATGCTGGCCAAAACGGTGGAAAACTCCTCGTAGGTGAGGTTGCGCGGTCCAAGGGCATGACGGAGATGATGTTTCATTGCTTTGACACCGGCCTCCCATAGTCCGCCGAAGTGGGGTGCCCGTGGAAGAATAAAGTGCCACTTGACGCCTTGTTCGTCCAGTGAGCCAGCAACACGCTCCCACTTTATTTCGGCATCCTGGAGAGCCTCGCGCATTTCACGATCTGCGGCGCGGAAGCAGGTGGCGTTATCACTCCAGATCTCTAAGGGCTGACCGCACCTGGCGCAGAATCTTGTGAGCGCTCCAATGAATGACTCGGTGGAGAGATCACCAACGGGCTCAAGGTGTGATGCCTTGGTGGTCATGCAGACGAAAATCGCGACGTAGCCCTTGCTTGTGTGGATGCCTCGGCCCTTAGCAGACAAAATGTTGAATGGGCCAGCGTAGTCAACTCCAGTGCGAGAGAAAGCTCGAGCAGGAGTAACCCGTGCGGCCGGTAGAGGTGCCATGTGTTGAGTGGCAGGCCGCGCCTGCAGTCGGGCGCAGACCACGCATCCCTGGAGCATGCTTTTGATTCCCCGCCGCCCGCCAACAATCCAGGCCTTGCGAGCCACATAGGCGCTGGTGACTCTAACTCCTCCGTGAAGAGCACGAGCATGAGCCCACTGGATAATGAGACGAGCGAGGCTGCATCGACTGTCAAGGATTGGCGGATGCTGCTCATCGAAGGTGAGCGCAGAATGTTGGAGACGACCACCAACTCGAAGGACGTCATCGGAGAAGATCGGGTTTAGAGACAGCAGTGGATTTTTCGCAGGGACACGGCCGCCCTTTTGCAAGCTCGCAATCTCTAGCGCGAAGAATTGTCGCTGGCTGAGGTGGACGCAGGCGAGGTAGGCATTGCGCAGCTCAATCGTCGTCAGAAGGGCGAAAGGCGAGGGAGCGGGATCTCGACGTAGCCGACGACGGATCCAGCGACGCAGTCGAGCGAGGAAGCGTAGGAGATGGCCAAGGTCTGAGAACTTTTCGAGCAGATTTGGCGTAGTGCATTGAACAGCACAACAAGATTGGAGGGCGTCGTCGGTGACTGGGTTGCAGGAGCTAGGCAACTTTGCGTTTTCGGCTGGCCACAAGTCAAGAGGGCCCGTGAGCCAAGAAGGGTCTTCCCACCAAGCACGCATTTGCTGAAGCGTTAACAGATCCGTGCCTCGGGACGCCACATCCGCTGGATTAGAGTCCGTCGGAACATATCTCCATACGTGGGAGGGCAGAAGCTCCTGGATGTGAGCCACGTAATTGTCGATCAATGAGTTGTTTGTCGGCTTCGATGATCGGAGCCAGTGAAGCACGATCTGGGAGTCGCTCCAGGCGTGACAGTGCTCAACGCTCACAGCATATTCCTCGGCAACCATGCGTAGCAGCCTCGTGGTGAGCAGTGCCGCTCGTAGCTCCAATCGAGGGATCGTCATACGTGTTGGACTAGTGGCGTCTGGCTGCCAGCTTTTGATGGGGGTCAACTTGGTCCTGGACATCAAAATAATCATGCAGACACCATCAGCTGGGTTCTCAGAGCACGAGTACATGACAGCAGCCATCGCACGTCGGCTCGCATCTGCAAATGCGTGGAGTTACAAACTAGTGGCGGGACTGCAGCTGATCCAGCGAGGAATGGCAATGCTTGGGACATTCTGCAGTTGAGTCAGAAATCCGCTCCAGCGTTGGGCCATGGTCGCAGGCGCGGGCTCATCCCATTCGAGTCGCGCTCGCCAGAGATCCTGGATGATCATTTTGGCAGTTAAGACAACGGGCGCGATCCATCCACAGGGATCGAAGAGTCTCGCTAGAGCGGCAAGCATCGCGCGCTTGGTCGGCCGTGGCTGTAGGGTAGGCGGCGTGAGATGGAAGCAATCGTCAATCGGGTCCCAGCTGACGCCGAGTTCGCTGACAAGACCGTCTGCGCTGAGCTGTCGCCAGTTCGGCCTTAGTCGGGCATCTGGAGAGAGATCACGCAACAGCTCCGGATCGTTGGCCACCCACTTTCTCAGGGGAAAGCCCCCAGCTTGCAACAAGCCGATCAGCTGGTCGTGGCGAAGTCGAGCCGTCTCAACGTCGTCAGCGCCAGAGAGAATATCATCGACGCATCGATCTTGTTTGACAACAGGCACGGCCTCGGGCCAAGCATGGCCTTCATCCTTGCATAGCTGGGAAATCATCCGTAGAGAGAGAGATAGGGAACACTAGCTTCACCGTAGGTCACAGTGAGAAACTGATAGTGCTTCGGCGGGCTAGAGTCATCAGTGCTCCACAGTATACGCTGGAGGTCCACGTCACGCTTGTCGATCCAGATCTGCCGAAACATCATCTGGATGTCCGCGTAGAAGGCAATCCGATGCCTTCTCCAGCGGAGCAAGACGGTCGGCAAGTAGGCTTGGAGCTTCGGTCCGGCGTGCAGGATATCGTTGAGGCTGTAGTCAGTGGATGTCGGTCGCGATGCGTTGAATACGACGCGCAGTTTCTTCCGGTGGTCGCCAGCTTGCCAGATGCCATGGTGCGGGATATAATGCACGAGGCCCGACGACTCGCGCAGCTCCACGTTGGTCAGTAACCGCATGTGCCCGCACCTAAGATACTCGTCCATAAAGCGTGCATATTCGATGGCCATCTCTGGGGCACCCCGCAATCTGCGCTGTAGCGAACGAAGGGATGCTCTAGCGCCGGTTAAGCTCTCCCCTAGTCGCTCAATTCCGTCGCGCTTGAGCGGGAGGCGGACGACATAGCGCCCGTCGGCAGCCCGATGATGATCGGCAAAGATGACCTCGCACTCGATGTCATCATGAGATTGACGAATTACCCGTGGCACGTCCTCCAATTCCAAAAACCGTTGCATTAGTGCGATTAGCTGCTCGTGCCAAGGCGGAGCTGAGGTGTCCTGTGTCGTCATGCAAGCAGCCAGCGAGGACGAGGTCGCTTGGTCCGGTGCGTGACCGGCGAGCATCCAGCCGGCAACGGTGAGCTGTCCGACGATATCTCCACGGAATAACTGCCCTGGCCGTAGTAGATGGGGGTACACGTCGGCTCCAAGTAGGATATCGACGCCGCCCGGTATTCCAAAGGTCGGGTCTGAATGATCTGGTAAATCGTTCCAGAGTTCGATGACGGCTGGTTGTAACGGTCCGGAGGGGGTGCGGAGTCCCATTTGGGGCAAGCAGTGCGCAGTCAGCCACAACGTCCGGGTTGAGTTCCGGGTTTGGAGCTGCAAACTTGCAATCGTTGGGGAGCGCATAAAGACAGCGCCTCTGACGCCAGAGATGCTCGTGACGGCTGGCTCGGGACTGGCGCCAAGCTTTCGAGCAAGGGCAGTGGACGTGATTGAGATCTCCGAACAAGCGTCGACGAGTGCTCTTGCTGTGACTGTCCGCCCCCCGGGGCCCATGAGCTGAACCTTGAGCGTGGGTAAGACGGCTAGTCACAACGGTGAAGCAGCTGCCGCGTCGATTCCGTCCTTGGAGTCCGAGGTGAAGAGACACTGCTTTGCCTCAGCTGGTGCTGGATCGGGCGCGGCCATGCGCTTGCGACCGCCATCATGGATGAGGCTGTGGTGCCACGCCTTGCAATATTGACATACGCCTTGGGAAGGGCAGACAGTTGCCATGTGGCCCGGCTTCAGGCAGTTAAAGCACAGCTTGTGCTGAGCGACGAAACCCCTTCGCCCAAGCGCGTCCAGTTCCAGGAAACGGCTGCAGTGACCTACGTAGTGCGGCGCGTGGCAAGCAGGGCAGTCATCGTCGACTGCGTGGGTGGCTAAAGATCGGTGGTTGCGGCTGAGTGACGTCGGCGCGGGAGGGCGACTGCCGGTCGAGTGTACAGGATCGTTCGTCGATCGGGGAGGGCGCGAGGCTTCCATTGAAGTCAGTGAGCGGCCGCGCCTTCGCAGAAAGCTGGACAAAGTGGCGAAGGAGGCCGCTTCCCCTTGTGCAGAGCTGGCTGCCTCCAACTTCTCGAGCTCGTCTACCCAGGCTCTCCGAGTCGAGGGGTCCATGGCGGTCGAGGCAACAAATGCCATCCACACATCCCAATGTTCCACCGGCTGATTGAGCGCTCGCAGTTGATCACGGTGCTTTTCTAAGGCATCGAGCAAGCCCTGCAGAACAGCAGCGGACTCCTCGCGCAGAGGCTTGAGCGTTCGGAGTGCCATGACGTGGTCCTGCACAAGGAGGCGGCGATGCTCGAACCGCGAGACAAGAAGACTCCAGGCCGTGGAATAATTGGAGCCAACGAGCTGCAAGGTGTCCAGAACTGCTTTTGCCTCACCCTGCACGTTTGCCTTTAGGTAGTAAAGCCTCTCGACGTCGGTGAGCCGAGCATCCTGGTGAATGAGCGCCTGGAACAGGTCGCGGAAAGACTGCCAATCCTCGCGACGGCCAGAGAAGAGCGGGATATTTATGCTCGGCAGGCAAGGCCCCGAGTGCGGTCCAGAGAGCGGTCCGGGGAGTAGTAACTGGTCACCACCTCCTGGCATGGCCGGGAACAGCCGACTCCTAGCGTCATACAGACACGCCTTAGCGTCGAGGTAGTATCCCTCTGTGGATCTGTACAGGGCTCTCAAGGAGGCAACTTTTTCCACAGGTGCGCCCTGAATCAGATCCTTATGATTGGCTTGGAAGTCATTCCAATAATTAGCGAGTAGCTTGAACCTGGCGTCGAAGAGTCCCATGCTCCATACTTTGACGCTCTTGGCGGATTGAGTGAATTCCGCGAGAATCTCTAGCAGGGCTTGCTGCGTTTCCAGCAACGAGAGCCAGCCTTGGTTATCCCTGTAAATTAGTCACGCGCTGAGCTCGACGCTTGTCTCTCAAACGGCGCCTTGTTACTTATGGTGCAATCGTGCGTGCCAAATGAGTCTACGTAGAATATTTGAGAAAAAGGGCGTGAGGAATCGCAAATGAATCTGTCGACCCGACCAGCCGCGGGATGACGTGAACTAGTAAATCCCGTGGTTTAAACATGAAGCAGCCTGCAATCTGCAACCCAAAACCTCTCTACAGCCTCACTGACTGAGTAATCGCGGTCGCACGCGAGGTCCACGACGCGGACTGCACGGCAGTCGCGGTGGAGCGTCTCTCGCCTGTCATATCTTGTTAAGGCTATCATAACCTTAAATCGCTCTACCACGTGGCGCGGCTCTGCACGATTGCATCACTTGCAACAGAGGCCCAATGTCTTGATACGTTCTCGGACGTAGAGAATGTATTTTCGCATGATCGCATCTCACATCGTCCTACTTACATTGCTTCGCGTAGCACAGTGGTTCTGGCTGTCCTGGGCTCGATGAGGTTCTGGCGGTTGTCTGTCCCAGTCACGCTATCCAGCTCGAAGGACCAATGTTTAAATTATTCTTTATTAGGACGTCGAGTAAATACAAGATCGGCAGACCAGCCGTAACAGATATTTTAGAGTAGGCAGATCGACGTGGAGGTCCGGTTCGAGAGTCCCCAGCGAAGCAGGAGGTCAAGGCGTGCACACAAGTTGGTTCCACTCGATCAAACTGTTCGCTCGCGCCGGCAGAGACCAAGCGAGCAGCAGCTCCCTCTTTTTTAAGCAGAAAGAGGGGGAGGGGAGGGCATGGGCGCGCAAGACAAATCTTGCACAGCGGGTGCAACGAGTCATGCTAGGATACACGTATGTGTAAGCCGTGGCCGATAACTCTTTGCTTCTTATTTAGGCGTATAATGTACCAGCATCATATTTTTTTCTCAAGAGCGGGCGTATCGAGTGATGCGTGTTGCCAGAGAACATGTATACCATTTCATAACCGAAAGCGTATCCCAACATTGCTTGGCTTGGTCCTCAAAATTTTTTGCGTCTTTGACAAGAGATGTTTGCTTAAAATATAATTTACCAGCTGCTCACTAGATAACGTAAGTAAAAAAGCTTTTATAATTGACAGTAAAGACTTGTACAATGTACATGAGGCGCTAGAGTTTAAAGTTAGGTAGTTACAGTAACACAAGTACAAGTCAGTTATGACGAAGTGGACTCTGCAAGTGGAAGCAGTAGTGATAATCATAAATACGCAGATCTCTACATGTGGCCTTGTCTCTGGCTCTCTTGGATAAGAGGATGGAGATTAAAAATCAACACTTATCAATATTTTTTTGTGATTATTTTATTAATACGCATAAAATAATATCACTCCTCTCATCTAAGAGTGAAAAAAATTGGTTGACCGTTATCGCCAACTCTATTTAATTTCATTAGAGTTGGTTCTCCCAACCAATTCTCTCCAATTTGCATCGCGTACGGCTGCTGCTGCTGCTTCTGTGGCTGAGGTTGCTGTTGAGGCTGTGGTTGTGGAAAAAAAAAGAAAATCATGAAACCTCATTTTTTTAATTAAAAATTTTAATTAAAAAAACAATATACCTGACACTACTGCTGCTGCTGCTGCTGCTGCTGCTGCTGCTGCTGCTGCTTTTGTCCCTGCTGTTCCAGTTTTGGACCCTGCTATAGAGTAAAAAAAAAAGATGTTCAACAAAATGGTTTTATTATAATTTAAAAAATTATTATCATGGATATTGCAACTGTTTATTTTACTTACAGGTATTCCGTTAACAGCATCCTTATTTGAATTTATTTTTTTTTTTTGGGTAAAGAAAAGAGCTTGACTGGTGTCGTTGTCGAAAGTTTTAGAAACAACAATTCTATAAAAAAGTAAAAAAAAAAACACATCAATAGCGCATAACAATTACAAGAAGATTAATTTTATCAGTCAATGTTAAGGAACAGCATACTACAAAACAATTTTCAACCATTGACTATTTTAAAACAATTTTTTGTTTAAAGTGTTCGAACGATAGTATTCATGAAATTGATTAAATTAAAAAGTATATTTTCATATTACTTAGAATTCTTACATCTAACACTTTGTAAAATTTTCAAATTCATTCTTTTGTAGTCAAGAACAATTTTTACTATTTCTATATCTATTTTCATATTAATTTTAGCATTAAAGAATCTCTGCATTGCATATCAGAGTAAAAATGTATTCTACAAAAAATTGTATTTTATTTTAATCTACAACTGCGTCTTAGATCGTTAGCGTATAAAATATACGTGCAAGAAGTTGAGACTTTCCTGAAATACTGTGCCTCGACCGGTCATTATAACTTTGTTTTTATAAAATAGAAGATTATCTACCTACCACTGTTATAGTTGCTCCAACTGTTGGCTTTTAATCTGACTGTTGCTAATACCAGTAGTGTGAAAGAAAAAAGGTTTGAAATGTTTTATTAGGTATGGCTATATTGAGATAGAGTAATAAAAAATGTCAAAGAAAGTCTTGTGTATAGTGGTGAAAAAACTATCATGCACTACTACTCAATACCCTTCTTTTTATCACACTTTAAGTTTATTACACACTAAGAAAAATTTTATGGCAGCAGATGTGTCATGCAATAGGATTATATTCTTTCAATGTGTTAGAATAACCTACCGTTTCAGAAGATAAATCTTCTTCTGTCCTCCACGCTGTACCTTGAAAGTTCACAGCAGCATAAAAAAGTATAAGTATCCTTTTTAAAATATAAAATTATGTGCAATGGGTTCGCATTGCTTTTAGCCGTATAGTATGAGCGATATGTCCTCCATGTATTTCTCTCCGTAATCAGTTCTGGATACACACAATTTACTTGATCCAATGCAATGTCCCACAACTGAAAAAATCTATAGTGATTTTTCCACAATAAAATTTCCACAATCACGTTTTCTCTCACACACTTGAATGGAAATCGTTGACGATATCTTAACGTTTACAATGCGTCAAATCTGGAGTTTTCTATTGGCACTGTTGCACTCTTGATAACGGGTGTATGAGTATCGTGGGGGACAACTGCTTCCTCGCTTGGAAACATCTCAACGACTGCAGCCTCTACCAGCAGATCTTTTTGTTATAAAAAATTTTAAGCTAGTAAATTTGCTTACAAAATTACAATATAGGGTGATATTCAATACGTCTCAATAATAAGAGAGCAAAAGCATGGTGTAGAATTCATTCTTAAACATGCCTATGCTGAAATAAAAAGCGGGTACGTGTTTTGGTACGTAAAAATATTTACTTGATAGTGCGCATTTTTATAAGGTGTTCATACTGTATTATGCGACTGCCTATTTAGAAAAGGGAGTCTCTCTTTCAGTTGCATGAGATGTGACAGACGGAGCGATAAGAGCTTAGTAAATGTGTTGTATAAATAAAAGTGACCTGTTATCATGGCTCAATTGCGAAGGTATGAGTATAAAAAAGTGTATCCGTCTGCAAAAGAGCAAGTGATAGATCTTACACGAGGAAAGCTCTGCTTAATTATATAAAAAACAAAACTGGTATAGATGTGACTGCAGCTATGAAAACTATAATAATGGAAGGAAGAGTTCCAACTAATTTGCAAAACCGATCGTGGTAAAGAGTTTTACAACGCAAATTTTTAAGGTCTCATGAAAAATTACAAAATTAACTTATACTCTACGTACAGTAATCTTGAGACGTCTATATGTGAAAGATTTAATCGTACCCTAAAGCATGCTATGTGGAAAAAGTTTAGTGTAAGAGGTAATTACAAGTGGCTCAATATTTTACAACAGCTGATAACTTCTTACAATAATCGAAAACACCGAACGATTGGTGTGAAGCCAAAATATGTTTCAGTAGCTAATGAAAAAATATTTTACAAAAATTTACATATTCGAAAAAGGAACAAAATCAACATTGAAAGATGGTGATAAAGTACGTATGAGTAATACTAAACAAGTTTTTGAAAAAGATTATACGCCTAATTGGTCGACAGAAATTTTTACTGTTACCCGAGTAGCACCAACAAAGCCATTCACTTACCATTTGGAGGATTATCAGCAGCAGCCAATCTCTGGTGGCTTTTACGATCAAGAACTGCAGAAAACCAAGTATCCTAATACTTACCTTGTTGAGAAAATTTTACGCCGACGAAAAAATCAAATTTTCGTTAAATGGTTAGGTTTTGACAGTGCACACAATAGTTGGATTTCAAAAGATCAATTATAATTAAAAAAAAAATATGATGTATAGAAGATACGAGAGAAGATATATGGCAAGTGCATGGAAAAAATAAAGTAAATAAATATATTTGAATTGTAAAGACACTAGTTTATTAAAAAAATTTTTTCATGGAAAATAATGCAACACATGTTTTTTTGCTATTTCCACAGAAACTATTTAACCTATTCACTTGAAAATTGAATATGAGAACCATTTTAAGTTATAAAGAGCTCCATTTTCTGTATGGAATCTAATAAATTATTATATAGCACTTCATTATCAACTATATTCTTTAACACTGCACTGGGTAAAAATATTTGAAACTCGTCATTGAGTTCCACAACTGCTTTTATTCCGTATTTAGTATTAACTTTTTTTAATTTTGTAACCATGTAGCTGTGGTTTACTATCATCTCGGTGATTTTCTCGCACGGGAGGAAGCCTCCAGAAGCGACTTTATTTAAAGCTGCTAGATTGGATATCTGTAACAAAGAAACACAAATTTTTACTAATATTAATATTCATGAAAAAAAAAAAATGTGTAAAAAATATGGTTATGAAGAAAACAAATTTATATTTACCTCAAAATTGTTTTTTACCCTTTTTCTTAACGGGAGTTCTTCAAAATTGTCTGTCTTCACAGTTGTTCTCTTGTGAGGTTGTTGTTGGACGATACCCTTTGCTTTAAATACTAAGCGATCGATGACTTGTAGTTGCTGTTTGGCAACTCTGATCAAACTGGCCTGCCGTTGTTGTTGCGGTTTTTTATACGAGGTTTTTACAATCACATAAGGGAGCTCTACTATAGTAATTCCCCCCACTCGTTTCTTTTTAAAAAGTTACTTTGAGCTCATTGTCGTCACCCTTTTTTCTTCTCTGTTACGTTCTTTATTTATTTCATCATTCTCGCTGGACGATGAGTCAATCATAGAGATAACATTACATTGCTCGCTATCATGAAAACTAAAAGTTATTATATTTCGCTCATTGTTTTGCATTTGATCAATGATACGCTTATTTTTTAGTTGCTCTGGATGTAAAGGTTCCTCTATTTCTTTTCGTAATGTCATCATGTTGATCCCTCCTCGAATTCTCTCTCCTATACAAGCTGTTTTCCGTCTGTCCTCTTCATTTTTTTTTTCTTCGCCTCCATCCGTTGTAAATCTCGATTCTCTATTTATTATTTTATGATCACTCGGTGACATATTACCATGACTCTCATTTCTTGGACTTGTTATGTTTTCCCTATCTTCCTTAGCTTTCTCTTCTACATCTCCATCTCGCCGTTTTTGATTTTCTTTATCATGCCCCCAGGGTAATGTATCAGTGATATTAGGGAAATTACATCGCTTATTATCACGAGAGCTAAGAGCTATTTTTTTTGTTTTTCAGTATAAATCTTGTTCAGACGAGATCTAGTATTAATTTGCTCTCGATTTATATTTATGTTTTGATTATCTCCGCTGAAAGCTTGATGTCCGGGGTTTGGAAGAAATATGTCAAGCTGATCTTGTGGAGATGAGACCTTCTGCTTGTGAAATCGGTTTGGCGCACAGTCATAATTCGTCAAAGTGCCGAGAATATATTTACTGAATTATGGCATGTGATAAACCCATTTATATGGTTCAACAATCATCACTTTTAATGACCGTAAAAATTTAGCCCTTCATAACCATACTATAACATCACTGATGAATATACCAATGACTATACGTGTAGAGGAACAAGTGATTGTCAAAAGAATACATCAAGAAACTAGTTAGACCGTCAGAGGCTGTAAAAAGATTTATGATTGCACCCTTTGCGCTGTAAAGCTCATAAAATGTATAGCTTTGTAGAGTTAGGAGTGGCATCTTTAGCGCACTGTATATATCTTGACACTGTTTGTCTCGTACGCTCGAGCATTCATTTTACGCGTCATGGAAGAACGACGCACAGTTTTGTGTATGTATGTGTCGTACTTGCGTCTAACGTGCTATACAGAAACAGCACCTTAAGAATCTGTTAGAATATTTCATACTCTACAAATAACTCCTTTATACGCTTGCGCGTATGAGACATTACAGTGGCGTTTAGAAAAAATACGACACAAATGAGCAATACGTAGTGTAACGGTGAGATACCCTCGAGCCATTATCGGTAGGCTAGGACCGATAGGAAAAGAAGGAAAAGGGAAAAACGGAGAGGACAGTTAGGAAAGGATGGAAAGGAAAGAAAAGGCCGAAAAGGGATCAGATTAGCTTGGGCCAGCGAACGCGCGTGAAGCGAGTTTTTGTTGGGGGTTGCGAGAAGCAATTTCCTCAAGGCGATTTCCCCCGCGAGAAGCGAATTCTGTTTTGGAGGACGTGAGACGCGTCCTCTGGAGTGTTTCCGTTCCTGCGATTGTTGACGTGGCGGCTGTGCTTGAGCTGTCCCCGGTACAGTGCTTGGTGCTGAGTGTCCGGGTCCTGCTGGGATAGCAGGCGACGCCGGACTCAGGGTCACCGAGGCCGATACCGCCGATCTCGGCCTTCGAACGCTGCCAGTAGGGACGCCTACTGACCTTAGCGTAGCCGCTCCACTGCTCCCGTGTAGGCTTGGCCTGCGAGAGGCATCGTCGGGGAGCAACCCCGCATCGCCGTAAGTACCTGCCAACAGGCAGTTTATTGTAAAGGGCAGCGGCCCTAGATTAGCCCGCGTTGTCTGCCCGGTTCGCGAGTTTGCGCCGCGTGCTCGTCGAGTATTCTCGCTTAACGAGTGTACGTACACAGGCACACACATAAACACACACACCCGCGAGAAATATTTTGTATTTTATTTTATATTATTTAGTTGAATATATTTCTGATTTTAAACTTGGTCGCGAGTGCTTTCTTTTGTGTGTGCCCGATTCCCGTGTGTCGTATTAAAGTCGTCGCGAGAGGCGACGACGTTCAAGGTCGCCGCGATATTTGGCCCCTGCGGTGTCTCGGCGAACGAGACCCGCAAAATATTTTAAAAGGGAGTGTCACCGTTGGGTATCCAAGCAACACAGGCCCGGTCGAAGTGGAGAGACTCCGCCTCGTTAATCCGCATTGTACACCCCGTAACATTGGCGCCCGACGAATAACCCACGGTTAGGTATCACGCGACGTCGTCTACAAGGTAGACGACAAATACTATTGCTGTAGCTATAGCAATAGTAAAGTAGGTGCTGTAGCAGTATAGCTACATCAAAACAAAATAGATCGCGTGTATAACGCGTAGAACGCGTAGAACGCGTTAGCATACGTGAGGGACACTGGCAGACTCGTATAGGTCGCGCGTGTAAACAAAGCAGCGGCTTTGTTAACGTGACAGTTTTGAGTCGCTGCGGACTTCCAGCACTCAAAAATTTGTACTGACGACTGCGAGCGAGAAAGAAAATAATATTTTGAGACGAAATATTATTTTCGACTGCCAACAAGCTTAGCCTGTGAAATCGGATTTTCACAGGCGGCGAACGCTGATCTACGGCGCAAGTTGAGTATACAGCGCGTATACGACGGTATACAGGTATACACGGCTGTTGGCTGTTCGCGGCTCGTAGAGCGACGAGCAGTTGTGTACGTGTGCAAGGTACACTATACATAACTGTATTTAAAATTGCACCACACACATGCACAAATAAAAAAGAGAGAGTTGAGGGCATCGATATCTCTACAGCTGACAGCTTTAAATATAAGGCTGTATTAAATTATAAATTTTCTTTAAATCCTTAAGGCAGAAATTTAGGCGGAAAGTTGCGTCCAACTAACGCTTTGGCGCAAATTCCCCCTACCTGTCAGCTCTCTCTCCCAAGCTAATCTCTGCGTTGCGGCACAGTACACTTACTGCCAGTAAATTTTTATTGCGTAGCGCGCATCTAGTAAATAAAAGGACCATGACAACGCAGACACAAGCGTTTACGACGTGGCCACAAACGTATGCGGTAAGCTCGTTAACGCACCCAACGTACTCCCACCTATCCCAATATTTGGCTGTACCTGTTGATCCCATAAGTCCAGCCTGGTCGGGGGGGAGTCTCCCGCCTCTGGCAGGAAGAAATTCGGGGTCAAACAGGTCGTACGTCGACTCCGGATGCCGTGACTTAGGACAAATTGTCCGACAGTGGAATGTAAAGTTCACCGGGGAAAGTCACGACAACTTTGACACCTTCCTCACGCGCATTACGGAGTGCCGCACAGCTTCCGGATTGACGGAAGAAGAGCTTTTCCGAGCTCTACCGGAGCTTATGACTGGCATGGCAGCGACATGGTTCCGCAACGAATGCGACCAATGGATCAGCTGGGCTGATTTCGTAGCCGAGGGGCAGGAGTGGTATGGCTTAAACGAGGAGGTACAGCGCCGTCTAACCTCGGATGCGTAAATGCGCACCCAGTACGCTGGTGAGCCCGTACGAAACTTCTTAACACAGATTAAAAATATCGTGCGGCGAATTCAACCCCCGTGGCCGGTCGAACGTCAACTGGACCTGTTTCACAGGAACATGCGACCCGAACTACAGGATCGAGTTAGACGGGACGAGGTGTGCAGCCTGGTAGAGCTGCTACGAAAAGCCACTGGAGCTGAATACCTCCTGGAGTTTAGGAGTGCGTTCCGGGAGCCACCCCTGCCCGAACACTTTTACCTGCCAGAACCAGTGTACAAGCCCAAGACTAAGGCTGTGGAGGCCAGGAAACAGCCCAAGGTTGCTGGTATCAGCAAGACGCAACCCGGGAGCGCAAGCTCGCAAGAGATAACTGCCCTTCGAAAGGCAATCGAGGAGCTGCCAAAGAAAGTGGCTAGTCCTCCTGAAGTAGCTGGGTACAAGCTACAAGTGCTATATGATCCTGGTGCTACACACACTGTCATGCAAGCAGTCGGGATCCAGATAGCGAATGCCTGCGGTCGTCAACTACGTCTCACGCTGGGAAGCGCGGCGATGGCCGACAGACGACCGGCACCCACCTTAGGCCTCGTCCCCCTACCCTTCGAGCTTGGAGGGGTGAAACGGGACGTGGACGTCATAGGACTGCCCGAGTTAGATGCTTATTGCTATGTCAGCGCTAACTTGATCAACGCTTTCGGGACCGTCCAGGATCCAGTCAATAGAGTCCTGGTGATAAAAGGACAAGAGATCAAGGTTCCTCTGGAGGTAGCGGGGCTGACGGCATCGGGCGAGGTTCGACTCCCCGCCATAGGGCTCAACGAAATTTCGTCCAAGCAACAAGAAGGGTTGCAGACACTATTGGACCGCTACGTGGAGCGTGAAGCTCCTTTACGATGCACTACGTGGGTCGAGCACGAGATCGAGGTCACGACCTCGCGACCTATCAAAACAAAGTGCGACCCTGCTTCAGACAAGATCCAGGAGGTCGTACACGCCCACGTGAGTGAGATGCTCGAAAGTGGCGTGGTCGAACCGTCTTATAGTGTCTGGGCAAGTCCGGTGGTCATGATACGCAAAAAGGACGGGAAGTATCGATTTTGCGTTGACTACCGGAAGGTAAACGCTGTGACAGTACCCGACGCGTACCCTTTGCCTCACATGGATAAGATCCTGCGCAAGCTGAGATGGGCGCGTTTTATTTCGACCCTCGATCTCAGCAGTGCATACCATCGAATTCCGCTAGCTGAGAAGGATAAACCGATATCGGTGTTTAAGGTGCCAGGCAAGGGACTGTTTCATTTCCAACGGTTGCCATTTGGCTTGAGTAATGCGCTGGCTACGCTCCAGCGGCTGATTAACCGCGATATTGGGCCAGAGCTCGAGCCATATGCCTGTACCTGCCTCGATGACACACTAATTGTCACGGAGACATTTGAGGAGCATCTGAAATGGCTAGAACACGTGCTGAAACGCATTCGTGACGCAGGACTCACCCTCAACCTAGAAAAAAGTGAGTTCTGTCAATCAGAGATAAGATACCTCGGTGTCCTTGTAAACCGAGACATTTTACGTGTGGATCTGGCCAAGTTAAAGCCAATTACGGCATTTCCAGCTCCAAAGAGTCTGAAAGGGCGTAGGCGATTCCTTAGCATGGTTTCATGGTACAGGAAGTTCCTGCCGAATTACTCGACGGTAGTAGAGCCTCAGCAATGGCGGGAGAAGAGCCCCCTTGTAAAAACTTGGAGTCCGAAGAAGAAGTGGTCAGAGCCCCTCAACCACCGTTGGAAAGCGGCGCTCAGGCGAAGCGCGACCCGCCTAACGCGAGCCTAAATGATGTAAGAGAGGCTTTCGGGCCAGCCGGGCCAAAGCGAGGCCGTCCGCGTAAAGCGATCGTAGTGTCAAAGCCATCCGCCGCGGCTAAGACACCTGCGAGCGATGGCAGACCACGCGACGATGTCCGAACATGCGACCGAGCGATGGGTCCATCGCCAAATGACGCGCGATGCTTGCGACCTCGACAACTAACGAGATGTTAGTTTTGTAAGCGCCTCCACCCAAACCGATCCTTTTTTTTTTTTTTTTTTTTTTTTTTTTCTCTCTCTCCTCTCTCCCAGTAATCGTCCCTAGAGCCTTCCTAAATGGCGCCTAGGAAATAGAGTTGGATACCTCCGGTATCCAACGTCTAGTCGGGGGGTGTGACGGTGAGATACCGTCGAGCCATCATCGGTAGGCTAGGACCGATAGGGAAAGAAGGAAAAGGGAAAAACGGAGAGGACAGTTAGGAAAGGATGGAAAGGGAAGAAAAGGCCGAAAAGGGATCAGATTAGCTTGGGCCAGCGAACGCGCGTGAAGCGAGTTTTTGTTGGGGGTTGCGAGAAGCAATTTCCTCAAGGCGATTTCCCCCGCGAGAAGCGAATTCTGTTTTGGAGGACGTGAGACGCGTCCTCTGGAGTGTTTCCGTTCCTGCGATTGTTGACGTGGCGGCTGTGCTTGAGCTGTCCCCGGTACAGTGCTTGGTGCTGAGTGTCCGGGTCCTGCTGGGATAGCAGGCGACGCCGGACTCAGGGTCACCGAGGCCGATACCGCCGATCTCGGCCTTTGAACGCTGCCAGTAGGGACGCCTACTGACCTTAGCGTAGCCACTCCACTGCTCCCGTGTAGGCTTGGCCTGCGAGAGGCATCGTCGGGGAGCGACCCCGCATCGCCGTAAGTACCTGCCAACAGGCAGTTTATTGTAAAGGGCAGCGGCCCTAGATTAGCCCGCGTTGTCTGCCCGGTTCGCAAGTTTGCGCCGCGTGCTCGTCGAGTATTCTCGCTTAACGAGCGTACGTACACAGGCTCACACATAAACACACACACCCGCGAGTAATATTTTGTATTTCATTTTATATTATTTAGTTGAATATATTTCTGATTTTAAACTTGGTCGCGAGTGCTTCCTTTTGTGTGTGCCCGATTCCCGTGTGTCGTATTAAAGTCTTCGTGAGAGGCGACGACGTTCAAGGTCGCCGCGATATTTGGCGCCTGCGGTGTCTCGGCGAACGAGACCCGCAAAATATTTTAAAAGGGAGTGTCACCGTTGGGTATCCGGGCAACACAGGCCCGGTCGAAGTGGAGAGACTCCGCCTCGTTAATCCGCCTTGTAAACCCCGTAACAGTAGTTAAGAGAATAATTTATACTCCTCTAGTTTTCCTTTGCAAGTACAACTCGTATTTGGAGTGACTTTAGACGTACACGATTCCAGCTAAAGCAGACTTTTACAGCTGCCTTAGCGAAGATTACGCTTAAGTTCAGAAAGTATTGGATTTTTAACGTATGGACTCTAGGAGACTATTCTGATGTCTATAGAAAGACTACTCTTCTTCTGTACGCATGTGTCGTATTTGCTTGTATCGTGCTATACATAAACAGCAATTCACGAATCTATTGGAATATTATATACTTTCTGCTATATAGACGTATAGGCTTTTTGCTCATCCAGACTTTGGATAGTTAAATTTAATTTATTGTTATTATTATAAGACTATGTAGCCCTTGTTAGCTTTTTTTACTACACGTAAAACGATTCTTGAAATAAGAAAATATTTTTAAGATAGGTTAGGAAAAAGCAAGAAACAAAAGTAGGAAAAAACATACGGCTTTTCTACCAGTTCTCGAGAGAGAGTAAGAAGAAAACAAGGGGCTAGCTTTCTCACCAACATCAACTAGTTATGTGTATGAATATTTTTAGCTTTCTCTTTTTCTTCCTATACTCTTATATGACAAAATATATGTAAGGACGCACTAACAATCAGCTACAATTATGTAGACGAATATATGTGTATATAAGTATCTTCGTTAGTATCAGTAAGCTATGTGCACGTATTCACAATCTCCTTTTCCATCCATTTGAAACCCATATAGTAAATTATAGTTTTTATTTTTTCTATATTTTGCATACAGTAAAACTATAAAATACAGATTTCTAAATACTCTTTACGCCGGACCCTCTAAGCAGTCTCTCAAATATAAGAACTTATTTAAATCGTTGATGTTGGTACGCGAATCTATCATCGACAAAAAAGTGTTTTTAAACGAAAGCTATTTATCGTGGTCACCGTTAAACCGAGGGAGATTTGCAACCAGTAGCTTAAGAAAGCGTTGTTTTTCGGCGATTGTTGAATGCCCGAAGGCAACACGAGGATATGCGGAAAATTTATGTTAGTGACAAACACTGATCAACGAGGCACGAAATATCTAACTACCGCGGACTATTAGATCCTCGTATTCTCTTTCTCTTTTGTTTTCCCGCGCATCTCGAACTTAAGGTAGCATACGAAAGGGTAATGAATGAGTATATTGAGTTAGGTCACATGTCATTGGTGCGTGACGAGTCTTCGAGTGGCTATTACATGCCTCATCACCCGATAATAAAAGAGTCAAGCAGCACCACGAAGGTACGAGTCGTCTTCGATGCATCCGCTAAGGCCAGTAAGGACTTCTCCCCAGTCTAAACTGTTTGATCATCTTTTGCGCTTCCACACCTATCGATATTTCATCACGGCCCACATCGCACAGATGTACCGGCAAATACTTGTTCGCACCGATCACAGACGGTTTCAACGTATTTTGTGGTATCACCAAGGCTAAGTGAGAACTTTCGAGCTTAATACGGTGTTTTTAAACGAAAGCCATTTATCGTGATCACCGTTAAACCGAGGAAGATTTGCAACCGGTAGCTTAAGAAAGCGTTGTTTTATTATGTCTTGATTTGGAACAAGAATGCTGTACATTTTACTTTTAAGATCGATGAATTTTGTAATAATATTACCATTATACTCATCTTTCATAAGTCCTACGAATTTCTCATACTTAATTATAATAACTGTAAGACGTATAACTGTCTGTATCAGTATACAACAGTTTGCAATTATTTTAAGTTTAGAAATTAATCAATTATGCGTATAGCGAGATAAGGAGCAGAAGACACGTAGAAAATAATCGTATTAGGCTCGAAAGTTCTCACTTAGCCTTGGTGATACCACAAAATACGTTGAAACCGTCTGTGATCGGTGCGAACAAGTATTTGCCGGTACATCTGTGCGATGTGGGCCGTGATGAAATATCGATAGGTGTGGAAGCGCAAAAGATGATCAAACAGTTTAGACTAGGGAGAAGTCCTTACTGGCCTTAGCGGATGCATCGAAGACGACTCGTACCTTCGTGGTGCTGCTTGACTCTTTTATTATCGGGTGATGAGGCATGTAATAGCCACTCGAAGACTCGTCACGCACCAATGACATGTGACCTAACTCAATATACTCATTCATTACCCTTTCGTATGCTACCTTAAGTTCGAGATGCGCGGGAAAACAAAAGAGAAAGAGAATACGAGGATCTAATAGTCCGCGGTAGTTAGATATTTCGTGCCTCGTTGATCAGTGTTTGTCACTAACATAAATTTTCCGCATATCCTCGTGTTGCCTTCGGGCATTCAACAATCGCCGAAAAACAACGCTTTCTTAAGCTACTGGTTGCAAATCTCCCTCGGTTTAACGGTGACCACGATAAATAGCTTTCGTTTAAAAACACTTTTTTGTCGATGATAGATTCGCGTACCAACATCAACGATTTAAATAAGTTCTTATATTTGAGAGACTGCTTAGAGGGTCCGGCGTAAAGAGTATTTAGAAATCTGTATTTTATAGTTTTACTGTATGCAAAATATAGAAAAAATAAAAACTATAATTTACTATATGGGTTTCAAATGGATGGAAAAGGAGATTGTGAATACGTGCACATAGCTTACTGATACTAACGAAGATACTTATATACACATATATTCGTCTACATAATTGTAGCTGATTGTTAGTGCGTCCTTACATATATTTTGTCATATAAGAGTATAGGAAGAAAAAGAGAAAGCTAAAAATATTCATACACATAACTAGTTGATGTTGGTGAGAAAGCTAGCCCCTTGTTTTCTTCTTACTCTCTCTCGAGAACTGGTAGAAAAGCCGTATGTTTTTTCCTACTTTTGTTTCTTGCTTTTTCCTAACCTATCTTAAAAATATTTTCTTATTTCAAGAATCGTTTTACGTGTAGTAAAAAAAGCTAACAAGGGCTACATAGTCTTATAATAATAACAATAAATTAAATTTAACTATCCAAAGTCTGGATGAGCAAAAAGCCTATACGTCTATATAGCAGAAAGTATATAATATTCCAATAGATTCGTGAATTGCTGTTTATGTATAGCACGATACAAGCAAATACGACACATGCGTACAGAAGAAGAGTAGTCTTTCTATAGACATCAGAATAGTCTCCTAGAGTCCATACGTTAAAAATCCAATACTTTCTGAACTTAAGCGTAATCTTCGCTAAGGCAGCTGTAAAAGTCTGCTTTAGCTGGAATCGTGTACGTCTAAAGTCACTCCAAATACGAGTTGTACTTGCAAAGGAAAACTAGAGGAGTATAAATTATTCTCTTAACTACTGTTACGGGGTTTACAAGGCGGATTAACGAGGCGGAGTCTCTCCACTTCGACCGGGCCTGTGTTGCCCGGATACCCAACGGTGACACTCCCTTTTAAAATATTTTGCGGGTCTCGTTCGCCGAGACACCGCAGGCGCCAAATATCGCGGCGACCTTGAACGTCGTCGCCTCTCACGAAGACTTTAATACGACACACGGGAATCGGGCACACACAAAAGGAAGCACTCGCGACCAAGTTTAAAATCAGAAATATATTCAACTAAATAATATAAAATGAAATACAAAATATTACTCGCGGGTGTGTGTGTTTATGTGTGAGCCTGTGTACGTACGCTCGTTAAGCGAGAATACTCGACGAGCACGCGGCGCAAACTTGCGAACCGGGCAGACAACGCGGGCTAATCTAGGGCCGCTGCCCTTTACAATAAACTGCCTGTTGGCAGGTACTTACGGCGATGCGGGGTCGCTCCCCGACGATGCCTCTCGCAGGCCAAGCCTACACGGGAGCAGTGGAGTGGCTACGCTAAGGTCAGTAGGCGTCCCTACTGGCAGCGTTCAAAGGCCGAGATCGGCGGTATCGGCCTCGGTGACCCTGAGTCCGGCGTCGCCTGCTATCCCAGCAGGACCCGGACACTCAGCACCAAGCACTGTACCGGGGACAGCTCAAGCACAGCCGCCACGTCAACAATCGCAGGAACGGAAACACTCCAGAGGACGCGTCTCACGTCCTCCAAAACAGAATTCGCTTCTCGCGGGGGAAATCGCCTTGAGGAAATTGCTTCTCGCAACCCCCAACAAAAACTCGCTTCACGCGCGTTCGCTGGCCCAAGCTAATCTGATCCCTTTTCGGCCTTTTCTTCCCTTTCCATCCTTTCCTAACTGTCCTCTCCGTTTTTCCCTTTTCCTTCTTTCCCTATCGGTCCTAGCCTACCGATGATGGCTCGACGGTATCTCACCGTCACACCCCCCGACTAGACGTTGGATACCGGAGGTATCCAACTCTATTTCCTAGGCGCCATTTAGGAAGGCTCTAGGGACGATTACTGGGAGAGAGGAGAGAGAGAAAAAAAAAAAAAAAAAAAAAAAAAAAAGGATCGGTTTGGGTGGAGGCGCTTACAAAACTAACATCTCGTTAGTTGTCGAGGTCGCAAGCATCGCGCGTCATTTGGCGATGGACCCATCGCTCGGTCGCATGTTCGGACATCGTCGCGTGGTCTGCCATCGCTCGCAGGTGTCTTAGCCGCGGCGGATGGCTTTGACACTACGATCGCTTTACGCGGACGGCCTCGCTTTGGCCCGGCTGGCCCGAAAGCCTCTCTTACATCATTTAGGCTCGCGTTAGGCGGGTCGCGCTTCGCCTGAGCGCCGCTTTCCAACGGTGGTTGAGGGGCTCTGACCACTTCTTCTTCGGACTCCAAGTTTTTACAAGGGGGCTCTTCTCCCGCCATTGCTGAGGCTCTACTACCGTCGAGTAATTCGGCAGGAACTTCCTGTACCATGAAACCATGCTAAGGAATCGCCTACGCCCTTTCAGACTCTTTGGAGCTGGAAATGCCGTAATTGGCTTTAACTTGGCCAGATCCACACGTAAAATGTCTCGGTTTACAAGGACACCGAGGTATCTTATCTCTGATTGACAGAACTCACTTTTTTCTAGGTTGAGGGTGAGTCCTGCGTCACGAATGCGTTTCAGCACGTGTTCTAGCCATTTCAGATGCTCCTCAAATGTCTCCGTGACAATTAGTGTGTCATCGAGGCAGGTACAGGCATATGGCTCGAGCTCTGGCCCAATATCGCGGTTAATCAGCCGCTGGAGCGTAGCCAGCGCATTACTCAAGCCAAATGGCAACCGTTGGAAATGAAACAGTCCCTTGCCTGGCACCTTAAACACCGATATCGGTTTATCCTTCTCAGCTAGCGGAATTCGATGGTATGCACTGCTGAGATCGAGGGTCGAAATAAAACGCGCCCATCTCAGCTTGCGCAGGATCTTATCCATGTGAGGCAAAGGGTACGCGTCGGGTACTGTCACAGCGTTTACCTTCCGGTAGTCAACGCAAAATCGATACTTCCCGTCCTTTTTGCGTATCATGACCACCGGACTTGCCCAGACACTATAAGACGGTTCGACCACGCCACTTTCGAGCATCTCACTCACGTGGGCGTGTACGACCTCCTGGATCTTGTCTGAAGCAGGGTCGCACTTTGTTTTGATAGGTCGCGAGGTCGTGACCTCGATCTCGTGCTCGACCCACGTAGTGCATCGTAAAGGAGCTTCACGCTCCACGTAGCGGTCCAATAGTGTCTGCAACCCTTCTTGTTGCTTGGACGAAATTTCGTTGAGCCCTATGGCGGGGAGTCGAACCTCGCCCGATGCCGTCAGCCCCGCTACCTCCAGAGGAACCTTGATCTCTTGTCCTTTTATCACCAGGACTCTATTGACTGGATCCTGGACGGTCCCGAAAGCGTTGATCAAGTTAGCGCTGACATAGCAATAAGCATCTAACTCGGGCAGTCCTATGACGTCCACGTCCCGTTTCACCCCTCCAAGCTCGAAGGGTAGGGGGACGAGGCCTAAGGTGGGTGCCGGTCGTCTGTCGGCCATCGCCGCGCTTCCCAGCGTGAGACGTAGTTGACGACCGCAGGCATTCGCTATCTGGATCCCAACTGCTTGCATGACAGTGTGTGTAGCACCAGGATCATATAGCACTTGTAGCTTGTACCCAGCTACTTCAGGAGGACTAGCCACTTTCTTTGGCAGCTCCTCGATTGCCTTTCGAAGGGCAGTTATCTCTTGCGAGCTTGCGCTCCCGGGTTGCGTCTTGCTGATACCAGCAACCTTGGGCTGTTTCCTGGCCTCCACAGCCTTAGTCTTGGGCTTGTACACTGGTTCTGGCAGGTAAAAGTGTTCGGGCAGGGGTGGCTCCCGGAACGCACTCCTAAACTCCAGGAGGTATTCAGCTCCAGTGGCTTTTCGTAGCAGCTCTACCAGGCTGCACACCTCGTCCCGTCTAACTCGATCCTGTAGTTCGGGTCGCATGTTCCTGTGAAACAGGTCCAGTTGACGTTCGACCGGCCACGGGGGTTGAATTCGCCGCACGATATTTTTAATCTGTGTTAAGAAGTTTCGTACGGGCTCACCAGCGTACTGGGTGCGCATTTACGCATCCGAGGTTAGACGGCGCTGTACCTCCTCGTTTAAGCCATACCACTCCTGCCCCTCGGCTACGAAATCAGCCCAGCTGATCCATTGGTCGCATTCGTTGCGGAACCATGTCGCTGCCATGCCAGTCATAAGCTCCGGTAGAGCTCGGAAAAGCTCTTCTTCCGTCAATCCGGAAGCTGTGCGGCACTCCGTAATGCGCGTGAGGAAGGTGTCAAAGTTGTCGTGACTTTCCCCGGTGAACTTTACATTCCACTGTCGGACAATTTGTCCTAAGTCACGGCATCCGGAGTCGACGTACGACCTGTTTGACCCCGAATTTCTTCCTGCCAGAGGCGGGAGACTCCCCCCCGACCAGGCTGGACTTATGGGATCAACAGGTACAGCCAAATATTGGGATAGGTGGGAGTACGTTGGGTGCGTTAACGAGCTTACCGCATACGTTTGTGGCCACGTCGTAAACGCTTGTGTCTGCGTTGTCATGGTCCTTTTATTTACTAGATGCGCGCTACGCAATAAAAATTTACTGGCAGTAAGTGTACTGTGCCGCAACGCAGAGATTAGCTTGGGAGAGAGAGCTGACAGGTAGGGGGAATTTGCGCCAAAGCGTTAGTTGGACGCAACTTTCCGCCTAAATTTCTGCCTTAAGGATTTAAAGAAAATTTATAATTTAATACAGCCTTATATTTAAAGCTGTCAGCTGTAGAGATATCGATGCCCTCAACTCTCTCTTTTTTATTTGTGCATGTGTGTGGTGCAATTTTAAATACAGTTATGTATAGTGTACCTTGCACACGTACACAACTGCTCGTCGCTCTACGAGCCGCGAACAGCCAACAGCCGTGTATACCTGTATACCGTCGTATACGCGCTGTATACTCAACTTGCGCCGTAGATCAGCGTTCGCCGCCTGTGAAAATCCGATTTCACAGGCTAAGCTTGTTGGCAGTCGAAAATAATATTTCGTCTCAAAATATTATTTTCTTTCTCGCTCGCAGTCGTCAGTACAAATTTTTGAGTGCTGGAAGTCCGCAGCGACTCAAAACTGTCACGTTAACAAAGCCGCTGCTTTGTTTACACGCGCGACCTATACGAGTCTGCCAGTGTCCCTCACGTATGCTAACGCGTTCTACGCGTTCTACGCGTTATACACGCGATCTATTTTGTTTTGATGTAGCTATACTGCTACAGCACCTACTTTACTATTGCTATAGCTACAGCAATAGTATTTGTCGTCTACCTTGTAGACGACGTCGCGTGATACCTAACCGTGGGTTATTCGTCGGGCGCCAATGTTACGGGGTGTACAATGCGGATTAACGAGGCGGAGTCTCTCCACTTCGACCGGGCCTGTGTTGCTTGGATACCCAACGGTGACACTCCCTTTTAAAATATTTTGCGGGTCTCGTTCGCCGAGACACCGCAGGGGCCAAATATCGCGGCGACCTTGAACGTCGTCGCCTCTCGCGACGACTTTAATACGACACACGGGAATCGGGCACACACAAAAGAAAGCACTCGCGACCAAGTTTAAAATCAGAAATATATTCAACTAAATAATATAAAATAAAATACAAAATATTTCTCGCGGGTGTGTGTGTTTATGTGTGTGCCTGTGTACGTACACTCGTTAAGCGAGAATACTCGACGAGCACGCGGCGCAAACTCGCGAACCGGGCAGACAACGCGGGCTAATCTAGGGCCGCTGCCCTTTACAATAAACTGCCTGTTGGCAGGTACTTACGGCGATGCGGGGTTGCTCCCCGACGATGCCTCTCGCAGGCCAAGCCTACACGGGAGCAGTGGAGCGGCTACGCTAAGGTCAGTAGGCGTCCCTACTGGCAGCGTTCGAAGGCCGAGATCGGCGGTATCGGCCTCGGTGACCCTGAGTCCGGCGTCGCCTGCTATCCCAGCAGGACCCGGACACTCAGCACCAAGCACTGTACCGGGGACAGCTCAAGCACAGCCGCCACGTCAACAATCGCAGGAACGGAAACACTCCAGAGGACGCGTCTCACGTCCTCCAAAACAGAATTCGCTTCTCGCGGGGGAAATCGCCTTGAGGAAATTGCTTCTCGCAACCCCCAACAAAAACTCGCTTCACGCGCGTTCGCTGGCCCAAGCTAATCTGATCCCTTTTCGGCCTTTTCTTTCCTTTCCATCCTTTCCTAACTGTCCTCTCCGTTTTTCCCTTTTCCTTCTTTCCCTATCGGTCCTAGCCTACCGATAATGGCTCGAGGGTATCTCACCGTTACACTACGTATTGCTCATTTGTGTCGTATTTTTTCTAAACGCCACTGTAATGTCTCATACGCGCAAGCGTATAAAGGAGTTATTTGTAGAGTATGAAATATTCTAACAGATTCTTAAGGTGCTGTTTCTGTATAGCACGTTAGACGCAAGTACGACACATACATACACAAAACTGTGCGTCGTTCTTCCATGACGCGTAAAATGAATGCTCGAGCGTACGAGACAAACAGTGTCAAGATATATACAGTGCGCTAAAGATGCCACTCCTAACTCTACAAAGCTATACATTTTATGAGCTTTACAGCGCAAAGGGTGCAATCATAAATCTTTTTACAGCCTCTGACGGTCTAACTAGTTTCTTGATGTATTCTTTTGACAATCACTTGTTCCTCTACACGTATAGTCATTGGTATATTCATCAGTGATGTTATAGTATGGTTATGAAGGGCTAAATTTTTACGGTCATTAAAAGTGATGATTGTTGAACCATATAAATGGGTTTATCACATGCCATAATTCAGTAAATATATTCTCGGCACTTTGACGAATTATGACTGTGCGCCAAACCGATTTCACAAGCAGAAGGTCTCATCTCCACAAGATCAGCTTGACATATTTCTTCCAAACCCCGGACATCAAGCTTTCAGCGGAGATAATCAAAACATAAATATAAATCGAGAGCAAATTAATACTAGATCTCGTCTGAACAAGATTTATACTGAAAAACAAAAAAAATAGCTCTTAGCTCTCGTGATAATAAGCGATGTAATTTCCCTAATATCACTGATACATTACCCTGGGGGCATGATAAAGAAAATCAAAAACGGCGAGATGGAGATGTAGAAGAGAAAGCTAAGGAAGATAGGGAAAACATAACAAGTCCAAGAAATGAGAGTCATGGTAATATGTCACCGAGTGATCATAAAATAATAAATAGAGAATCGAGATTTACAACGGATGGAGGCGAAGAAAAAAAAAATGAAGAGGACAGACGGAAAACAGCTTGTATAGGAGAGAGAATTCGAGGAGGGATCAACATGATGACATTACGAAAAGAAATAGAGGAACCTTTACATCCAGAGCAACTAAAAAATAAGCGTATCATTGATCAAATGCAAA